>NC_136263.1:187914052-188297023 GCF_964187855.1 Myxine glutinosa | reverse complement strand
AGAATCAGAGTCGAGGGTTGACAGAAACTTTTCCACCTTGTCAGGAGGAAAGGACACGGAGTCCAGGAGCAGCAGGGTACGACTGGGTATGGTGGGTACAGAGAGGGATGGGTTTGGGACACAAGATTTAGAGGCAAACACAGAGTTGAGGCATTCAGCTTTTTCACGTGCGGAGTCAGCTGTGTAGCCGTTTGAGGTAAGGGAGGGGATGGAGGGGGAACAAACACCAGAAACGGATTTGACCAGACGCCACCAGGATTTGGAAGAGGGAGACAGATAAGAGAGTTCGGTCTTGAGAACGGAGAGATATTGTTTCCTGGCTCTCCTGAGGGTGGACACACACTTGTTTCGGGCTTTGTGAAAGGAAATGAGATTTCCTTCCGTTGGATTTGCTTTCCAGGAGACGAAGGCAAGTTGTTTCTGGGCAACAGCCTCACCACAAGATTCCGTGTACCATGGACGGGAGGAAGGGTATGACAACTGAAGACGAGATGGGATAAATCTGTGCATGAGAGAGAGCAATTTACTTTGGAAGAATTCCCAGGATGAGTTGATGTCAGAGGTGGTAGAGATGGGAGACCAGTCCAGATGATTGATGGCTGCTTGAAGACCGTGCCAGTTGGCCTGAGTGAAATGCCAGACTCGTCGACGCTGAGCAGGCTCCCTGAGGATGGTCAGAGAGATGTCCACTTTAACAAGGACATGATCAGATGTTCCGATCGGAGCAGAAGAAGAGCAGCAGACATTTTCAGGGAAGTTAGTCATAACCAAGTCCAGAAGAGAAGATGTTCCGTTGACTGAGATCCGGGTCGGGAAATTGACAGATTGTGTCAGTCCCAGTGAGTCGCAGAAGTCCTTTGCTGAGGAGCCATGGCTGGTGAGAGAGGTACCCACACCCAGCCAACTGGCATGATGACAGTTGAAATCACCACATATGAGGAAGAGAGAGTTGGGATGAGTAGATAGAAGTTGGTCCATATCATCAGACAGCGAGATGTAGATGGAGTCATCACTGTTTGGTGGACGGTACAACACACATATGAACAAGAGGTGGGAGCGAAGGGGAAGCCGTAGCCAGAGGTATTCCTGGGGGTGAGGTGGAGAGAGTGCAGTGCAGTGCAGTGCAGTTGAGGGAGTTTATGGGGGTTACGGATATGGTGTGAGAAATGGAGAAGGTGAAAGGATTTTGGAGTTTGCTGATGGAGCTGATTTGTTGATTTGTAATTCTCAGTTCCAGAAAGAGGATGATAAGCTTGTTACATACACGTCAGGTGGGTCGACGACAACCGTTGAATACCTGACGGTGCGTAGGCGAGATAGGGGGCACCTCCGGGACACAAAGGTGGTCCCGGGGGAGGAGGCTGTTTCACAGCACCACTTGGTTGTCTGCGACATAAGGGTGAAAGGTGCGAGGAGAGCTCGGCGGGTGAAGTACCAACCGAGAATGAAGGTGTGGAGGTTGAAAGAGGTGACAGTAAGGGAGGCATTAAAAGAGAGGCTGAGTAGGGTAGAGGATGATGTGGTTGAGCTTGAAAGTGGTTGGATGTCAATGAAAGCTAGTCTGTTGGGAACCGTTGGTGAGGTATGTGGATGGACAAAAGGACCACCGAGGCACTCGGAAACATGGTGGTGCGATGATGAAGTTGGAAAGAGGATTGACGAGAAGAGGAAGAAGTTCAAGGAGTGGCAGAAGGCGAAGGGTACGGGAGCAGAAACAGCAGAGCATGAAAGTTATAAGGCAGCCAAGAAGGCTGCAAAGAAAGAGGTAGCAAAGGCGCAGGAGGCATGTAGGAAAATGTTCGGAGAACGCTTGGATTCGGAAGAGGGTCAGAGAGCAGTATTCAGGATTGCAAAGCAGATAGCGAAAGAGAGGTGTGATGTGATGGGGGTGAGTTGCTTGAAGGATGAAGTGGGACAAATCGTTGTGGACCCAGATGGAATTAAAGGAAGATGGAAAAGATATATGGAAATGCTGTTGAATACAGAGAATGAATGGGATGGCAACATAGAGAGTACCCCAGTTTTAGGACCGGCAGAGAAGATAACTGAGAAGGAAGTTGAGGAAGCGATAAAAGCAATGAAGAGTAGAAAAGCGGAGGGCCGACGGGAGTTGTGGGAGATATGTTGAAGGCAGCAGGAAGTTGGGGTGTGAAGAGAATGACAGAGATCTGTAATCTGGCGGTGAAAGAAGGCCGCATTCCAGTGGATTGGGAACTGAGTACCCTCGTCCCTCTATACAAGGGGAAAGGTGACCATCTAGAGTGTGGCTCATACCGAGCGATAAAGTTATTGGAGCATGGAATGAAGGTATTGGAAAGGGTGTTGGAAAGGAGGATAAGGAAGAAAGTGAAAATCGACGAAATGCAGTTTGGATTTATGCCAGGAAGAGGAACGACAGACGCACTTTTTATTGTGAGGCAGTTGCAGGAGAAGTACATGGAGAAGAGGAAGAAGTTGTTTCTTGGGTTTGTTGATCGATCTGGGGAAAGCATTCGATAGGGTTCCACGCAAAGTATTGACATGGGCAATGAGGAAGTTAGAAGTGGAGGAATGGTTGATCAGAGTAGTGATGGCAATGTACAAAAGAGCGCGCACAGCTGTAAGGACGAAGGACGGGAACAGTGGTGAGTTTGAGGTGAAGGTGGGAGTGCATCAGGGGTCGGTACTAAGTCCACTACTATTTGTAGCTGTGATGGAGGTGCTGGCTCAGAACGTAAAGGAGGGTTTACCGTGGGAGTTGTTGTATGCAGATGATCTGGTGTTGATTGAGGAAAGTAGGGATGGACTGAAGGAAAAGATGAACAAGTGGAAGGAATGTATGGAGACAAAAGGTCTGAAGGTGAATATCGGAAAGACGAAGGTGATGGCAAGTGGTAAAGCATGTGGTGAGGTGGAAAGAACTGGGAAGTGGCCCTGTGCTGTGTGCAGGAAGGGTGTCGGCGTGAACTCCATTCAATGTACAATGTGCGCTGAGTGGGTTCATCAAAAATGTAGTGGTCTGAGAGGGTCATTAACCAGTGTGGCAGTTACATTCAAATGTAAGGTGTGGCACAGAGGGAGGTGCAGATGGAGGAAATGTTGAGTTGGATCTTGGAGACGGTGTGAAGCTGGAAGGTGTGAAAACATTTTGCTACCTCGGAGACATGCTGAATGGAGAAGGTGGATCAGACTCGGCAACGGTTGCTCGAGTGAGATGTGCATGGAAGAAGTTTCGGGAACTGAGTGGCATGCTGATAAGGAGGGGAGTGTCGTTGAAGCTGAAGGGAAAGGTGTATGCTGCAATGCTGCATGTGTGAGAAGTGTTATGATTTATGGGAGCGAGACATGGGTAATGAATGTAGAGCAGCAACGAAGGTTGGAAAGGGTGGAAATGCGAATGGTTTGATGGATGTGCGGAGTATCGTTGAGAGAGAGGAAGACAAATGATGAATTGCGAAAAATGATGGGAATAGAGCCTGTGATTGATGTTGTTAAGACGAACAGGTTGAGATGGTTTGGTCATGTGTTGAAGGATGAAAGTGACTGGTTGAGAAGAGTGATGGAAATGAATGCAGAAGGAAGTAGAGGACGGGGAAGACCGAGAAAGACTTGGCTAAAGATGGTGGAAGAAGAAATGCGGGCAAGAGGGTTAACAAGGAGAGATGCAGAAAATAGGGCAAGATGGAGAAGATTGTCATGGGGACCGCAGGCTAACCCCCGCTCCAGCAGGGAAAATGGCCTTATAATGCATGTTGTTGTTTGTTGTTTCACCACCAGATTACAGATCTGTCATTCTCTTCACACCCCAACTTCCTGCTGCCTTCAACATATCTCCCACAACTCCCGTCGGCCCTCCCGCTTTTCTACTTTTCATTGCTTTTATTGCTTCCTCAATTTCCTTCTCAGTTATCTTCTCTGCCGGTCCTAAAACTGGGTTACTCTCTATGTTGCAATCCCATTCATTCTCTGTATTCAACAGCATTTCCATATATCTTTTCCATCTTCCTTTAATTCCATCTGGGTCCACAACGATTTGTCCCACTTCATCCTTCAAGCAACTCACCCCCATCACATCACACCTCTTTCGCTATCTGCTTTGCAATCCTGAATACCGCTCTGACCCTCTTCCGAATCCAAGCGTTCTCCGAACATTTTCCTACATGCCTCCTGCGCCTTTGCTACCTCTTTCTTTGCAGCCTTCTTGGCTGCCTTATAACTTTCATGCTCTGCTTTGTCTGCTCCCGTACCCTTCGCCTTCTGCCACTCCTTGAACTTATTCCTCTTCTCGTCAATCCTCTTTCCAACTTCATCATCCCACCACCATGTTTCCGAGTGCCTCGGTGGACCTTTTGTCCATCCACATACCTCACCAACGGCTCCCAACAGACTATCTTTCATTGACATCCAACCACTTTCAAGCTCAACCACATCATCGTCTACCCTACTCAGCCTCTCTTTTAATGCCTCTTACTGTCACCTCTTTCAACCTCCACACCTTCATTCTCGGTTGGTTCTTCACCCGCCGAGCTCTCCTTGCACCTTTCATCCTTATGTCGCAGACAACCAAGTGGTGCTGTGAAACAGCCTCCTCCCCCGGGATCACCTTTGTGTCCCGAAAGTGCCCCCTATCTTGCCTACGCACCATCAGGTAGCAACGGTTGTCGTCGACCCACCTGACGTGTATGTAACAAGCTTATTATCTTCTTTCTGGAACTGAGTATTACAAATCAACAAATCAGCTCCATCAGCAAACTCCAAAATCATTTCACCTTCTCCATTTCTCACACCATATCTGCAACCCCCATGAACTCCCTCAAAACCGTCTATACTCCTTCCCACATGTCCATTTAGGTCTCCTCCTACCACAACAACTTCCTCATCTCTCACGTTTTCCATCAGTCTCTTGATTGCACACCAGAACTTGTCCTCTTCATCGCTCCGACCAACCTGCGGAGCATATCCCGAGATGACGTTCTCCAAGAGCTTTCCAATCATCATTTTCACCATCATCAACCTATCACTCACTCTCGTCACACTCACCACACTGTCTACAAACTCCTCAGAAAAGAGGACACCAACACAATTCACAGCATTTGTGCATTGCCTCACTGAATTGGGAAACCAACTATTTATGGTCAAAAGTTCAAAGGTCAACTCAAGGTCAAACTTCCAAAGTCACTTCATCCTGTTGACCCGAGCTTTGATCTCGATTGTAAATTTTAATCTTCATGAAATGGACAATTTGCTGTATCAATGGAAAACTTTGGGGGGGGGGGGGGGGGTGGATTTTGCAAGTATCGTGTTACGCATGACGTCTTGTTTGTCTATCACCGGCTTACAGGTCACAATTCTAAACCGATCGTCATGAGTTGTACTTCACCAAGTTGTATAGGGCCCAGAAGAAAAAGAATGCACATTAATTAGAAAAGAAAAAGCACAGGGCACAGAACACTGCCTTGAAGAACTCCAGCCTGGATAGGAAGGGGAGATGAGAGAATTCCATTTGGAGCCACATGTTGACTACAACAGGAGGAAGTCCGCAAGCCATACATCACTTCACCAAGTTGTATAGGTCATCATCCCAATTGAGAAGCCTGTTTTTGGGGTCAAAAGGTCAACATAGGCCAACGGTCAGCAACTTTGCCAAATTTCTAAAATCCTCAATTTTCATCCGATTGACTTGAAATTTGAAGAGGACTTGCATATCTGGTCACTGAATTCAATGACCAAGTATTTTTGAGGTCAACATAGGCCAAAAGGTCAACATAGGCCAAAAGGTCAATATATGCCAAATTTCTAAAATCCTCAATTTTTATCCAATTGACTTGAAATTCTAAGATGATTTACATATATGGTCACTGAATTCAACCACCAACTATTTTTGAGGTCAACATAGGCAAAAAGGTCAACATAGGCCAAGTTTTTAAAATCCTCAATTTTCATCTGATTGACTTGAAAATTGAACAGCATTTGCAAATTGAGTCACTAAATAGGGAAACTAACTATTTGAGGTCAAACGGTCAAAGGTCAACTCAAGGGCAACCTTACAAAATCGTCATTTTTCATCTGAAAAAGTCATTTTTCTTCCTGTTGACTCAAGCTTTGATTAAGATTGTCAATTTTAATCTTGATGAAATGGACAAATTGCTGTATCAATGGAATTTTTTTTCTTGGGGGTAGGGGGCAGATTTTACAAGTATCGTGCTTAGCATGACATCTTCTTGTTTGTCTGTCTGTTTGTCCGCACAGAATAAATGATTTTCTCTGCAACCGTTGGTCCGATTGACAGGAAATTTTCATCATCGGTGCAACTCCACCTGTACAATTTTTAAATGAAATGATAAGACCATCGGTCACGTGGTTCGGCCGCCATCTTGGAAAAAATGAAAAACTGCACCTCTATATCTCGGAAAGCGCTGAATAGAAAAAATTGAGACATGGCTCGTAAAGAACTCTCCATGGGGAATAAAATATCTTGTTGGTGATGTCATAGATGCCTCCATTATGACGTCATAATTCGACAAGTACAAAACTTCATCCGATCAAGATGAAATTTCTTGAGCATATTAAATCTAGGAATAAATTAGTTAGACAAAAAATAATGGCGTCATCAGTCACGTGGTTCGGCTGCCATATTTGTTTTAACACAAAAGCCTTAAAAACCACTGAAAATACATCCTGGTGGGGGGTTTGCAATCTCTGATTGCTCTTTTTCTTGTTTTATAATGAAATTTGTTTGCATTCCTTGTCATTCCTCAGCATGTACAGATGACAGGCCGTTCTTGTTTACATGTCACACATATAATGTAGATCGTTTATCCTTTTTGACTTGCAGTGATCAAATCTGTTTGAATTTGTCTGTCCTTTGTTTTCATGCCCTTTTTCTGCATGTTAATTAGTATGCAATTAAATTATATTACAATGTACTATTTTTGCTGCCATTTCTGTTTTCTCTGTTTGAATGTTTATGATCGGCTGAATTTTTTTTTTTGTTTGGTATGCTTCGTCGAGGCTTGTATAAGTGCTAACACAATCACACTTGAAAGAGTGATTGCGGTGGGAGAGTTGAGAAAGAGAGACCGCCAACCTGCCTGCGGTGGGAGGTAACGATGTATATCATTATTATCTTAAAGGGTATCCAAGTCTGAGTGAAAGGCCTTCAGAATCAGCTTTATCGCAGGAGATTCCAAAGATTCTAAAAGCCTTGGTCTCTGCAGTTTGACGCCGAGCTAGGTGTGAGGTAGGAGCACCAGCCCAGATGGGAGAGCAGTACTCCATCGAGCTGCGGATGAAAGCTTTTGTATATGGTGAGGAGCTCAGTAGAGCCAAGGAAGGACTTCGCACGACGGAGGATGCCCAGTAGGCGACTGGCTTTGGAGGCCAGCTTGGAAATGTGGTTTTCCCAGGAAAGATCATGGCAGATAGTGAGACCCAAAAGCTTGAGTGGCAGAACTTCTTCGAGAGGATTGTGAGAAAGTAGGTGTGAGGGTTCTCCAGACGGTCTTTTTGGAGAGACAAGGTGAGAGTGTAAATTTTTTTTTAGGATTGGGACATGTTCCATGCGTTTGACCAGTTGTAATTTTATCCAAGTCTGCGGAAAATGAAGAGGCTGCTGCCTACCGACCTGAGGGATGAGAGATGGAGTGGCAGAGAGTTGAGTCATCAGCAAAAATATCCAAAAAAACCAAAACATTTCTAGTACTACGATTACTGCTAAAGGGTGCATCGTTGAGGGATGGAAACGAGGTATGGTGGACGGAGGATGTAGCGAAGGTAGTTGGTGAAAAGGAGGTTTGAAAGAGGATAGAGAAGATCAAGGATTGAGGGAGGCAGCTGGATGCGGGTTTGCTGCACCTGTATGGGCAGAGGAAGAAAGCAGCTTGGAGAGCTGTGGATAAGACGAGGAATGATATGGAAGAGTGTACAACAAGTTTGAAGAGTATCGTGGGAGGAAGATGATCTATGAATTGGCTCATGAAGAGGGAGGAGGAGATGGTGATAAAGAATGGTGACTGGAGGTTACTGACAGAGAGGAGCGTACTTTTGAAGGTGTGGGGGGGATATTTCAAAGAGCTGTTGACCCGGCAAGGGAGCAACGGCGAGCTGGAGCTAACAAAGTTATGTTGAGTTGGTGGAGATCACGGAAGAAGAAGTGCAGACAGCATTGAAGAGGGTGAAAAAGGGAAGGGCACCAGGTTTTGATGAGGTGTGTACAGATATGATAATTGCAGTAGGAGAAGTCAGTCAGTTGGACAAATAGGTTGTTGAACGAATGTATGAGAGATTGTCAATTCCGGAGGGTTGGAGGACAGGGTTAATTGTGCCGATATAGAAGGTGAAGGGGGATGTTCAAGATCTGGGGAAGTACAGGTGTATTATGCAGGTGTATTAGGATTTTGTATGCAGACGAACTGGCTGTTGTGGTGGAGATGACATTAGGGTTCTGGATATGAGGATAAGGAAGAATGTGGAGAACGGAGAAGAGCAGCAGGGGAATAGAAAGGGTAGGGGAATGACAGATGGGATGTTCTCACTGAGACAGCTGGTGGAGAAGAGGTTGGAGGTTCAAGTTGAAATGGCATTGGGATTTGTGGATCTGGAGATGGTCTACGACACTGTCCCAAGAGAGATGGTAATGGCGACACAGATAGATGGCAGTGCCGGAATCAGAAGTTAGGTTGGTGGAAGGGAATGTACAAGGGAATGAAGGGAAGAGTTTTGGTTGGTCCTGGTATGTCGGAGGAGTTGAATGTGAACATCGGTTTAAGGCTGATAAACAGGAAGGGGAGGATATAGTATTATTTCATGCAGACGATCTGGCTGTTGTGGTGGAGAGTGGACGGGAGATGCAGGAAGTACTGGGGGAGTGGAAGGAGGCATTTGAGAAACACGGGCTGAAAATGAGCGTGGAGAAGATGGAGGTGATGTGGGTTGGGCAGCCGAGAAAATAAATAAATATGTTCGAGGGGAAGGAGATTAGACAAAGAAATAGGTTTGAGTATCTGGGTGGAACAGTGACTTGGGATGTTAAGTCAGAGGCAGTGGTGCGGAGGAGGATTCAGGTGGGTTTGAATGCATGGAGGAGGGTGGAAGGTGTAATACCAGACAGAAAGATTTCAAGGAGATTGAAAGGAAAGGTTCTGATGTCTGGTGTGATGCTGCCCTACCTTTACGGTTTGGAGACGGTTGCACTGACAAACAACAACAGAGGCTGCAGGTTTGCAAGAACAACTGGGTGAGGAGGACTGTGGGAATGAAAAGGGTGGATAGAAAGAGAATGGATGAACTGGGGGAGGTGATTGGTGTGCAGATGAGCTTGACCGGGAGATTGGTGGAATGCCGGCTGGGATAAGCCTGGACACTTGGTGCGAATGGGGGAAGAGAGAATGGCAAAGAAAGAGGATAGGTAGAGGGACCAAGGTAGGAGGAAAAGGGGAAGACTGTGGTTGAGATGGGAGGATTGTGTGAAGAGGGATATCAGTAAGGTAGGGGTGGTTGGAGAATGGAGAGAGTTTGCTGAGGACAGAGGGGAGTGGAGGAGGATAGTGGTCAAGGCAGGGCAGGAGCTTGGTACCGTTGGACCTCACCCCTTCAGGGAAGAGGAGAAGATTCACATTTGTTTGGGCCGCTTTTATTCAAATTGAATGACCGAAAGGAAGCATTTTAGGAAGTTTGACTTTGGATGTGCATCTGACCTTGTAGAATTTTAACATTCTTTTGCTGTTGGACTAGTACAGCATTGTATCGTTTGTGTGTGTGTCATGACACAGGCAGTCCAAGAAGCAGGTGCAGCATCAGAGCATTGTACCACCATTCGACTCCGATGAGGAGGACAATGCACGACCCATGACGTATGATGAAAAACGGCAACTCAGCCTCGATATCAACAAACTACCTGGTGACAAGCTTGGCCGTGTAGTGCACATCATCCAGACACGTGAGCCGTCGCTTCGAAACTCCAACCCGGATGAGATAGAGATCGACTTTGAAACTCTCAAACCATCAACCTTGCGTGAATTGGAACGCTATGTCATGTCCTGTCTGCGGAAAAAGCCACGTAAGCACGTCTGCCCTGCTCGTGATTATTGTATACAGAGGGCTCATTTAATTAATTTTTTGGCCTCATGTTTATCAGCACAAGTTAGACTTTCATCTGGATGTATTTTATTATTGCATGTGGCTATCTGTTCGTTTACTTTGTCTCTCCAAAGTTTATCATCTTATAGTAACATTCTGAAAGTTTCGTCTGCTCAAGTGAATTTTGTGTATCTTGCAATAATAGTTTCACAATTTTTTGACGAGAGCCGACAGGATGGCCTTGGAGGTACACACACTCACCAATAAGGGTGTCTAGCCTGGGTTTGAATCCCGACCCAGCTATAAACTCTCTTCCCGATGATTCATCGGTGTGTGTACCGTCCCTCAGATGTATGTTAGACGGGCATCCCATCTGCCAGCATTAGTCGTTGGACATTAAAGATCCCACGGTGTCCTTCGTGATGAGTAGCCGAGTATTTGCGGTCACCATGAACAAATTACAAATTCCTACCCCAACCAGTAGGGGGCACTGCATTAGCAGCATGGCTGCATTCCCAGCAATGATGCAAACCCGATAACATACAATTAGCATCGTATGCGGACGATATAACAATCACCTCTACTCATACCGCCACAGCACAACCTCAAGCCTTCCTCAGCACCCTACAAACCTGGCTCACCATCAACAGACTAAAAGTAGCCCCCCTTCCCTCCCCCCACAACCCTCCATCCCCAAATATGAACAGCCACTTCTAACAAATTACACCAAGGAACATAGGGCTGCACCACACATCACTGAACGACATCTCTATTCCACGCACACCAAACAAAAATACTCTGCGTCACTTTTAACACATCCATGTCATTCTCAGATCACGTCACAAACATTAAAAAACATGCATACTAAGGTTGTGAACACACTTGGGGCAGTCACAGGAACCAACTTTGCACACCACAAAGAAACAACATCACTAACATACATTGTAGGTACATTATATCCATCATCAACTATGCCAGCTCATCTTGGGCCTCCAGCCAATCAAACACACATTTCAACACCCTGCAGATCATACAAAACAAAGCCCTTCACATCTTCACAGGTTGCGCATCAACACCTATGGAGCACCTACACACAATACAAGGAAAAATACTAAACATCGAAGACCATTTAGACATGAGAAGTGCACAGTTCCTTGCAACGGCAAATGCCAGCCCAAATCACCCACGCCACTACATGTACAACCACCTATAGGCCCCTAGAAATATAAAAACTACACCACAAAGAAACTGCAGTGACATACTTCGTAACATCCCCCCACCAAACAACAGAAACTACAACAAACACATCCACACCCACATCACCATAAACACACCAAACCTGGGCCCAAACAGTATCTTGGGCACAAAACCCCCACCCATCAATGACGTAGAAACTACTCCCCAGGTCTGATCATGTTCACCTTTCACGCCTTCGCTGTGGACACCACCCACAACTTTTACACTACAAACATAGACTCGACGACACCTGAAACCACTGCCAGGCCGCTCCACACACAATGAAACATATCGTGGAAGACTGCGCGGCCCTGGCTTCGCGTAGGCAAGAGCACACACAGCATCTTTGATATGAGGGATTTCTGGCTGCTCCTGTGGGATCTATCTGCTATCCCCCTGCTGCTGGTCTGTTCAACGCAACTGACTTGGGCAACACAACAACAAGCAGCAGCTGTAGGCGGCACACTGATTATGATTTGTTCGACAACAGGCTACATATGAAATGACGATGATAGCTTGCTCTGCCTCTGCCGACGAAGTTGCCGGAGCCATTATGTTTTTGGGTTTTTCGTCCATGCGTTCTTAATGGGTTTTCATTATCACGATAATTTGAGAACGAACGGCTGATTGGATTTGAATGAAAATTAGATGAAGTATGTAATGTGATGTAAAGATGAACCGATTCGATTTTGGGGTCCAAAGGTCATATTAAGTAAAAAAAAAAAAATCCTGTTACCAATCATAACTTGTGAACCAGCGATGGAATTTTGACCATAGTTTGCTACAAGTATGTCTGTATTATGATGCAATGATGAACCAATTTGATTTTGGGGTCCAGAGGTCAAAGGTTAGAAGTTATGTAAGGTAAAAATTCTGTTACATCACTTGTGAACGAACCAGTGATAGGATTTTGGCCAAACTTGATATAAGTACATATTATGACGCAAAGACGAACCGATTAGATCTCGGCGTCAAAGGTCAGAGGACATCTTTGGTAAAAATGTGAACAGCTGAAAGTTTTAAAATCAAACTTGCTGCAAGTTTGTATCATGATGTAATAGTGTGGGCGGATGCATACATCGGTCAACGTCGCGATGTCGAAGTGTCGTTATAATTGTACATGTATCTGTCATCTGTTACAGCGAAAAAGATTCAAGGAAAGAGCAAAGAGGAGCTGGCATTGGAAAAGAAGAAAGAGCTTGAGAAAAGGTTGCAAGATGTTAGTGGACAGCTCAACCCAACGAAGAAACCGATCAAGAAAAGCGAATTTTCAGGTTGGTGGTTGGGGAAGTTGTTGAGATTAAGGATTGCATTCTTGTCCATATACTTTTTGTTGTTTCCAGAGTTAACTATTGAACTTTCTGCTTCCCAAACGGAATTTAAACTTTTATGGGATATTATTTAGCATTTCCTTCCCCCAAAAACTCATTTTTGTTTTACCCATGGATGCTCAGGAGAGAAAGTGGAGAGCACGCCTGATCCATTGGGCTCTGCGTCACGGCTAAGTGCCACCTCCTCATCTTCTGGTTCTGACAGCACCTCATCTGGATCGTCCACGTCATCGGAAACAAGTGAATCGGACTCTGCTTGATGTCTTTCAGTTTTCCACTCTTTTAACCATCCAACAAGCTGCTACCACAGCCACAGTTGCATGTTTGTTCGGCTGCACAAGCTTTCCTGGCTCTTCCCATTTCCTGTTCGTCACTGCTGGATGACCTCGCTCATTCAATAAATTGCAGTGCTGAGAGGGTGGGAAGGAGCGGGGAAGCTAATTTGCGACCTCCTGGAATGGAACTGCAAGACCGGGCAGAGTGACTAGCCGTGCTCCGAGTGCTGCCGAGACGTTGATCCACCAGGGCAGCCCCACTTTTGCCGACTGCTCAATTTTACCCAGACATTACTCGGCTTGCGTCTGTGTTCTGCGTTTCCTTTTCTCGCCTCCACCAGTGCTGGACGAGATAAGTCGATGCTGGTGTTTGCAGGAACTTGAGGAAATGGGCACCTGTGGTCTCTCTCTGTGTATAGATGTGATGAAGAGCTTGCCCTTTAATGAAGCTGATCCAAGATTTGTGGCTTGGCATCAGATGGGTTACGCATGGTTTTTCCCAGCAATGACACTTGGAAACGAGATACCAAATGGGAGATCATTTTCTGAGAGTCTTGGCAAATGTCTGACCTTCAACTTTCTTTGCTCAATAACTTTGTTGTCGTGTTATACCACTGTTTTGAGTAAAAAATTTGGAGGTTTTGCTGCTCCTCCCTTGCCTGCTGCCTGTTTTTTTTTTGGTTTTTTTTCCCCTGTTATACATTATGGATCAACTACATTCCACTAAATTCAGTGTAGCTTATTTAACATCTCTACCTAATTCCTCACCCCCAAACCGCAAGTCTCATTCGGGGTTTTGTGATGTTGGATTTACACACTTCATTTGTGTGCATTCATAGAAATGCCATTTAGTTTGGCATTTTATAAATAGTTTCCTCATTGAGCCTAGTTTGGACTCGCTGACCATGTCGGCATGCGTTGGGAGGTCTTCATTTCTCAAACTACAACTCCATTTTGACCAGTGGCAATGACGTTGTGACGTTCTGGGTGTTTTGTTTTTCTTTCTCCTACATTTCCCCAACCATTGCTGATTCGGTTTTCCGTGGCAGTCTGAACTCTTGCCATCCTCCCTGGCTGTCCTTTTTTTGTTTGTTTGTTTGTTTATTTGTTTTAAACAAGGTGCTAGTTTATTATACAAAGCTTGTTTACAAGTTAATCTTTGAGAAACATAAAGATTTTTGTTGGGCATGCTTATGTAGCTGGTGCTGAAAAGCGAAACTCACTTGGGTGCCCGAATATGTGGCAATACCTTCGATCTCTCTCGGCGTTCACTACGCTCGAGCTTTTGGTTCAACAAAGTGTGTGTGGTGGGTTCACATATGGGTATGTTGGCATACCCAGACCAAAACTGACTGGACTATCTGAACACGTTTCACATTTGTAAAAAGTTATTGCATCTGAATATTTCTTTATTTTTTATTGTTGGTTTCTTTAATGATTCGTGGCAGGTTTGTTATCGTGAATTGTTTTCCCCAAATCTAAAGCTTTGGTGTTCATAATTTTTCACATCTAAAGTTGAAGCCGTTGTTTTCATGAACTCTCTCTCTCGTTTGTCTTTTCCAAGTTACAATCAGAAATTGGACTTCCTTAACAGTATTACCCAGTTCTCGCTCTCTCTTGCTCTCGCTCTCCTCTTTCTCTCTTTCTCTCTTTCTCTCTTTCTTTCTTTCTCTCTTTCTCTCTCTCTCATGTTATTGGAAGTCGAGAAGTGGCGATAAATTTGAAGTTTGCGCTTTGCTTGAATACGTTTCAGAAATGAAACGTGTCGGTGTCATGTTAACGGGTTCACAGCTGGCTGGGTTTCTGTTTGTTTGTTTCAGCTCTTCCTGTTTGCCTTCATGGTAAATTTGTTATTCCTACCCTCAAAAACAGAAGCAAAATGAATGTTCTTGTTGATAAAAGCCGGTTCTTCAAATTATCCGCAGACTTCAAATTTTCCACCGCCGCAGACCGACTCTCGCATTGATAACGTCTAGTATTCTTCTGTAAATTCTGTATTCTCGTGTGAAATCAATGTGTAGTAGCTAATTTATTTCAGAGCCAAATATTAATTTGTATGTAAGCTTGTTTTTTCTTTGACCTCCTGAAGGTTGCTTAAACCTACCAAAGTTGTGGTGGGCTTGGTTGGCGAGAGAACTGAGTGGCTACTGTAATTAAATGGAGATTTAAATATAGCGTTTTCTTCATGCTCGATTCTGTCCTCAAACCTAGGTTGTGGTTTAGGTAACCAGAATGGAGTTGGACTAAAACTTGTACATAACTATTTCTTTGTATCGGCCTCATGTCGGTTAGTCACGCGTGCAAGCGTTTTATTTGCAATTGTCCACCTCCACTGCCTGCCAGGTTATTTCTCTTCCTATACCATAGTTCTTCACCATCATGCTGCAATACCTGTGCCGTTTTTTTTTTTTTTTTTTAAACCACCATCTGCCCCTGTTTCTTCCCTGATCTTCATATAATAAATGTTTGTTTGGTAAAGTCTTTTGTGGGCTTTGCATTTTATCAAACTTTTCATTTCAACACTTTCAAATTGTTTGCATGAATTACTGACATTGGGCTGCATAAACACAAGTGTGCATTACCATAGGTGACATTACAAAATGGGTCACGGCATCATGACGTTTAGATCCTCAGACCGATAATGCAAGATTACTTTCCCTGAAAGATCTTCGATTTATGAAGGTGGTGGGAAGTTGCAGGATTTTGTGGGATGGGAGAACCATATAATAACCGTCTATAATATCAGAGGTTCGGTTTGAAGCCCCACCCACTATAGTGCTGCGATATCATGTGCCATGGCAAATGCTCTGCCAAACGTCTGCTTTTGATTGGGCTGAACAGAATAAGAGGAATGAGTAAATTCAAGTGTGATAAGCAGAATTATTAGTTTCCCCATGAAGTTGGATTGGGTGTGTAATGGTGAAGGCAGACCAGAAACAAGGCCGATCTTTTACATTGCTGCATGCTCGGAGGTCAGCATCGCCCACAGGTTAATCTGATAACCAAGCAGCAAAAGGTGGTAACTAGTAACTATTGGAAACGGATTCCAAGCGAGTATTGTTAAATGCTAGAACGACTGGCGCTTTAATTTTGATCTTTAGACTATAATTTATAGTTATACATTTTAACCACACTACACAGATTATTTTAAACCCAGCCTTAGCTATGCAAATCTACAGAATCATAGTTCACTGAATTGCCAGGACAATCCCCGAATTGTGAAATGGACAGCAGTCAGTGTGTGAACACATCGAGATGTGCTGAACACGTGATTGATGCAGTGCAGTTGAAACTCCAATATATGAAGCGGTATGTGGTTGCTCTGATGGTGTAGTGAGCAGTGGAGATCGAATGGATTTATAATGAAGTGGCTTATTGTAAATTTGATTAGAATTAGTTTTCACAAATAGAAAATTATGAAGCAAAGCAAACCAGTGGTTGGGTACCGTACCACCCCTATACATCGCGATGGTCATGACGTCATCTGCGTGACGTAATCAAAGGCAAGGTTATCTCAGCACGCCGTGGGTAAGGGGAACGGCCATACAACTCACTTCAGACTCGGCAGAAAGTGAATTTGACGAAGATTTTTCTGATCAAGAATCCTTTGATAGTCAAAATTATTACAAAAACTACCCGCAGCAAAAATTTTTACAAAATCCTCCATGACGTAGAGTCACGTGGGCATTACTCCATAAACGTTAACATCTTCCTTTCGAGATATTTATTTATTCAAGAAAAGAGCAAAGATTAAGTGTTGGTGCAATTACAAAACTCAGCTTCACAGTTTTTGGACTTTATGCTTTATCAACAAAAGACTGAAGCATTTAATCGTTGAAATATTTAACAAATCGAAAATGAATACCGACGTAGTTTGATCTACTTATTGGTATGCAGTGCAGTTGTAATACTCTTTACCATAGTTATACTAAGCTTCGACTTTGGCTCACGAAGTTCCCAGATGTGAGGTGTAAATTCCGAACCACTGATCTCCGTACTGTGGTGGGTGGTTCGTGTGCATCCACCCAGGTGCTGGTTGCATCATTTTTCTGTATGCGCGTCTGCCGCTGATGCAATGTCTCTCCATAACCAGTTATCTTGTGCTCATCCTGCCGACCTCGGAAGGATGACAGGCTGGGTGAGTCAACCTCAACCTTAATTCAACGGGATTCGAATTCAGGACCTGAGGACCCCAAACCCGCAGCAGGTATCTCTATACGAACTGGATATGAGGTTCGACCCTGAAATCTGGCAACACCGTCTGCCATCTTTGTTCACCCAAAAAGGAATCATACATGTTCTCTTCACCACTGAATTCAATGCCTTCAGCACACGCAAAGCTTGTTCATGATTGTTCCGGAATAATCTGAAACCAACATCGACTCTAAAAATGGACGAGTTGTGTGTTTTATGCTTTTTGTGTCTATTAATTACGTACGTCTATTAATTAATTAGGTACTATTAAAATGTATGCTGAGACCCCTTCGATCTTTTTAGACCCTCACAATCCTTAAAGACGCCAAACACCCCTAAGTACCATTAAGACCCAAAAGAGCCAGAGGACCCAAAAGACCCCAAAGACTGAAAACACCCAATGTACCACAAAGACCAAAAAGACCCAAACGAACGAAAATATTCCAAAGACCGAGGAGAACCAAAAGACCCTTAAAAGGGAACCCAAACGCAATTTTTATCTTTCTGAAAAACCATTGGCTATCATTAATCACGGTCACACACACACATAGTAACACACACACAGTAATATACACACACACACAACAGTGTTTGAAGCCTTACCGATGGAAAATCACTCCTGCCTCTCTTCGTCCTTGTTCATCACGATTGGTTCACCTGTCGGAAGCACACGACGCCATTTTGTCTTAAAGTACAATATTGTTAGTAATTATATCAGTTTTAAATCACACTATTTTAAAACCAATGAAGTCAAACAGAAGATCAGCGACAGCTTTCCACTTGTGTTCACACGTTCAGTCCGCGTTTTGGGGGAACCAATATGGACGCCAACACACTTCTGGTGACGTCAAAACACGATTTAATATTGAACCTCCAATCAAGTTGTATCAGGATGGTAGAGCACCGCCTCGTGACGCAATATCGCTCACTGTGACGCGAACACGTACGATTCGGTGTAGTTCGCACTGGAGCGAAACATCCGCCATTTTAGTAAGCAAACTCTTATGGAGTTTTACCGCTCGCTGTGCGATTTTGTGCGTAAGTGCAGCAGCAGCGCATTTCGCACTTGTTATAATAAAGGAATTTGGAAGTACAAACAATTGATCAAATTTTCACAGGAAAGTTTGTGTAACTCTAATTTAGACCTCTAAACTGGTCTTCCTAATGATATCGACTGCTCCTGTAGATGATACCGTAACGCACAGTCAGAGTCTCGTCTGCACGTTTTCGTACATGCACAATCAACCAACCACACACAAATCTCACGAAAGCTGGAATCCGACACTTACATTTAAAAGCTACATTTGGAATCCTTTAAGATCAAACTACACACCTCTCTTTGTTATTCGGAAACCTAAAGAATAACAAATCAGGCAGTTTGGACTTGTTGATTTGAACAAGTTATCGCAGAACAAAGCACTGGATCGGGAATTCGTCGCCATGTTGACTGAAAAGCACAGAAGTACGGTCATTTGCTTACTAAAATGGCGGCCGGGCGCTCACTTTGGCTGCTACGCTAATTTGGTTGACAGCTATCTTGAGCCGCTACGCGGCACTCTACCGTCTTTGGTTCGTATAGTCGGTGCACAATATCGTTCTTGTAGTTCTTGTTTCATGAGCTTTGGTCTATCTCTCCCTTCCGCAATCGCACAATATCGTTCGCACAATATCGTTCTTGTAGTTGTTGTTTCATGAGCTTTGGTCTCTCCCTTCCGCAATCTCACTATATCGTTCGCACAATATCGTTCTTGTAGTTGTTGTTTCATGAGCTTTGGTCTCTCCCTTCCGCATTCCGCAATCGCACAATATCGTTCTTGTAGTTGTTGTTTCATGAGTGTTGGACGTTGGTTCCTTCCTTCCACAAACGCACATTATCGTTCTTGTAGTTGTTGTTTCATGAGCTTTGGTCTCTCCCTTCCGCAATCGCACAATATCGTTCTTGTAGTTGTTGTTTCATGAGTGTTGGACGTTGGTTCCTTCCTTCCACAAACGCACATAATATCGTTCTTGTAGTTGTTGTTTCCTGAGCTTTGGTCTCTCTCTTTCCCTTCCACAAACGCACATTATCGTTCTTGTAGTTGTTGTTTCCTGAGTGTTGGTTCCTTCCTTCCACAAACGCACATTATCGTTCTTGTAGTTGTTGTTTCCTGAGCTTTGGTCTCTCTCTCTCCCTTCCACAAACGCACATTATCGTTCTTGTAGTTGTTGTTTCCTGAGCTTTGGTCTCTCTCTCTCCCTTCCACAAACGCACATTATCGTTCTTGTAGTTGTTGTTTCCTGAGCTTTGGCTTTGGTCTCTCTCTCTCCCTTCCGCAATCGCACAATATCGTTCTTGTAGTTGTTGTTTCATGAGTGTTGGTTCCTTCCTTCCACAAACGCACATTATCGTTCTTGTAGTTGTTGTTTCCTGAGCTTTGGTCTCTCTGACTCTCTCTCGCCCTTCCGCAATCGCACAACATCGTTCTTGTAGTTGTTGTTTCATGTGATTTGGTCTCTCTCTCACTTCCGCAATCGCACAATATCGTTCTTGCAGTTGTTTCATGCGCGTTGGTCTCTCTCTCACTTCCGCAATCGCACAATATCGTTCTTGTAGTTGTTTCATGAGCTTTGGTCTCTCTCTCTCCCTTCCACAAACGCACATTATCGTTCTTGTAGTTGTTGTTTCCTGAGCTTTGGTCTCTCTCTCTCCCTTCCACAAACGCACATTATCGTTCTTGTAGTTGTTGTTTCCTGAGCTTTGGTCTCTCTCTTTCCCTTCCACAAACGCACATTATCGTTCTTGTAGTTGTTGTTTCCTGAGTGTTGGTTCCTTCCTTCCACAAACGCACATTATCGTTCTTGTAGTTGTTGTTTCCTGAGCTTTGGTCTCTCTCTCTCCCTTCCACAAACGCACATTATCGTTCTTGTAGTTGTTGTTTCCTGAGCTTTGGCTTTGGTCTCTCTCTCTCCCTTCCGCAATCGCACAATATCGTTCTTGTAGTTGTTGTTTCATGAGTGTTGGTTCCTTCCTTCCACAAACGCACATTATCGTTCTTGTAGTTGTTGTTTCCTGAGCTTTGTTCTCTCTGACTCTCTCTCACTTCCGCAATCGCACAATATCGTTCTTGCAGTTGTTTCATGTGATTTGGTCTCTCTCTCACTTCCGCAATCGCACAATATCGTTCTTGCAGTTGTTTCATGTGATTTGGTCCACGGAGGTATATAATATGGAGAGCCAATTGGCCACCTCGCAGCATTAGCCGCCGTGAAGCCACCGGAAATAGTCTGGCGGCCATATTGGGAAGCCGATTGTTTTGTAAACAAAGCCTGTCAAAGCAAAGGCGTGGCGCACTGATGATGCAGCTGGAGCGAATTTTAGGACCGCCGACTATTTAATTAATATAGAATACTAATATTTGAACTGATATTCGGGCTCAGAATCCCGTTCTTTAAGGAAATGGTGTTCATTAAGTTTGAAGTTGATTCCAGACGCATTTTTCCTGGGGAATCCAATGGTTTAGAGCTTGTTTGAAAAAAAAGTGCCCAAAATTACCGCTCGGTGTTCTTTATCGTCCTTCTCATGACCCAATCACCCACTAGTAGGAATAAGAATCCTGACATGTTACACCCCTGTTTAACTCCTGTCTTCACCTTGAACCATTCTGTTGTTTCACCTTGGTCGACGACCGCACATTGAAAGTCTTGGTAAAGGGCTTTTACAAGGTTCACTAATTTTCCAGGTATGCTGTATTTCTTCATTATGACCCAGACTTTCTCTCGGCAAGGAGTCGAAAGCTTTCTAGAAATCTATAAAATTGAGGTACATCGTCGTTTGCCATTCTTTGGCTTGTTCTATAATATTCCTCAATATAAAGATCTGATTTGTTGTCATGTTATATTAGTGGGGCGGCTTAGCCCAAATATTCAAAAGAATTGTGCATTTTGTGATACAAGCACCAAATTTGGCACAAATGTACATTAATATGTTGCGAACATTTTCGGATATTTGGCCACTTGAAATTCCGTAATTTTTTTTTTCAAATTTTTTCAAATTTCGTAATTTCAAATTTTTCGGGTGACACCGTCACAATTTCGGTCTTCGAGGCCCGGCCGATAGGCAAAGTGTGACCGGAAGGGACGAGGTTCTCCTGACCACGTGGCCCTCGATCTGGGAAGCGAGAGGCGTTCCATTAGTGGACGCGCCCCTCACGCCCGACTTTTGGGCGGCCCCGGCAGGCCGTTTGTTTTGACGTTCCGTGACAGGCCCCGCACCCCCACCTCCGGGCCGACCGGAAGCTTGTGCTGAGTACATCATACCTGAACAACTCAGTGAGGCAGAACACAGCAGTGCACACCAGGGTGACCCCTTCAGTGCATAAACCAATTAACCTGTCCACTGCAGGGCATATAGAAATGAAGTTATTTTCTGCATATAATAATAATATAAGTTCAGTTCTATATAACAATTTCTGTTATCACCACTACCACTACAACTACCACTACTACAAGCTTTGTCTGGAATTTTGTGGACTAACAGACAAACAGACATACAGACAAGCTGGGATCAAAACATTACCTCCTTCCACCATTGAGTGTAGAGGTAAACATCATGGAAATTATATCATGCCCTAGATTTAATTCATGCTTACCCGTGTATTTGCTTCACTGGTTCACAAGGTCTTTTGCATACATGTAATTCAGACTCTCGTCTTCATTGCTGACCACACAATGTTCGCAACATATTAATGTACATTTGTGCCAAATTTGGTGCTTGTATCACAAAATGCACAATTCTTTTGAATATTTGGGCTAAGCCGCCCCACTATATCGGCCGGCCTCGAAGACCGAAATTGTGACGGTGTCACCCGAAAAATTTGAAATTACGAAATTTGAAAAAATTTGAAAAAAAAAATTACGGAATTTCAAGTGGCCCAATATCTGAAAATGTTCGCAACATATTAATGTACATTTGTGCCAAATTTGGTGCTTGTATCACAAAATGCACAACAGGTTTGCTATGCTGCTACACTATATGATGTTACTTAATTCAGTCATTATATTGTAACTAAGATGTGTATGTTTCTATTACCGAGATGTTAGAAACCAGTCACATAAATGACATGAAACGCTGTCATGTAGTTAACCCACACAATTCTTGGGTTTCGGAAGTTTTTGCTATTCATAACATACAAGACTTACATGTTGCAATGGAACGTTCAGCAGGACATGGTAATTGTTACATGAATAATGGAGCGGAGATATAGACATCTCATGCAACACATCTTTTACAGTTTAAATATTTACATGAAGTGTTGGTGAACTCGCCATATCAGACAAAGGGCAACCCACTTGCAGACTTGATGTCATGTCGCATCAAGAGGCGCTTATATGCGGCAACAAACTGCCGGGCCGTTGGGTTATTCCCACTTCCACATGCAATGCGGACCGCTCCAAAGAAAAGTTCAATGTGGTCTTGGCTCATTTTGTACGTGAGCAGGTATCGCAGGGGAGATGAGGCAGGTTTGACATATGTGAAATACAAAATTGTGACACTCTCTATGCAGATCATGAAACCAATGAAGGGGGTTTTCAAACGCGTATTGGTCATAACTTGACCATTCATGTTTTTGATGTTGGACAAGTAACTGTAGGCAGTATCCAGGAATGGCAGGAAAAGTCCTTCTCGTGATGTCATGAGTGGTGCCTTGTAGTTTCGTGCCAATGGATTGCGAGAATTTAGAATGTCAAACAGTTTGTCCAATGTTTCAATGTATTGGCAGGTAGCCTCACTGCCCTGAAATTCTGATAGTTGCAAAGTGTCCCTGCAAAACCGAATTGCATCTGCCACACTAGTGCTCAATGTCTGAGTGCTGTGTCCATCTTCATGACATTGCTCTTCCACTCGATGTGTTTCTGGGAGAGCTTATTCCCCAGACGCAAGCCTTCCCTCTTCTGCAGATCAAAGAGTGCCTGGATGTATTTCCACGCGATGACTTTTTTGTTGCCATCCTCCATCATTTTCATGGATCCAAGACAGTTTCTTGCAAGTTTAAGCATGTGACATGCATCGAGTACTTCGAGTACTTCGGCTTCAGTCGGACGGTTTGACCAGTCCTGTCGAAGTCACTCTCATTGAAGTGATCACTGCACAGAACTGTGGTGCCTGGGGTGGGGTAGAAGGACTCCCTTCTCAGGGCAGATGTCCATCGAGAGCACAAGTCCTTATCCTTTGGAAACCTTGAAACAAAATACATTGTGGTCACAAAATGTGGTTGCAGGTCAAAACCTCAGAGGGCAGTCACAACATCCGAGTCAAAACGACTCCATATCAAAATAATATTTTGAGTTTCATATGTATAGTTAAATACAACTTCATCTGCTAATGTTTGCCATGTGTCGGACTTTCGTACCTTCCACAAGTAACCCCCATTTGCTCTTTCTGCTCACGAGTGACACAGGAGGGCATGGAAACCCTGACAGTAGTAGACTGGACAATTAAGTTAAGCTCATCACAAATTAAATCACTTGACAATGATCACGAGCTGACGAGTCAATCTCGATACTTCAATCTGAATCAATGAATGAGTCAATCAGACATCAGTCTGACATACTCACATAGCCCTAGTGAATACACAATACAGTTATATTTGAGATCTGTGTCGTATTGCACACCCTGCGCGTGGTCTAACATCATCAAATTCAAACACAGTGTTCAAACTTCATTGAAACTTAATTACCTAGCCCCACCACTGTGACCACGCCAAAAACTGAAAAAGCAGAACACCCGCGATCGCGGTTTGTCACTTACTTGTGAAATGTGCATGTGGAGGCCTTCCCTGAGGTATTTGTGCAGTCAAATGCAACACACTGTGGCATTTTGAAACAGCGCGTTCACAAATAAGACTCCTTACAGTCGGTAAGCATCCAAAATGAATCAGAAATTGTGAGATCAGCTGATTGTGAGATCAAACACGGACGCAGACACAATCGGCTTCCCAATATGGCCGCCAAGCAACTTCCGCTAGCTTCAGCCGACAGCCATCATTGGCTCTCCAGGTTTATTATATACCTCCGTGATTTGGTCTCTCTCTCACTTCCGCAATCGCACAATATCGTTCTTGTAGTTGTTGTTTCATGAGCTTTGGTCTCTCTCTCTCCCTTCTGCAATCGCACAATATCGTTCTTGTAGTTGTTGTGTCATGATATTTGGTCCCTCCCTTTCGCAATCACAATATCGTTCTTGTAGTTGTTGTTTCATGAGCTTCGGGTCCTCCTTTCCACAATTATTGTTTCTATGAGCTTTGGCCCCTCTATTTCGCAACGCACAATCTCGTTCTTCATGGAACGAGCAATCTTCAGAAAATGTTTTATTTCTAGGAAACACGTAATGATGTTTTGTATTAATTCGCGTTTTTTTTATGTCAACGACTATTATACCGCTTACCGGTTTGTCAAGTTCTCGTTGTGATGGAGGGCGGGAGGCACACAGTTAAGTCACGAGAAGGCATTTCGCGCACAGGTGTGTTGAAGGAAGGAAGGAAACTGAAAGTTTGTGACATTCCTGAGTTAGGCTACCTTGTTTAACTGGGCTACCTTGTTTAACTGGTTTATCCTTAACCAGGTATCTTCTTTCAGGTAGAATGCAGCGAAATGGGAAAGCACAAGGAGACGGTACCGGCAAGGGGATCGATAACAAGCAATGTCCTTCGAGCATTTCACCTCCAACGTCGAAGAGATTTCACCACACCGAGCAGGTTAATGACAAACAGAGCAAAATGATGGCGGGAGATGGAAGAAGAACGGTGTATCCAGAAATCCGGTTGCATCCAGATATGAGGGGAGAGCCTCAACCTCGGTTGTATCCAGATATGAGGGGAGAGCCTCGTGGGAGTGGAGACGCTGAAAGGTATTACAATTACAAAGGTATTTGTCAAATATGTAGATTGCCTTCGGCCTATAAATAGAACGGTACTCGGTGGATCGAATCGAAAATTGAATCGATTATTCCTTGTCAGACACCCAACCTGTCCACCAAGTTTAGTCCAAATCCCTCCACAACTTTTTGAGATATCCTGCTATGTATCGGTTTTGGCCCCATCTCCCAACGGTGACTAATCGCTTTAAAAATTCTAGTAGCCGGATCCGGATCCGGATCTTCACCAAAATCGAACCAATTCTTCCTTGTCACATTCGCTACAGCTTTGTCAGGTAGATTTAACGAGGTAGTTTACCCCCATCCGAATCCGTCCACAACTTTTTGAGATATCTTGTTCACAGACAGACACGGTCCGACGAATTACCCAAATGTACCCAAATGTAAGTGAATTTACCCAAATGAAGATCATCTCACACGGAACTAGTGACACAAAGTGAAGTAAATATAAATATTTTATTAAAGTTGCACCCTACTTTCTTATTATTTGTATCAAAATGATGTGGAATATTTACCCAAATGAAAATTCTCAAAAATGACGATTTACCCAAATTTACCTAACCCGAACGCTAACCCTAACCCGAACACTAACCCTAACAACAACTAACCCTAACCCGAACGCTAACCCTAACCCTAACAACAACTAACCCTAACCCGAACGCTAACCCTAACAACAACTAACCCTAACCCGAACGCTAACCCTAACAACAACTAACCCTAACCCGAACGCTAACCCTAACAACAACTAACCCTAACCCGAACGCTAACCCTAACAACAACTAACCCTAACCCGAACGCTAACCCTAACCCGAACACTAACCCTAACAACAACTAACCCTAACCCGAACGCTAACCCTAACCCGAACACTAACCCTAACAACAACTAACCCTAACCCGAACGCTAACCCTAACCCTAACAACAACTAACCCTAACCCGAACGCTAACCCTAACAACAACTAACCCTAACCCGAACGCTAACCCTAACAACAACTAACCCTAACCCGAACGCTAACCCTAACCCTAACAACAACTAACCCTAACCCGAACGCTAACCCTAACAACAACTAACCCTAACCCGAACGCTAACCCTAACAACAACTAACCCTAACCCGAACGCTAACCCTAACCCGAACCCTAACAACAACTAACCCTAACCCTAACCCGAACCCTAACAACAACTAACCCTAACCCGAACCCTAACAACAACTAACCCTAACCCTAACCCTAACAACAACTAACCCTAACCCGAACCCTAACAACAACTAACCCTAACCCGAACCCTAACAACAACTAACCCTAACCCTAACCCTAACAACAACTAACCCTAACCCTAACCCGAACGCTAACAACAACTAACCCTAACCCTAACCCTAACAACAACTAACCCTAACCCTAACCCTAACCCGAACGCTAACCCTAACCCTAACAACAACTATAATCTGGTGCAGAAAAAAAATGCACATTGCCCTATGAGCTTTGACTGTGCACACCGTAACGTTTTACTGCATAAAATAACCTTCCTTTACGTAGTACGACTTACATTTGGGTACATTCACTTACATTTGGGTACATTCACTTACATTTGGGTACATTCACTTACATTTGGGTACATTCACTTACATTTGGGTACATTCACTTACATTTGGGTACATTCACTTACATTTGGGTACATTCACTTACATTTGGGTACATTCACTTACATTTGGGTACATTCACTTACATTTGGGTACATTCACTTACATTTGGGTACATTCACTTACATTTGGGTACATTCACTTACATTTGGGTACATTCACTTACATTTGGGTACATTCACTTACATTTGGGTACATTCACTTACATTTGGGTACATTCACTTACATTTGGGTACATTCACTTACATTTGGGTACATTCACTTACATTTGGGTACATTCACTTACATTTGGGTAATTCGTCGTACCGGACAGACAGACAGGCAGGGGTGAAAACATAACCTCCATCCACCTTCGCTGGTGGAGGTAATAATGAGTAAACGGAAATAAATTGCTGTGTGGGACCAATGAGAATGAATACTCTGTTGACCTGACGTGTGTGTGTGTGTGTGTGTGTGTGTATGTTTATGTGTGTGTGTGTGTGTTTATGTCTGTGGGTGTGTGTGTTTATGTCTGTGTGTGTGTTTGTGTGTGTGTGTTTGTGTCTGTGTGGGTGTGTGTGTTTATGTCTGTGTGTGTGTGTTTTTATGTCTGTGTGTGTGTGTGTGTGTTTATGTCTGTATGTGTGTGTTTATGTCTGTATGTGTGTGTTTATGTCTGTGTGTGTGTGTGTGTGTGTGTTTATGTCTGTGTGTGGGTGTGTGTGTTTATGTCTGTGTGTGTGTGTGTGTTTTTATGTCTGTGTGTGTGTGTGTTTATGTGTGTGTGTGTGTGTGTGTTTATGGGTGTGTGTGTGTGTGTGTGTGTGTGTGTGTTTATGTCTGTGTTTATGTCTGTGTGTGTGTGTGTTTATGGGTGTGTGTGTGTGTTTATGGGTGTGTGTGTGTGTGTGTGTGTGTGTGTTTATGTCTGTGTTTATGTCTGTGTGTGTGTGTGTTTATGGGTGTGTGTGTGTTTATGGGTGTGTGTGTGTGTTTATGGGTGTGTGTGTGTGTGTGTGTGTGTGTGTGTGTGTGTGTGTGTGTGTGTTTATGGGTGTGTGTGTGTGTTTATGGGTGTGTGTGTGTGTGTGTGTTTATGTCTGTGTTTATGTCTGTGTGTGTGTGTGTTTATGTGTGTGTGTGTGTGTGTTTATGGGTGTGTGTGTGTGTGTGTGTGTGTGTGTGTGTGTGTGTGTGTGTGTGTGTGTGTGTTTATGTCTGTGTTTATGTCTGTGTGTGTGTGTGTGTGTGTGTGTGTGTGTGTGTGTGTGTGTGTGTTTATGTGTGTGTGTGTGTGTGTGTGTGTCAGTCATTTGAGCTATTTTCATCAAATTTTTACCAAACCTTAATTATGATACGGAGAAGGCAAATTAATAATTTGGTCAAAAGGTCAAAGGTCAGTGTCACCTAAAATCATCAATTTTCTTCCGATTAACCTGAAATTTCAATTTACCATTTCAGTTTTGTCATCAAATTTTCAACAAAGCTTTATCTATCTATAATTCCAGTAATCTCTGTCTGTCTGTCTGTACGTCTGTACGTTTGTTTGTTTGTCTGTGACCGCTGTTTCTCGACAACCACGGGTCCGATATACTTTTAACTTGCCAGGTATATTGCTGGGGACCCGAGGATGTGCCTTTTCAAGGTTTCATATTAATCGGACAATTACTTACCGAGCTATGTCCAAAAAACGATTCAACCAATCAGAGAGCAGCGAACGATCGCGTGTGCCGAACGTGGCGGGCACACTCTGCCTCGGATGGCACATTTGAGAGCGTATTCATTTATTTCACGTTTGCAAACTATGTTGGCGTTAAACTATGTTTTACAACTAATAAAAACGAATTTGCGATTCATTCGCTTTCCTGCGCGTTTGTGCACGCGATGGCGATTTCTTTACCAAACTCCGGAAGCCGTTCGCTTTGGACCAAACCATTGCATGTAAATAGAGGGGGGGGATTGTCACCACTCGCAAGCCGTTCGCTTTGGACCAAACCATTTCATGTAAATAGAGGGGGGGGATATAATTTTAGATATAGATATAGTACGGGCATGCCCTAGTCTATCTATAATTCCAGTAATCTCTGTCTGTACGTCTGTACGTCTGTACGTTTGTTTGTCTGTGACCGCTGTTTCTCGACAACCACGGGTCCGATATACTTTTAACTTGCCAGGTATATTGCTGGGGACCCGAGGATGTGCCTTTTCAAGGTTTCATATTAATCGGACAATTACTTACCAGCTATGTCCAAAAAACGATTCAACCAATCAGAGAGCAGCGAACGATCGCGTGTGCCGAACGTGGCGGGCACACTCTGCCTCGGATGGCACATTTGACAGCGTAATCATTTATTTCACGTTTGCAAACTATGTTGGCGTTAAACTATGTTTTAAAACTAATAAAACCGAATTTGCGATTCATTCGCTTTCCTGCGCGTTTGTGCACGCGATGGCGATTTCTTTACCAAACTCCGGAAGCCGTTCGCTTTGGACCAAACCATTGCATGTAAATAGAGGGGGGGGGATTGTCACCGTACTCGCAAGCCGTTCGCTTTGGACCAAACCATTTCATGTAAATAGAGGGGGGGGATATAATTTTAGATATAGATATAGTACGGGCAATGCCCTAGTTATAATAATACGGAGAAGTCAAATTAATAATTTGGTCAAAAAGTCAAAGGTCAGCATCACATAAAATATGAAATTTTAAGAATTAGCATATTGGGTCACCGAATTGGTACACCAATCAAAAGCTAGAAGCTGATTGTTTTTTGTTTTTTTGTTTGTTTTTAGATTGAAGACTAATATAAGGGTCAAGGTTGCATAAAATCATCAATTTACATTATTAATTTTTTTAGCTGTTTTCGTCACGTTTGACATACGTATGAATAAGAAGAAGAAGAAGAAGACGTCTGAATACAAAGCGGATGTGGATGAGCTTTGCATTTTCAGATGCTTTCTAGTTTTTATTAGATTGAGGGATTAGGGTAAGCGGAGAAGTAATTAAATGTGATATTAGACGTGTGCCGCCTTTTTGTTATGGAATATAGATTGAGACATCCAACCCACCATAATAATGTTTCTAAAAACCCCATTCCTTTTGATGTATTATTGATGTTTTTTTCCCCTTTGAAATCGGTCATTATTGTTCTTTGAAAGCGTCTGAGTGTGCCCTCAGCTGGGGTTATTTACCTCAGAGTTGTTCGAGTGATGGATCTTGAGGGGTCGCTGCTCCCCCAGACTGGTCTCTGGCCCATTAGGGAGCGGGGAAGTGTATCATGACTGATGGTGGGGGCCAGAGCCTTTGGAAGCTCATGCCATTGGGGGGGGGGGGGGGCGTGGGGGGTTAGGGGGCGGGGGGTGTGGAAGTGGAAGAGATTGTTTTCCGGGAACGGCTTGCCAACAATTTACCGGAATCATCCCAGAATAGGCTGTGTCATTTTGTGAGGTTGTCCTGATGCACCACGTCCCCACTCAGCCAGCCGCACCTCATTACCCTCCTGTCTGCATTCCTCCCGTCACCAAGCCCTGTGACAGCACGTTGACTGAGCTTGTGAGGGGAGGTGACCTGCATCCTTATCAGATAGGCTACGCCGGCATGGCTTGGGTATTTCCTGTCTTGTTTTCCCACTATCTAACGTCTATCTCCTGTGGCATGACTGATGGGCAAAGGATAAATAAGGAATCCAGTTCGTCGTTTGATACCGAAGGCGCGTCTGATCGGTATTGGGTAAGGAGCTCATTTATTATGTGCTGAGTGTATTGTGTTGGTTGAATCATTTATTTATTACCTTCGCAAAAGCGGAAGGTTATGTTTTGATCGCTGTGTATTTATTTGTATGTCTGTGTGTGTGTATGTTATTCGCATAACTCAAAAAGTATTCAACCGAATTGCATGAAATTTGGTGGGATGATTGGTTATTATACGGGACACATTTGATTTGATTTTGGGAGCAATCGGGTCAAAGGTCAAGGTCAAGGTCACGAAAAGGTCAAAATCGTATTTTTGTTGTTCTGTTCCCTACACTCCCATGCCAAGTACAGAACAGTAGCTGCGGCGAAGGTATGCGCTCTACCGAGTGCCCGTTCTAGTTCTTATTGCTTCTTGTAATCCCTCACCGTGAACATGGCTTCTCTTAATAAATATACCTGGTATTGTGGTGAAATCTTGTAGTTGTGGTTCACCTGAGCTGATTATGGAGGGCTAATTGGCTGCGCGGTGAGTCAACACCACACACCCGGCTCACGGATCACATTGGTGTCAGGAGTGTATAACTTTGTCCCTATTCATCGATGCTTACCTTGTGCCGTTTTCACCAGTTCTGAAGATGATATTGGAGATGGTGGAGGTGATGCACACAGGTTTGAACCCTCCGATGAGTGTGATGGAACTCACTTCGAAGACGAGGAGTTATTCCATTCGGAAACCATACCATCCCAAAAACCTAGGCACACCCGCAAAGGTTTTGGTAAGACTCTTTCCCAGCAGTAGCTAATATTGAGTGACAAGATGGTTGAGTTGGTGAAGCCATGATGCATTGTCCTCACTGGTGTGGGTTTGATTCGCATCTAGCTACTCAGGACAATTGGTTTCGGTTGTTCATTAGCCTCTGTGTAGACAAAGGCAAGCCTGGCCAGTCGGTTTCTGAAAATGGGGGATCCATACTCTTATGAGCTGCCCACTGCAGAATAATAGGACTTGGTGTGTGGTAACGACGACTTCGCAGGTCTTGCGTCTTCCCATGGACACTGGCATTTGCGTTGTCTGTTCTTGCTCTCATTCCACAAATGAAATTATCACGACATAAACTAAAAAAAATAACCACCTTTAGAGGCCATTTTTCCCCGCAAGCGGGGGTTGGCCTTTTTCGGGAACCGTGGTTGTTGTTGTTTTTTTTGGTCCCCTTTTTGAAGCAATGTTTTACGGCCGGATGCCCTTCCTGACGCCAACCCTTTTTGCCACCTTTAACGACAAACAGGGAATTACCAGTGAACTGGTACTCAATTTGCCGACCTCGGAAGGATGACAGGCTGAGTCAACCCCCCTGGCGTTAATTCAGCAATCGACTGGGATTCGAACTCAGGATCCTCGGATCCTAAGCCGGCACCCTAGCCGCTAGCCCAACACCAGGCCCATATCACGACATGATAACTTGTATTGTCAATTTACCAGACTTGGTGATGCAATGGTTAGAGCGTCCACTCTTGAGTCTGGGAGGTCGGTGGTTCAAACCCCGTCAGAGTAATACTAAAGACTAAAGAAAGAGTTATACTTTTTTTTGTGTGTGTACTTTAAATGAACATAAAGGTAAAGGATGAAGGCATTAAAAACTGATGGAACTGGAAATTGTTTTTTTTGCCGTAATTGATGGCGTTTTGTCGTAGATGTGCATGCAAGTGTCCACACTGAAAGAAGAACAAAGACACCGGAAAACAAGTTCGTACATCACCGTAACAAACTTGCAGGTATCTGATGTGTTTAATTTTTATTTTGGCTGCTTGACAATAGCAATGATATTATTACATGTACAACCAAACCCGTCAAACAAGAGCTTGTTTAGTATGCTGAAAATGAAGAAATTCTCCTCACATTCTTCCACTCTATCTTTGTAATTCCTTCTTTTTTCCAATTAGAAGCACGATCATGCTATGCCTAAAGCAAGAGGTGTTGGGATAGAAAAAAAAAAGAAAAAAAAAAAGAAACCCACCTTTAGAGGCCATTTTTCCCCACAAGTGGGGGTTGGCCTTTTTCGGGAACTGTGGTTGTTGTTGTTTTTTGGTCCTTTTTTTGAAGCAATGTTTTACGGCCAGATGCCCTTCCTGCCGCCAACCCTTTTTGCCGCCTTTAACGACAACCAGGGAATTACCAGTGAACTGGTACTCAATTAGCCGACCTCGGAAGGATGACAGGCTGAGTCAACCCCCCTGGCGTTAATTCAGCGATCGACCGGGATTCGAACCCAGGATCCTAGGATCCTAAGCCGGCAGCCTAGCCGCTAGCCCAACACCAGGGATAGAAATAATATATGAAATTTCATACGAGTGAAAGTACTATGATATCAAATATAAACACTAACTTTTATTGAATGATCATATTGCAACATTCTCATATTCTCATATGAATCTCAGTGGACAAATGTTTTTCCTCTTCCTCCTGAAGTGCTCTGCCTTTTGGCAGGTTGATGGTTTCCATTGTTATCCTGCTACAAAACCATTAGTACATGGGCTTATGTTGGGAAACCAAAGTTTGTGGACCGTTTTGCTAGATTCTTGGCAACTAGGCTTAAATCACTCTAAATAGCATATAAAATAAAAAAATTGCTGTTGCCAAATTTTCACGACATCTTCATGGCGGCCATCTTGGATTTCAAGATGGCCACCATTTCGGACCTATTTTGCCTTATAATGCCCTTATAATATTATATAATGCCTTATAATGCCTTAATGCCCTCTCCCACGCCCGCTCCGCCTACTACTCTCAAATTATCCACTCTGGCTCCGGAAACCCAAAAGCACTCTTCTCTACAATAAACAAACTCCTCCGCCCCCTGGACACCACCACCCAGTCATTCACAGTAGACAACTGCATCTCCTTCCTTTCTTTCTTCCAACGCAAAATTGACAACATCTACAACAGCTTGACCACCGCCGCACCCGCTCCCCCTCCAACCACCTGCCCCCCCTTATCCTGCCTTCCCCTGTCTCAATTCTCCCCGGTCTCCCCTACTGACCTCTCTGAACTCCTCATAGGAATGAAAACTGCCACCTGCACTCTTGACCCCATCCCCTCCAGCTTTGTCAAGGCCTCCCTCCCTGCTCTCTCTCCACTTATCATTGCAACAATAAACTCCTCCCTGTCTACAGGCATCGTCCCACCATCCCTCAAAATTGCTGCTGTTACCCCCATTCTAAAAAAAACCTGGTCTAAACCCTGACACCCTAAACAACTTCAGACCCATCTCCAACCTACCCTTTCTGTCGAAAGTTTTGGAACGCGCTGTAGCCACTCAACTCAAACATCACCTCTCTGCCAATAACCTGTATGAAACATTCCAATCCGGATTCCGCTCCAACCACAGTACTGAAACTGCTCTTCTCAAAATCACCAACGACCTTCTCCTCTCCTCTGACGCTGGCAACCTCAACATTCTCGTCCTCCTCGACCTCAGCGCTGCCTTTGACACCATCGATCACACCATCCTCCTCACCCGACTTGAATCCACCTTTAACGTTACCGGCACTGCCCTCTCTTGGATTCAATCATACCTCTCTGACAGACGCCAGTTCATCTCCATCAATAACTGCAAATCCCCCACTGCTCCCCTCCCCCAAGGTGTCCCCCAAGGTTCAGTTCTTGGCCCCCTCCTCTTCATCCTTTACCTGTCCCCCCTCGGTCACTTAATCCGCCGTCATGGTCTCCAATTCCACTGCTTCGCCGATGACATCCAGCTTTTCATCTCCACCAAGTCCGTCTCCACCGACACCCACTCTATCCTGACAAACTGCATCTCTGAAATAAAATCCTGGCTTCAAATCAACTTCCTCAAACTTAACTGTGATAAATCTAAAATAATCATCATTGGCCCAAAAACGCTCACAAAATCCACCCATAACTTTGCCCTCAACATCGACGGTATCCCAGTATCCACCTCCCCTCTCATCCGGAATCTTGGCGTCATCTTTGACCAAACCCTCTCCTTCGACAAATACACTAAACAGATCACAAAGACAGCCTTCTTTCACCTGAAAAACATCGCCCGTCTCCGCTCATCCCTCTCCTCCACGGCTGCAGAAACCCTCATCCACGCCTTCATCACCTCCCGTCTGGACTACTGCAATAGCCTCCTCTATGGTTCACCCTCAACAATCACCAATAAACTCCAATACATTCAGAACTCCGCTGCCCGTCTACTCACCCATTCCCGGACCCGTGACCACATCACCCCCGTTCTTTACAAGCTTCACTGGCTCCCCATCTCCCAGAGAATCCAGTACAAAATCCTCCTCTTGACCTACAAAGCCCTCCATAACCTGGCCCCATCCTACCTGGCTGACCATCTCTCCAGACACACTCCCACCCGCAACCTCCGCTCTGCTGGTACCAACCTCCTGACCCCCCCATCCGGACCAAATTCAGATCCTGGGGGGACAGGGCCTTCTCCATCGCTGCTCCCACCCTCTGGAACTCACTACCTCACACCATCAGAGACTCCTCCTCACTCACCACATTCAAAACATCACTCAAGACCCACCTGTTCAGCACTGCATTCAACATTCAACCCACAGCATTTAACCCCTGACTATCACTTCTCCTTCTCCCTCCTTTTGCTTTAAATATTTCCCTATTGATTCTTGTCTTTTTGCAATTGTTGTTTTCATGTTTTGTTATGCATTATGTTTTGCACTCTGTCAAAGCGCCTTTGGGCTTCATGAAAAGCGCTATACAAAATAAATGAATTATTATTATTATTATTATTATTATTATTATATCTCACTTATTAATCAAGGTATCAGCACAAGAATAGTGTCCTTACCCACATTTTCGGGGTCAAGGAAGACAATGGTGATAATCAAATTTCAGCTGGATGGCCAACATCTTTATAATTTCAAGATGGCCGCCATTTTTAATCAAAGTATGAGCAAACTTAGCCTAGTGTCTTAGTCTGAGACAATTGATGAAGACTAGTTGTTGAGGCTAGCAACCATCATAGACTTAAGCCTTTTCTGAAAGCAATGCTACAGTTTGTTAATCAGTTTGTTTCATCAAACAACTCATATCAAAAATCCAAACGACGGGCTCTCTACTGATCAAACACAATGTCATTCCCAATAGGCTGGGCATCAGTGTTGCAGCATTTCTCCAAATCAGCATCACAGTTACACAATTCGGTACAGACTACATTCCTAGCTTTGCATGAACACCTGCGTGAACACAATTTGCTAGGACTCTTTGCAGCTCGTCCACAGCCACAGCGAACAAGTTGGAGAATTGAGGCTGGAGCAATTGCAACCTGCGTCAGGACTGGTCTCAATTCGCCTCCAACAGTTTCCCATCCCAAGGTGTTTGGGTCGATCACAGTTGGATTTAGAGTTAGATCTTGTGCCCACGTGTGTGCTTGCAAATGAGCACGCTGGACATGCTCTTTCCAGGCACCAGCAGTTGGTGTTAGTTTCTCGACTCCCTGATCAGCCTTCAGCTGGCGGAATAGGTGCCATCGTAGTTCAGCAGCACTTCTTATTGTGACACCTTTCGGACAGAAGAGGCGACAGAAATACTCTTCACATCCTTCTAGGACAGCATCAGATGGTTTATCACCCTCTCCAAGCTGAGCAATTGCTGACACTACTGTTTGACTACTTTCAGTGAATGCCTTGAAGCAAGTTGTTTTACTCTTGCCCTGAATGTGGCCAGTGGTGTCACAGCCGGTGAGAGCATGCCAATTAACAAGTGCTTTTGCCCTCTGAGCACCAAGCTGTTCATAGATTGGCCTTAGTAAGATTTTCCGACGGTTTTTTCCAGTGCCCATGATAACTGCAGCATCACTTCCTAGGTCATCACTTCGACGTAGAGCAAGTAACAACACATCTGTGTCTGGGGAATAGATACTCACAATGAATCCTGTTTTCACAAGTTGCACTGCATGCAAAATCATGAGTGTGTCAGCTTCCTCCTGGCTACTGACCTCTTTAGCAATTTCACATTCAAAATTGCTCTGGACACTTCTCCTTGTCACCGTTACAATCTGCATGGAGGATCTACTGTTGATCAATCTATTTGCCAGGAAGAGTGTCAGTGAATCCTTTGTGACATTACGAGCAAGGAATGACTTGGTGTCCTTGATTTTGGTTTGCTCATCAACAATATCGTTTTTCACTGCCTGGTCTTGCCTCTACGACGTTCCCTTGTTCCTTCCTTCAATGATGCATCAATTGTGTAATTGTCAAACACAACCCGAAGCTGCTCATAAGCACGTCCTCTGCATTCGGCTAGCTGTACATACGCTGTGCCTAGCTCCTTGCAGTTCTGAAATTTCTTGACACTCATTAATTCTTGCAATAGCACCATTCCATCAACAATTAAGCATGTCCTGGGTCTTTCTTGCACATTCTCAGGGTGTTCTGCAAGTTCTTCAGCATGGTCACTTGAGTTTGTGTCATCACTGGATTTCACAAGACCCTCCAGGAGTGATATGATCTTGCTCTTGTCGGTGGTGGGGTGGACCATTCCATTTGGCTGGAGAAGAGTTCTATTGGTATTGGACAGTTCATGTGCCCCTACCACTTCCTCTAGATCCACTGCTTCCCTCGATGACCTTGCAATGACTAGTAGTCGAGCAAACAGGGATGTCGTCACTTTCAGTGCCACTACCTCACTACCAGTTTTCACCAACAGGTCTTTGCCAACCGAATTCCAAGATGGCAATTTCAATTTGGTCATTGTCGACCACAGGTTTTGGTTTCCCTTTATTCTCTTTTCTACAAATGCACTGTAAGCCTCCTGTCCGAATTTCTCTGCATTAAGAATTCCTTCCTCCACAGCTTTAGGAATCACCTCATTGGTCAACAACTTGAACAGGCAGGTCTGAAACACATCCTCAGAGTTGTGCAACTTGAAAATGTTGCATTGGAGAAGTGTTGCTTTCAGCTTTGCAATTGATCTTTCCTGGTAGGCTACTTTGTTGGATGAAAGGCCATGATGCCTATCAGTTTTCTCTGAAGACACTCCAGCCAGGTGTTCCATTTCCTTTGATATGTGAGCGAGCTCGGGGGCTGTCAGACAGAACTTCTTAAGTGTTGCAGCTGTGGATGTTATTCCACTGATCCCGCCATGTCCTTTTGCTACTTTATTCAGATGTTCCATGGCCTGGTCTACACTGAGTCTTGTGAAAGGTATGCTGTTACTTGTATTGACTGTGAAACCACCAGCAGAAAACTCTTCCCACAACTCTGGATCTGTGTCCTTGATATTCTGCATTCTGGCCAGGTACTCTGGAATATGCCTAGCATAGTCTAGACGATCATATGCAAAGAATAGTGCACACAGTTTCTCATGTGTAGCTAGATACAGTGCCCAATCACCATCTCTGTTGGCGCGTAAGAATTGCAGAAGCAGCATCACCTGGTCCATGTACAGTCGGGCCCATCTGTACATTGGATTGTTTTGATGGTCAGCATCATACTGTGCAAGCTGTGCCTCTAGATTGATGGACTCAGTTGTTGCTAGGAAGTCCTGATGTGCCTTCAGAATATCTCCACCATCTCTGCAGGCATCACTCAGTGTCTTAGAACCTGTTTGAAGTGCCCCAAGAGTTTCCGGGTGGTCCTGGAAGAATACGTCCATCCAAAGATCATATAGTGTTTGGAGAGTTATCTGATGTGCAAGGACAGCCCGATTATAGTGATTGCCATTGATGATCTGAGACGTTGTCACAGAGCTGTATAGCTCGGCTTCTTGCCATGCCATATCAAGTCCACTGCCTTCTACTGAATGGCCTAAGTACCTAAGGGCACAGATGGCAGTGTGGAATCCACCTGGGCAAAGAATCCATCTGTTGCTATATCGTGAATCTAGGTGCTCTCGCTTCAAAACTCTCTTGTATAGATCCATATCTAAAGTTACTACAGTAGGCGTTCCAGGACACACTATCTGGTTCAATCTTTGAAGCTGTTCAAGGCCAGTTACCAATGTAGACCAATCTTGTGGTGCAGCATTGATGATTGGCATCAAATATGCATTGTCAATCATTGCTGACATCATTTCTGGAGAATCTTTTCTCAAAATGGAGTTGTAGGCAGACCAAATTGGCATTGATTGATCTCTTTCTGAATCCAGAGCTTCAGGAAGCTCAGCAGAATGACTGCCTTGCAGATCATTGTCCAGGTTTTTGACTTCTCCTCTATTGTTTTCCTGGATGTTGCCAGTGCTGGAACCAATTGTGGGCTCTGTCTCATTAGTATCGGCATCTGTTGGTGCCCTATTCAGGTGTCGTGCCAACAACCATCCAAGATCATTGCATCCAACACAGTTTCAGGAATAATATTTGACTAAAACTAGATGTACGGTAGCTTGATTCTTTAGATAATATTTGGGTGTGGATCTGGCAGAAGAACTCCCCTGTCCCCTCACCTCCTATCCACCCCCTCCCAATCCAATCCTAACCATTATCTAAAAATGTAAGTACCTGTGAGTAAAAGTAAATAGATTCAATACCAGGACATTTATATTTAAACCTGATATACATGAAAACCTTTTAAAGTATGGCTGTGACCTGGAGTTTGGGCAAAACTAGATTTAAAAATGGTGGCCATCTTGAAATTATAAAGACTAGGGCATGCCCGTACGTGGGTGCCCGTTCCTTGCCAAAAAAAAAAAATAACGCTACCCGTACGCTCTACCCCGCCCGTACGCCCGTAAACAAAAAAAACAACGCTCTTCGCTTCCGCCCTTCGCTCTGACTGAATTGGGAGAAATAATGAGCATAAGAAATCGAGAAATTATTATTTTCTCCGGAAGAAATCGAATTACGAACCGTAATGGCGCACGCGCTCGGCTCGGCTCGCTCTCACATCGGCCACGCCTACGCAATAACGCGTTCTGTGATTGGCTGCCGGAAGTGCAGTCTTCACTGTCCGGAAGGTCGCAAATCGCAGTTACGATGAATCGCAAATTAGTTTTAATTAGTTTTAAAACATAGTTTAACGGCAACATAGTTTTCCAACGTGAAATAAATGAATACGCTCTCAAATGTGCCGTCCGAGGCAGAGTCTGTTCGCCACGTTCGGCACACGTGATAGCTCGCTGCTCTCTGATTGGTTGAATCGTTTTTTGGACATAGCTCGGTAACTACTTCTCCGATTAATATGAAACCTTGAAAAGGCACATCCTCGGGTCCCCAGCAATATACCTGGCAAGTTTAAAGTATATCGGACCCGTGGTTGTCGAGAAACAGCGGTCACAGACAAACAAACACACACACAGACACACAGACACACACACACACACACACACAGAGATTACTGGAATTATAGATAGATGTTGGCCATCCAGCTGAAATTTGATTAATACCATTGTCTTCCTTGACCCCGAAAATGTGGGTAAGGACACTATTCTTGTGCTGATACCTTGATTAATAAGTGAGATATAAGGCAAAATAGGTCCGAAATGGTGGCCATGAAGATGTCGTGAAAATTTGGCAACAGCAATTTTTTTATTTTATATGCTATTTAGAGTGATTTAAGCCTTGTTGCCAAGAATCTAGCAAAACGGTCCACAAATATACATAAGCCCATGTACTACATACATCAACACAAAGAAAACCATACTAACTAGCCGAAACCCGTGGAACTCCACGGAAGGGAGGATGTGGTGTATGGATAGAGTGTACCATTATGGATGGCATAGGGGATTTGCTTGTCCGAGTAAGAGTTAGGAAGAAAGATGAGAATGAAGAGTGCATATATGAACAACGATCGCCGACACCGACACAAATGCATGCTCTGGATTGTCCACTCAGTGGACGGCTTGCTTTCGCCTTCGCCTGTCCAATCAGCGGACGGCTTGCTTCGCCTTCGCCCAGCAGACGCCAATACGATGGCGTCGTAAGATGGCGTCGTATCGGCAGTTAATCGGATGCTTTTGGGCCCCAACGTCGGCTAATTCAGATTTTTCGAGTATGGCTGTACATGATAAACAAAGGGCACGGTTCGTAGATCGTAAATCCATTAGTGCCGTGGGCATCGGGTCACTGGGTGCGGCGTAAAAGGGATAACAAAGTCGAGTCCTTACGCTATTATTATATAGACTAGCCGAAACCCGTGGAACATCCACGGAAGGGAGGATGTGGTGTATGGATAGAGTGTACCATTATGGATGGCATAGGGGATTTGCTTGTCCGAGTAAGAGTTAGGAAGAAAGATGAGAATGAAGAGTGCGTATATGAACAACGTATTTATTGCAATCTACTTAAATGACAACGGTATGATATACTTTTGAAAAATGAATGGATTCGTAATAGGAATCGGCATAGCACCACTCTGGGATTGTCCACTCAGTGGACGGCTTGCTGTCGCCTTCGACTGTCCAATCAGCGGACGGCTTGCTTCGCCTTCGCCCAGCAGACGCCAATACGATGGCGTCGTAAGATGGCATCGTATCGGCAGTTAATCGGATGCTTTTGGGCCCCAACGTCGGCTAATTCAGATTTTTCGAGTATGGCTGTACGTGATAAACAAAGAGCGCGTTCGTAGATCGTAAATCCATTAGTGCCGTGGGCATCGGGTCACTGGGTGCGGCGTAAAAGGGATAACAAAGTCGAGTCCTTACGCTATTATTATATAGATATGACCAAAACCTCGGCGATGCGACCCAAAACCACGGCAACGCGACCCAAAACCACGGCAACGCGACCCAAAACCACGGCAACGCGACCCAAAACCACGGCAACGCGACCCAAAACCACGGCAACGCGACCCAAAACCACGGCAACGCGACCCAAAACCACGGCAACGCGACCCAAAACCACGGCAACGCGACCCAAAACCACGGCAACGCGACCCAAAACCACGGCAACGCGACCCAAAACCACGGCAACGCGACCCAAAACCACGGCAACGCGACCCAAAACCACGGCAACGCGACCCAAAACCACGGCAACGCGACCCAAAACCACTGCAACGCGACCCAAAACCACTGCAACACGACCCAAAACCACTGCAACGCGACCCAAAACCACTGCAACGCGACCCAAAACCACTGCAACGCGACCCAAAACCACTGCAACGCGACCCAAAACCACTGCAACGCGACCCAAAACCACTGCAACGCGACCCAAAACCACTGCAACGCGACCCAAAACCACTGCAACGCGACCCAAAACCACTGCAACGCGACCCAAAACCACTGCAACGCGACCCAAAACCACTGCAACGCGACCCAAAACCACTGCAACGCGACCCAAAACCACTGCAACGCGACCCAAAACCACTGCAACGCGACCCAAAACCACTGCAACGCGACCCAAAACCACTGCAACGCGACACAATCAATAGCTCTTCATTACCATCATCGTTCATCCAATATAGGAACATTTGGTGTTCCTCGCTGCTTACTTCTCTCCATGCCATATATTATTATTTTTAATTTTTTTTTGTATACAAGATCGAGGCTTGTGTAAGAGCTAACATTAATGACAAAAAAAATAAATAATTGGACACATAAGACAAAATAAAGGTAGCGGGGAACAAGATGGGGAGAGAGGGGGAAGCACACAAGTACAACATTTGAGAGCAGGGACATCGGGAGATCTGTGGGAGGGAGAGGGCTTGGGGGGGAGGAGGCGTGGGAAGAGGGCTGGGGGGGTGGGAGAGGTATAAACCACATGGACACTGCTCGGACTTCCAAGTGGATCTGGGGTGAATTAACGGGAGGTAGAAAAGATCAAGGTTTTGAATGGGGGAAGATAACAGATGGCGGTGAACAGCTATTTTAAAGACCTGGAGGGAGGAGTGGGATTGAAGAGAGTGAGGGAGTTTGTTCCAAAGGTGGGAGAAAAGAGGAATGAAACAGTGAAGGTGAGCAGAGAGTCTTGATTTGGCAGTTTCACCAGAAGAGGGTTGCTGGCAGATCTTGTGCGACCTGTAGGAGTATTTGGGGGACAGAGAACAGACAGGGCTGGGGGGGCTAGGTCAGAGAGGAGTCGGTAGAAGACAGAAACACCACCAACCTACCTGCGGTGAGTGAGTGAAAGGCCCTCGGAGTGAGCTTCATTGCGGGAGATTCCAATGATTCTGAAAGCTTTGGTTTCAACAGCGTGAAGCCGAGCTTGGTGTGAGGCAGGAGCACCAGCCCAGAGGGGAGAGCGGTATTCCATTGAGCTGTGGATGAAAGCCTTGTATGTGGTGAGGAGCTGAGGTGTGCCAAGGAAGGATTTCGCACGACAGAGGATGCCCAGTCGGCGACTGGCTTTGGAAGCCAGCTTGGAAATGTGGTTTTCTCAGGAAAGATCATGGCAGATTGTGAGACCCAAGAGCTTGAGTGACAGAACTTCTTGGAGAGGATTGTTGAGAAAGTAGATGGGAGGGTTGTCCAGACGGTCTTTTCATAGAGACATACTGAGAGTGTGAGATTTGTCAGGATTGAAAGACATGTTCCACTTGTTTGACCAGTTTGTGATATTGTCCAGGTCTGCAGAGAGTGAGGAGGCTGCAGACTGCCGATCTAAGGGATGAGGTATGGAGCGGCAGAGAGTGGAGTCATCAGCAAAGAGATAGAGAAGATTTTCCAGGGAGTCGGAGAGATCATTGATGAAGACCAGAAAAAGCACAGGGCCCAGAACACTGCCTTGGGGAACTCCAGCCTCAACAGGAAGGGGAGATGAGAGAAATCCATTCAGGGCCACACATTGACTACGACCAGAGAGGCCATGCATGGAGATTTCCATGGATACCATAGGAGGAGAGTATGGTGAGCAGAGTGGGGTGCCAGACCGTATCGAAGGCACGTGATATGTCAAGGGAGACAGCTCTAATTTCCTGTTTGACATTGAGGACCTCCATCCATTGTTGAGACAGCAGAAGCAACAAGTCCAGAGTAGAATGACCTGGTCTGAATCCAAATTGATGGTCAGAGATCAAACCATTGGAGAAGAGGAAGGATTTGATATCCGAAGCAATGATGGATTCCATGACTTTGCTGATAAATGGGAGCAGGCTGATTGGTTTGTAGTTGCAAGGATATGTTCTTGCACATTTTTTGTGTAAAGCGGTGATGTTGGCTGATTTCCAAGCTGATGGCACATGACCTTGAGCAAAAGAGAGGGTGAACAAAACAGAGAAAGGGTGTGAAAGAATGACAGAGCAGGATTTTAGGACCCGTGTGCTGATGCCGTCTGGTCCAGTTGCAGAATCAGAGTCGAGGATTGACAAACTTCTCCACCCTGTCAGGCGAGAAGGACACAGAGTCAAGGAGCAGCTGGGTACGACTGGATCCGGTGGGTACAGAGAGAGATGGGTTCGGGACACAAGATTTTGAGGCAAACACAGAGTTGAGGCATTCAGCTTTTTCACGTGTGGTCAGCTGTGTAGCCATTTGAGCTAAGGGAGGGGATGGAGCGGGAACAAACACCAGAAACAGATTTGACCAGACATTTGGAGGGGGGAGACAGGTATGAGAGTTCACTCTTCAGAGTAGAGAGATATTGTTTCCTGGCTCTCCTGACGGTAGACATACACTTGTTCCGAGCTTTGTGAAAGGAAATGAGCCTTCCGTTGGATTTGCCTTCCAGGAGGTGAAGGCATGTTGTTTCAGGGCAACTGCCTCGCCACAAGATTCCGTGTTCCATGGACAGGAGGAAGGGTATGACAACTGAAGACAGGATGGCATAAATCTGTGCATGAGAGAGAGCAGTTTGCTTTGTAAGAATTCCCAGGATGAGTTGATGTCAGAGGCAGTAGAGATGGGAGACCAGTGCAGATGATTGATGGCTGCTTGAAGACCGTGCCAGTTGGCCTGAGTGAAATGCCAGACTCGTCGGCGCTGAGGAGGCTCTCTGTGAATGGCCAGAGAGATATCCACTTCAACAAGCATATGGTCAGATGAACCGATTGGAGCAGAAGAAGAGCAGCAGACATTTGCAGGGAAGTTTGTCATAACCAAGTCTCGAAGAGAAGATGCTCCGTTGACTGAGATCCGGGTTGGGAAATTTACAGATTGTGTCAGTCCCAGCGAGGCGCATAAGTCCTTTGTTGAGGTGCCATGGCTGGTGAGAGAGGTACCCACACCCAGCCAGCTGGCATGATGACAGTTGAAATCACCACATACGAGGAAGAGAGAGTTGGGATGAGTAGATAGAAGTTGGTCCATGTTATCAGACAGCGAGATGTGGATGAGTCATCACTGTTTGGAGGACGGTACAGAACACATGAACAAAAGGTGGGAGCGGAGAGGAAGCCGTAGTCAGAGGTACTCCTGGGGGTGAGGTGGAGAGAGGGCAGTGCAGAGAGAGTGAGGAAGAGAGTTTTTGATAAAGATAGCAACCCCACCTCCAGGACGAGGCTCAGGTCTATCATACCGGAGGAGGGAGTAACCAGGGAGAGATATTAAGGAATCAGAGACATCATGAAGGAGGAAAGTTTCTGTTCAGCAGATCAAGTCTGGTTTGTCAGAAGCAACCTGTTTGGAGAGGTCATCAGGTTTGAGCGAAGGCCCCGGATGTTTGAGGTCCATACCATTAAGGAAGAGGAAGGGGAAGCATCGGATACAGGACAGGACAGGGGAGGGGTAGGGTAAGATGAGGAAGAGGAGGAGGTAGGGAGAGCTGTTGATAGTGTGTCAGAGATTTTAGAAGAGCTGGGAGAAAGGGAAGGATGAGCAGGACAAAAGATTTGATTTTGATTGGATGAGGCACAGTGAGGTGTTGTTTGTGGGGAGGGGGGAGGGCAGAGCGATGAAGAAGGTTGGAGGAGATGGAGGTAAGAGTTGGAAGGGAGAGAAAGCGGGGAGGATGCTTTGAGGAGGGGGGTGAGGGGAGAATTGGAGAAAAAAGGAGGGTGGGGAGATTTGAAGGGGAGGAGGGAAGGGGGAATTTAGGAGGAGAGGGGTGAGTTTGGATTTTAGAAAGTGTTGGATGATTAATGGAAAACTAACATTTATTGTAAAATGGGTTTCTTGTCATTTTCAAGTCAGAGATCCGTTTGAAAACGTTGGAGGAGGGGTTGAATGCAGGTGAGTTTAGGGAATGTAGGAAGGAAGAACTGTAATGGATTGAATTTTTATTTGAAATGAAGAGATTTGGTGAGCAAATCGAAAACAACCTTTTAAAGAAGAAGAAGAAAAGTGTATAATAATATACAGCAGAATACAACACTTCAGGGGAAAGTTTAAACATTTAAAAAGTAAACCATGAAAACTATCTGGGGAAATTCCCTAAATGAGCGCATGAAGGATTCCTAAGGGGGATTAATGATTCCAGCACAGGTTCAAAAGCAGGAACAGAAGAATAGGAGATTGATAGCCAGGAGAGCAGAGAACGAAGGAACAGGGAGGTGTATAAGCAAATGTGTGGGTACGGGAGGAGGGTCTACTTTTTACATTCTTCGTTAATGTTTTTTTGAAGGTTAGGTGAAAGTGGATCAGAGGAAGAAGGATAATGTTTAAGAAGTATCGTGAGAACTGTAATTGGAAAGGTGTTGGTTGGAGAGGATTGAGTTATGAAGGAAGGAGAGAAAAAACACCGGGTGGGGCGAAACACGTGGTCGAAGAACGAACGAACACAGGGAGAGAAGGAAATGTGTTGTTTTTTGTTTTTTAATTAATACTTTAAACAAAGGGTAAGATGTTCGGGAAAGTATGGGGTGAAAAAAAGACTAGAAAAAAAACAGTGAGAGAATGAAAGTAAATGGACCACAAACGACTGCCGAGAGGAGACAACAAAGCCTCGAGGCCTGAAAAACCAGGCCTGAAAAACGCGGCAGGAACCAACCGACGATTATACACAGGTATGCACGATTTACACCAAGATCGAACGAGAAACACGCAGTGGGTACTGACACTGTACAATAAAAATACAGTTTTGACAAAAATACAAATGGGAAAATTTCTTACCTTTGGTAGAGTGGAGAGCTTGGAATAACACACTACCTCGCCGGCAAAACCGGAAGCGGAAGTCAAAAACCTTTGATCACCTCTTTCAACAATCCATTTCTTCCCAACATATGACCAAGGCAGTTTTTCCGTCTTCATAATTGGCTCAGGCAAACACCTTTCCTGCAGCCTGGTGTTGGCTTAACGGTTAAGGTGGTGGCTTGAGATCTTAGGGTCCTGAGTTAGAGCCCTGTCAGCCGTTGAATTAACATCAGGTGGGTTGATTCAGCCTGCCATCCTTCCGAGGTCGGTAAAAGAAGTACCAGCTGACTGGTAATGGGGGGGGGGGGGGGGGGTCATTACATCAGCGGTACAGCCGCGCCCCAAGACAATGATGCAGCCAAGCGGCCACACACTGCATACAAACCACCACCACCTTTCCTGCACCAGTGCAAGAAGTTCAATTCTCGTATTGTCTTCCTCCAATGCTTTACAACCTTCATCATACCCACATTTCAAAAACTTGGTTTCTTATTGTTTCCCTTCTCAATGTGCAGGTCTTAGACCCATACAGCACCACACTCCAAATCGAGGATTTCACGAACCTCCTTGTTGGCTGTTTGTGGAAGCTCATGAGCTCTTTTATTTTTCTGTGAGTGTAGTTGGCTTTGGCTATTCGTTGTGACATCTCTACATTTGACATCCTCGGTTACCAAAGTCTTTTAACTCCGACTTGCCGCAGCTCATGTCCATTGATGTTGCTCATGTTCAGTGGAATGATAATTCCCCAAAAATATTCCTTTTGGCTAATTGACTTGCTGTGTGTGCCTTTCATCCAATTACCTTTTTACATCTGATGTTGCTGTGTGGGTGCAGGTTATGGGAGAAACTGGTGGGATAGCATTATTGGAAAACATGGCTTGAAAAACCAGGGTAAAAAAAAAAATTCACATCTCTGCTTTTATTTGATATAACTTGCAATGACAAGGTAAATTTGCAAGGGACTTTTGACTCCAAACACTGTCCCTGCCCTTTATAACTCCTCCACCCATCCCGATCCGTCCTACCCAAGGCATCATCGCTGTTCTCATATTGCTCCTGAGCATCATTCTGTTCTGTTATAACCCATTGCCGTCTTCATCCGAGTCCTCGAAGGCTGACCAATTACTGCTCAGTCTTCAACGCAGGATCCATGCTCTCCAGAAGTCCTTCCCCAATCAGTCTCGTGATTTCTGGCACCGTATTCACGTCATTCTGCGTCGAGCACTGAAAGCATCGCCCGCAGAGGCCCGGCCGACCGTGCTTCTCCTGGCTTCTGGTCCACAAGCCACCTACTCGATGAACTGCCTGGCACAACATGTCGGTAGTGCTTACCTGGTGAGTGTTGACCTGCATCAAAAAGTTCATAGCAATGCTTGCTTATACAAAGAAAAGTGAAAACTTCAATTGAATTGTTTATTATTATACAGTAACCCATTTCAGTAAACAGGAAAATTAGTTTTCAGGTCATTGAGCTACAAATATCATACGAGAGCTCATGACGTCATGATAATTTAATCGACATTAATCTTCCTAGGTTTCTCTGCGATGTACAAGTCACATCAAGATGCTTGTATATATTTACAGTTGACTTATTCATTTGAAGTTGGAGTATAAATTTGCCTCAAACTCTTCACAGACCCCCTCAAATTCCTCACAGACCCCCTCAAACTCCTTACAGACCCCCTCAAACTCTTCACAGACCCCCTCAAACTCCTCAGACCCCCTCAAACTCCTCACAGACCCCCTCAAACTCCTCACAGACCCCCTCAAACTCCTCACAGACCCCCTCAAACTCCTCACAGACCCCCTCAAACTCCACAGACCCCCTCAAACTCCTCACAGACCCCCTCAAACTCCTCACAGACCCCCTCAAACTCTTCACAGACCCCCTCAAACTCCTCACAGACCCCCTCAAACTCCTCACAGACCCCCTCAAACTCCACAGACCCCCTCAAACTCCTCACAGACCCCCTCAGACCACGATATTTTTAAATGTCGTGAACAAACTTTGGTGCATCATGGGCGATGAAGGTTGTGATCAAGTTTCATTGAAATTGTGTGTGTACAGTATTTATACTGCATCTTGGAAATGAAATTGAAATTGTATGCCAAAACTGGTATATACAGTATTTACCCAGGTTTGTACTGGAACAGTTATTTTTTAAAATCTGTATCTCATGTTCCCCATCCCTCCCCTCCAACCCCATTAACCCTCCCCCCCCCCCCTCCCTCATCCCCCTTCCCTCATCCCCCTTATGCATCTCACCACTGCAATGAGCAAGTGATCATTCTCGCACAACAGTTGCCCTTTGAATAGTTGCACTCCCTCTTTGATCTCATGTTCATCGTCGTCTTCTTCAAGTCATACATCCTCATTGTTAGCTCACCTGGAATGTAGTTCTGAGGAGCGTATGGGATGGCGCGTCGTCAGTCCGGAAACACTTGAAACGTCTTCTCCGAAACCGCTGATGGGATTGCAAACAAACTTGACTGACATGATATTTGCTATGTTTGTTCACGGCATTAAAAAGTTGGGATCGAAGGGGGTTTACTGGGGGAGGGGTCAAATTGGGTCCAGGTTTGCCCCCCACACCCCCCCAAAAAAATATAGGTATTTGCTTTCTTCCCCAAAACTACATACACAATTTCGATGAAACTTGACCACAACCTTCACCACCCATGATGTACCAAAGTTTATTCGCGGCATTAAGAAAATCGGAGTCTAAGGGGGTGTACGGGTACGGGTACGGGTACGGAGGGGAGGTTGCCTCCAAAATAGGTATATTTTTGTTTGTTTGTTTAAAGTCTTGTGATTACATTAGTATGATTGTACATGCTGCCCTGTCTCCTAGCAACCATTGAAATTGGTTTAAAATATCTTGATACTGTTTAAAATACCTTCAGTTGGTGTAGTATACTGCTTTGTTCTACGAGGGGTGTTGCCTTTATTTTTCTCCTTTGTACTTTCCATATACTGACCCTATTTCAAATGTATTTTGTCAATACACTCACCCCTAACCCTTCCTTTCTTGTGTATGCAACAGCACCAATTATCCCCACCTTATTGTGGGGTCAGATGTTGATATTGAGGTTGATATATTGTGGCTCATGATGGAGCTGCCACATGCACATACACATGGACATACTGCTGAGACAAACACTTAAAACAGCGACCGAGCTCGTGCAGGAAGTGCCCTTACTTCCCAGGATGCTCTGGGTACCAGCAGTCATAACAATGGCGCCGCATTTCTCACTGCACTCAGCGGGGCATTTCCTCCTCACCATGGATGTCACGTGATGGGGATTTTCTGTGCTCTATCCTTTTAAATGCTCAACGTCAAGCAAGGAAGCAGCACGTACCATCTTTCGTCTTTGGTACGACTCGGCTGGGGTTTGAACCCCCGCCCACCCAAACCCGGAGCGGACGCTCGAACCATTACTCCACCGAATCTGGTACGTTCAACTGAAGGAGCAGAAAATTAGAATTTGTTCAGGTGCCAGTGATAACTCACCAACTCTTCGCAAAAGACACCGTAGAGTCTTTAACGTCCACCAACTGGCAGACAGATCCACCGGGCTTAACGTCCTTCCGACGGACGGCCCACACATTGATGCTTCACGCTGCCTGCGAAACACCAGGATGGAGAGGTAAGAAACAGGTGCAAATAGTTGCTTGTTGAGGCATTGGAGGCCATGGTTTCGTTAAGCAAATATTAAATAATCTCTGTAGATCTCAGCACGGCTTATAGATTTATTGCATAATAATTCAGAAAAATTAATTTAATTTGTAATTTTAAAAAGCAGTTTGATTTATATTCGCACATAATTAACACATGTTCTTGTACATCAGGTGAACAACTCATTGCCACCCATCTCCATTTCTGGGAATGATTTCGGTGGGCTTTCGGGTGAAGAAACCAAGATGCGGCTCGACAATCTCTTGAATTCTCAAATGTCAGGAGTCGAGAGACCCGCAGCCGTCGTATCACGGATCGACGTCTTGCCCCCGCAGGCGACGCTCATTTTCTACAAGTACTGCGACCATGAATCGGCTCAATACCCCTCTGCTCTGTTGGTCTTCACTATCCGTCACAAAGCCATTCTCGACGAGGCTCTCGCACGCACCTCTCTGTCATCTCAAATGCTGACGCGTTTCCAGGAGGAAGTGGAGCTGTCGCTGCGCGCTCGCCTGCTCGGTGTCAACTTTGACGAGGACAAGTTTGGTGGCCTTTGGAGCAGGATTGGTATAAATGTTCTACCTGTGATCACGGAGGAGAAAATACACAACGAAGGCTGTCCTGCGGTTAATTCGCTGAACTGAGGTTAGAGGTTGCAAATGTAACTGAAACATACACCACATTGCCACTTACCATGCCTCCGGCTGTTTGTCTCTGTGGTAAATTGTCTTCGCTGATGCCACGTCACAATTGGCTGTTCGCTTGCTTGTATAATCTCATATTGTTTTCTTTAAAATGAATTTTGCTCGTTATGCTTGCAGGTGTTAAATGTTGAAAATGGCTTTGTCGGATAGATTTACGGTTGAATTTCTGCGTATAGAACCCTTGGTCGTGGTCTCGGCTCCCATAGTCTTACCTTTGCATTCCATCTGGTAATGGGCTCGGTGGAACACCGGTGCTGGGCTTTTCTACCCCAAAATCGTCCAATGGCAATAGGCCAAATTTACAGACTTGGCATTTAATATGGAATATATATTTTTTCTTGACTTGGGTTTACTTTCTGAACTCGGTATATCAATCTGGTGAGTTTCTTTTACGCTTCGGTGATTTCTTTGTTTAAAGAACCATGTCACTGATTGTCTGTCGCAGCAAGAAGTCAATATAGTCCAAGCCATTTAGCCCAAATATGGGGCCAGATAGGAAAAAACTGCAACACTACATATCAGTGCGAAATTGTATGCAGTAATATATACCAGATAACATATCAAAAGTCTAAAGCTCTAAAAATATGGGGTGTCTGTCAAAATCACTGGTACATGGACCCCCCTTTTCATCCTTTTGCGGTACGATTTGTTCACATTTTGCGATACATTCCGAGCACATGGTATATAATTATACTTTTAATATCAGGAATTACAGCATGTTACAGCCCCAGTACGGCCCGTACGGAACAAAAAAATAAGCACGTAAACAAAATTCCCAATAGCTAAATACTGATCACTGATATGCAAATACATGAATCACTTGTCATGACTGTTTCAGAATTATGGCACATTTTGTTGATTAAAATCACAAACTCATAATAAAATCACATATAGAGAAACTAATAATACTGACTCATAAAATACTGACGGAAGTCAAGGATTCGCTTAAAAGTAAAAAAATGTCCACAATTAACTAATTCAGCTGCATGTAACAGTCTATAACAACAGTCCACTACCTAATCATCATTTTCCTCGTCATCGTCGTCGCTGAAACTGTCCAGGACGGAGTTGGTGCAGCCAGATCCACGGCACTGACCAAAGCTCCTTTGCCAAGGCCGTACAGTCGAGACGTCGTGTCACATCCCAATACTGCGTGTATGAATAGGATGCTTTCACACACAGCTGCACCTAGCTGACGTTTCATGGACTTCACATTCCAGATGTGGTTTGGTTTTGTAGTGGATTTTGCCTGACTATACATAAACAAGTCGTGTGCTTCTAGGTTTGCGTAGAAGCAGAGTAGGACGATCAGATCTGTGTCTTCTCCTATAAGGGCTGTGTTCCTCATGTTCGCCGAACTGACTGCGGTCTGGACGATTAGCAGGTCAGCATCTTCCTGGGAATGATGGGTCTGGCATCCAGAAAGCCGGAGGTATCTGCTCAACATGTTGATGAAGTTCTGTTTGTTGTTGAGGTTTCCCAGGAAGATGTCTTTCTTCATGGTCAACTTCATGTCATCAGTGAAAGTCACTTCTGGTCCACCTCTACCTGCTGCTCGCCTCTGGTGGGTCATGTGCTTGGTTGATTGACCAAGATATCCATCAAATATTACGATGGCCTTTCCGTACTTTCTTGTAACATAGTCACAGTGGAGCATGCAGATCTCTCGATATGTTGGTGAACCACGTGGCCATGGTATACGGTGCAGCAGACTTCCACCATCCAAGACATACTGGATTTCGCTGATTGACTCTATGGTACCTGGTTCAAGTTTAGACCAGATAGCATCTCCGAGTACGGACTTCTGGGCTTCACGTAGCATCAGCTTTTCATCAAACAGCGCAGGTGGATGAGGGCATAACTCAAAGCGAAACATCTCTTCCTTATCTTCAGCAGATTTTGAGATGATGATGAGACGCTGGAATAGCAGTTCTGGGTCTATCTGTACCTGGTCTTTACCAACTCGCACAGATGATCTGGCCTTCAGAAATGTGGTGGCTTGGTCTTTGCGCTTGAACGTGTAGTGGACAACTGACTGATTTGTCATGGAGTGCATGATCTTGTCTCCAATGAGCTTGGCATTGTCGACATCAACCTTACTGCCAGCGTTGACACCAGTCATTATGTTCCTGAGGGATGGATGACACTTGAAAGGATTTCTGTCAACTAGAGCGACCTGTAGTGTACTTGTATCTTGCATGTCGCGATGCTGCCTGGTTTTGCCCATCTCTTTGTTCTGTTCACCTGTGCTGTACTTCACTCCAGTGAGCTCTTGCATCGATCTGTTCGTCTCCGAACAAGCCGGCATGGACAAAAGCCACGTTAACCGTTGTTGCTCTGTCATTCCTCTTCCTCTTGTTAACCCCCCGCTGGTCTTCATACTTCTCATGAGTACTTGCTCAATCATCAGGTCTGAGGAAATTCCAGCCCAAGCTCTACTACTTCTTCGGGCGACATGGAAGCCCTGAGTAAACTTACGGTGCACATCTGGATAGTCCTGTTCTAAGCTGTGCATTATTTGCAGGTAAATCCTGGCAGACTTAGCATAGAGTGAATGACCTGAGGCTGCTACATATGGTAACATATCAGATACAGCTTCGAGGTGCAGGGACCAGTTTCCCATACGCTCGGCTTTGATGAATTTTCTTAAGATCTTCACCATATCCATATACTGTAACCACAGTTTCGCTGTTCGGTCTTTGGTCAATGATTCTGTCTGTGTTTGAAAGACTTTGCTGATCTTGTCAAGGATTGGATCACTTGCTACATCGTTGGAAGATCGTGTGCCTTTCATCAACGCATCATACAGGGTCCTTGCTTTACTCACATCTGGATGAATCACATCATCATCGGCCAAGCCACTCATTGCATCTTCATCCCGAACTGGCAAGTCTTCTGCAGTTCTGTATTGTGTTCCTCCAAGAGGATCAGACAGGAGGAGTGCATTCAGGACAGCATCCAGGAGGATGTGTGCCCGTACAGCCCTGGAAATTGCTTTTCCTGTTAGGATGTGATCCACTGCATTTGGTGCGTATATGAGTTCTAGCAGCTCCTTCAACTCAGAACCACCCATGAGGTGCCCGATGCTGCCAAGGAAGCTCATTTCCATATGAAAGGCACCTAGCCTTACCACAATACGTCGCATGGGGCTTCCATCTGGCTCCGAGAGAATGATCGACAATGCCTTCCACCATAGTGGCTGATCAAAGGTGATGATGGTAGGTACATCATGTTGTTTAGCATGTTGCGCAATGTAGTTGAGAGTGGAGTAGATGCATGTAGTGTCGCTCGAGCTCAAATCAATCATTGGGAGAAACAGGACAGACGATTTTGAATGCTGGACACCACGATGTAAGAGTTGCATCATCCCGGACCATGCAGGTCTTGGTATCTTGAACAGCAGTGACGTCTTCCACAGTACATCAAGGTTGACCTGGAACAGTCTGTATTGGGTCACTGCGCTGGTCACTAACAACATTAATAGTCCGACTTCCCTTTTCACGAAGTGTCACTACTGGATTATCGTTGTTGGTGGATTCATTGCAGAACACACACGAATTGGCCGCCATTCTTCAGGGTTGGATTACCTGCAAATATAGAAAAGTTGAATATACTATTACTGTATGTTATTGCCAATAGACCTAAACATACTAAATACATGTCATTGATGGGATTAAAAACTAAGATATATATGGTTCACAAACAAATAATGATGTACCGTCGCTTGCTGTGGAGTGAGCAGTCTTTGTAAAACGGGGTGTCGTTAAATAAGACACTAAAACAGTAAAAACTTCACTTATATATACAATATTGTACAGTATGATATCCTTTATTTATTATATCGTGCTGGTGATTAGGTCCAGTGTATAAAATAAGCAATAGAAGTTCAGAGAGCGACAATAATCATAGCATGCGGCATATGTACGTCTTTTAACATGGGGCTAAATGGAGAAAACTTGATTGCATTATTTGAGAGTCACCCCATATTTTTAGACCTTTATACTTTTAGTATGTTATAAAGGTACCTTGAGGGTAATCAATACTAATGAGATCGGTAGTGTTGCAGTTTTTTCCCCGTCAAATGCTAAATGGCTTGGACTAATAACAGGATTATATCACAGGTGGCGTGACAAAATGTACGGACAGGTACATTTGACGATTGGCTTCACAATCGGATATATAAGGGTTGTTGCGTTCTGTATTAGTGGAAAACAACTGCTGCACGGCTACAAAAGTTATTGCCGCTTCCCCTGGAGATGGTCCGTCAACTCGACAATGCTGTTTGTCATTTAGTGGTGGCTTTACGAAATTCTGGCATGAAACAGCGTGCTATTGCTCGGCAGTATGGCATCACTCAAGGTCAGGTGTCAAAGATCCTGAAACGAAATGCTCAGAGGGGTGTCCCTACTCCAATACCGAGGTCAGGACGTCCCCGAAGAACCACAAGGAGGGATGACCGCCAGCTGCACCGGTTAGTCTGCAATGGCCGTACCAAGTCAGCTAATCGGCTTCGGGCTGAGTGGCAGCAGCTGACAAATGTGCCTGTATCCAGAAGGCTAGTCAACCAACGACTGGTTCAATCAGGCTATCGTGCCAGGCATCCCCAGAGAAAGCCACGTCTGACCAGACAACACCGCCAGCGCCAATTGCAGTGGCCAGAGAGCACCGCCAATGGGAGCCAGGACACTGGAATCACGTGATCTTCAGTGACAAGTCTAGATTTCTGGTCTGTCGTCAATATGGCCGCGTCCGAGTGCACAGACAAGTGCATGAAGCCTACAGCGAAGATTGTATAGTGCCAAGAGTCCAAGCTGGAGGTGGTGGGGTGACCGTTTGGGCTGCTTTTCATGCAGGGGGCAAAACTGACCTGGTTGTTCTGAATGGAAACCTGAACCAGTTCAAGCACAGGGCCATTCTGGAAGAAACATTGCTTCCATTTGTTCGTGCAGCCTTTCGAGGAAACTTTGTCTTCCAAGATGACAATGCACGGCCTCGTCGTGCTCGCATGATCCAACACTTTCTTGCTGACCGTGGTGTAGAGCATATGGAGTGGCCTGCCATGTCCCGGATATGAATCCGATAGAGAACTTGTGGGCATAATTAACGCGTCAAATCGACAACTGGGACCAGCAGCCTGCCTCTGTGCGTGAATTGCAGCAGGCTATTGTCACTGCATGGCAAGCGATTCCTGTCCAAACCTTGGCAAATCTCATGAACAGCATGCCTCAACGTGTACGTGCTCTCCTGAATGCTCGTGGGGGTTACACGAAGTACTGAACTGTAATTTTACTGTCCGTAATCCCAGTCGTAATTTAACTTTTGTTTTTGTTAAAAAAAATTTTTTGGCTAATGTGCAAAATAAAGAGATACTTCTGGAAAATGCACAGAAGTTTAACACAGTACTGTCCGTGAATTGAGTTCGATATCAGTTTACATCACTTTCAAGGATCAATTTATTTGCTTCGAAATGTCAAATAGTGGTTTTTGTTTCTTTTAAAGGTCACATTAACAAAATCTAGAATAATTTCAACATAATTCCAATGAACTTTTGGTTCTACGTCATCTTGAAAAGTAAGTTCACCCCCACAAAAAAAATATTCCATACTAAATGCCAAGTCTGTATTTGAGTCACCCATGAATGATCACATGACCACAGGTTATGGCTTTGTCAGTTTAGTGTCCTGAAATAGAAACAAGAGGGTAGCCTCGTGTGCAAATTTTAGTCATAGCAATATTTACATCAATGGGGAAGTGAAAGTAAAAGTGCAGTGCAGTGGACAGTACAAGGGAATAAAGAAGAAAAAACCTGACGGACGAGAAGATGATGCCTTATCAGGCTCCTACGCCAGGGTGACTCTTGCATCTGCTGCACTTGGCTCGGGCCACCAAAATTGCTGACCCTGCTGCAAGCTCCAGTGCAACTCGGCAGAGTTTGTACTCTCTGCCAAATGTGTACGAGGCACTTAACAGCTCGGATCCTCTGACATGAGGAAGTACTCTTCCATTCTGAGCTAAACTGAGGCACTGGGATTTGAAGCGCTCTGTGGCAGAGTCGACCCCCCTCTGGCCGTCATGGAACCATAGGGAATAATTATGAGGTCGGATAAAATGGGAAAGGGGTGGATCTGGGGGGAGAAGTGGCCACGAAGCTACTCCCAAGAAGTATTGCCCATTTCTGCCATACGCAGACTTACATAATACAGGGTGGCTCAAGTCAGGAGCCACTTGTTAATATTTACCCCGCACGCACGAAGCGAAAAGTGGGGTTAATCAATTGGTTCCCTTTGTCTGTCTACAGACAAGTTTATGATCGAGGAAATTTTTAATGCCAATTGAACTAGCTTATACTCCCACGTAACTTACACGGCCGTGTTTTTTAACATGTTTATTCATATATCTCAATGTAAACACAACAATCTTGTTCTTCTCAGATACAACACTTGAGTGCAGTGGGTGGTGGAGCATTATCATTTTAAATAAAAGAACTGACATTTAAAAAAAATTTTTGTATCGGATGGAATGAGATGCAAGCACAGTATAAGGACAGTATCCGAGTTCAATCTGGCTATTACACGGGTCTCCATGATGCGTCTTTGTTCACGAATGCGGAAACATACCTAAGGCTTGTGTATACTCTTTAGATATTATATTATGAACACAAATCGTTAAACAAACCTGAAGTTTAGCAGTACTTTAGCTTGGAAATCGTCGATTTTAAACTGATCTTCACGAAACTTCACCAGGTGGTAGAGTTGGTCATAACAAGGCCATTAATTGAGGTCAAAGGTCATCTTGGTCTGATTTCTAAGTCATTTCTTTCATCCGATCGACTTGAAAATTGAACAGCATTTGCATATCGAGTCACTTAATTGGGAAAACCAACTATTTGAGGTCAAAAGATCAGTCATCAATTTTCGGCTGAAAAATTGTCCATTTTCATCCTATTAACTTGAAACTTAAATAGCAATCACACAGTGCATCAATGAATTGGGAAACCAACTGAGGTCAAAAGGCCAAAGGTCAACTTAAGGCCATACTTCAAAGATCATCAATTTCCATCTGAAAAATCGTCAATTTTAATCCGATCGATCTGAGCTTTGATCAAGACAGTCAATTATAATCTTAATATAAACCACCTTTAGAGGCCATTTTTCCCCGCAAGCGGGGGTTAGCCTTTTTCGGGAACCGTGGTTGTTGTTGTTTTTTGGTCCCCTTTTTGAAGCAATGTTTTACGGCCGGATGCCCTTCCTGACGCCAACCCTTTTTGCCACCTTTAGCGACAAACAGGGAATTACCAGTGAACTGGTACTCAATTAGCCGACCTCGGAAGGATGACAGGCTGAGTCAACCCCCCTGGCGTTAATTCAGCGATCGACCGGGATTCGAACCCAGGATCCTGGGATCCTAAGCCGGCACCCTAGCCGCTAGCCCAACACCAGGGTTATAATTATAATTTATAATTAATTATAATTATAATCTTAATGAAATGGATAATTTGATGTATCCATGGAAACTTTATTTTGGGGAGGGGTGGATTTTTTGTAAGTATTGTTGTGGTTTTGCAATAAAGCACAACCCCTCTAGTTAATAACACACAACATGCAGCCTGCAGTAGTCAGTTATTTCTTATTAAATGTAAAGATTAGCTCCCTTCCCATTGTGTAATAATTAAAGCAGATATGCGTTGAGTTTAGGCAGGATTTCGAACCTTCGTATAGTGAAAGGAAGACGTTGGTTCATGTGCAAGGAGGCGTGGCTACAAGCACAGTCCCTGTGATCAACTGCGACTGTGGTAGGGATGGCTAAAAGAACCGCCCACGTCACCAGCAGGTAACCAATGGGAGGGTGTGGACACATCAACAAGCAGCCAATGAGAGGTCGTGGACACGTAAACAGCCAATCAGGTCTGGACGATTCCCCAGCAACCTTCACTAACAAACTTCAACCAATGAGAGATCGTGGACACGCAAAACAACCAATGAGAGGCCGTGCAACATTCTGGGGAGCTTTTCCACCCAATATAAACCCATGTCCATCGCACTTCGAGTACTCTCTACTCTCTCACTGCCCTCTCGTCGTGGTACTTCAAGCTGGCTGTCCAACGTGTTGGTTCGTCCTTCCTCATGCTGGTGCTCGAGCCAAGGTCGTCGCCTGCGCTGAATCGTTCATTCGACTGGATCGTCGTTCGTGCTGACTGATGCGGCGGCTCCTCCTGCAAGCTGCGCGTCTTGAACGGCCCGGGAGCTGCGCACGGAAGCTGACGAACCCAAGTCCGCGGCTGCACGTTGCTCACTACGAGTTTAACCTGTGCGATTCATTCCCAGTTGGTGTTGCACAATTCCAATCTGGTGTTGATTGCGGAAAGTATGGATGGACTGAAGGAAAAGATGAAGTGGAAGGAATGTATGGAGACAAAAGGTCTGAAGGTGAATATCGGAAAGACGAAGGTGATGGCAAGTGGTAAAGCATGTGGTGAGGTGGAAAGAACTGGGAAGTGGCCGTGTGCTGTGTGTAGGAAGGGTGTCGGAGTGAACTCCATTCAATGTACAATGTGCGCTGAGTGGGTTCATCAAAAATGTAGTGGTCTGAGAGGGTCATTAACCAGTGTGACAGCTGCATTCAAATGTAAGGTGTGCACAGAGGGAGCTGCAGATGGAGGAAATGTTGAGTTGGATCTTGGAGACGGCGTGAAGCTGGAAGGTGTGAAAACATTTTGCTACCTCGGAGACATGCTGAATGGAGGTGGATCAGACTCGGCAACGGTTGCTGGAGTGAGATGTGCATGGAAGACGTTTCGGGAACTGAGTGGCGTGCTGATGAGGAGGGGAGTGTCGTTGAAGCTGAAGGGAAAGGTGTATGCTGCATGTGTGAAAAGTGTTATGATTTATGGGAGCGAGACATGGGTAATGAACGTAGAGCAGCAACGAAGGTTGGAAAGGGTGGAAATGCGAATGGTTCGGTGGATGTGCGGAGTATCGTTGAGAGAGAGGAAGACAAATGATGAATTGCAAAAGAAGATGGGAATTGAGTCTGTGATTGATGCTGTGAAGAGGAACAGGTTGAGATGGTTTGGTCATGTGTTGAGGAAGGATGAAAGTGACTGGTTGAGAAGAGTGATGGAAATGAATGTAGAAGGAAGTAGAGGACAGGAAAGACCGAGAAAGACTTGGCTAAAGATGGTGGAAGAAGAAATGCAGGCAAGGGGGTTAACAAGGGGAGATGCAGAAAATAGGGCAAAATGGAGAAGATTATCATGGGGACCGCAAGGCTAGCCCCCGCTCTAGCAGGGAAAATGGCCTTAAAATGCATGTTGTTGTTGATTCATTCCCAGTGCGTGTGTGCAAGGCACCTGTCGGGATTTAGATAGGTAAGAATTGATGTCTGCCTCTCCTTTTTCTGTGAATTATAAATAAAAGACATGTACATTTTTGTTTCCTTTCATCCTGTTCGTGTATGTCTTTTCCCCCATTGGCCCAGCATAGTCCGAACCGAATTTGACTTTAATTAGGTCCAGAAATCACGAAGCATAACCGTGATTCACACCAGCGCAAAAAAACCGCTCGGCGCACTCGATTGGGATAAGGTGTGAAATCGCGAGAGGGGGTTCAATTCCCAGTCTTTTTAACCATGTGGTCTCGAAGGTATTTTGGTAGTGACCAATAACCCTTCACCCGTGGTTGGGGGATTGGGATTTGGAGTTGCTTAGCAACCCGTGAACCACGGTTTTAGTCGCGATTGACCACCCCGTGGATCCAGTGACTGTGGGGAAACCGGGGACTTCACCCCCCCCCCCCCCACCCGGGACTAAATAAATAACGGCTAATTAATTTTAATAACTATAAATATTTAAAATAATGTTTTACAAGGTAAAAATGTATTATTGAAGTCCTGACTTTTGGGCCACCCCATCACCAAGTATGAATAAAACTCCTTCCCGCACTCAACATTGTTACGCTTGCGGATCTTCACGATCGTCACACCGCCAGGTCGCTCAGGGACGAGGAGGTCTCTGTCTACCCCGATAATTTTGCACGAAGCATTTAAAACCACGACTGTGGCAAATTTGTTTGACATAAATGTCTGAGTGATCTATGTACGATGGAGCCCCATGGCCTACAGCCACACAGCTTCTCATTAACAAGAGATTAATCACAACAAAATGTGAAGAAGAAGAATACAGATACAAGTGGTGAAACACTAACAAATCAATAATAAATTGATACACAGCATGCCCTCAGGACCTTGACAGCTGAAATAACTAATGCCTTACCACATTCATTTGGGGGTGACGAGACAGAGAAGTAAACCTGTTCCCTGCGTGATGCTTTCGCACACGAGGGAGACTCCCGGCTCTGTGCACGTGGTCCTTGTTGCCGCCTTTTGCTGTGACCAGCATCTCCATCCATGAGTAGAGCACGAACCCCATACGGGCAGAAACCATGAAGAAGAAGAATGCCCCGAGGCAGCCGACAGACTAGGTGACCAGAGACTGAAGCAGGTGACACATCAGGCGACAATCACTCAAACAGCGCAATTTCCCAGCTTCTATACCGTCCAGGACCATCAGTGGTGCATGCCCATTGGCTGACTGGCCACGAGGCAGGAATCGCCCGCCCGCATTGATTGGCTGCCAAAGTGTGGCCTGCAGATTGCTCCAACTGTTGGGAGTATAAATTTACACAGACAGATTTACATGGGGGGGAATGTTGCAGAATGTGGGGGAAGGCCGGGCTTCGACACGAACACTGGGGCAGGGAAGACAAAATCTTTCTAAACATTAACACTGTCATTATTTACAACACTAATTGCCTTTGCCACCATGAATGTGGATGGAAGTTATGTTTTCACCCCTATCGATTTGTGAACAGGATATCTGAAAAAGTTAGGGATGGATTCGGACCAAACTTGGTGGAGACGTTGGATATGTGACAAGGCCAAATCGATTCGATTTTGGTAATGATCTGAATCCGGATACTACAATTTGTTTTATTTTCAAAGTGTTTCTTCACCATTGAGCGAAAGGGCCAAAATCGATAGAGCATGTTATTTCAAAAGTTATGGATGGATTATGACAAAACTAGGTGGATGAGTTGGTTAGGCGAAAAGAACAAGGAGATTCCATTTTGGTGCAGGTCCGGATCCAGGTCCAACCTGTCGGTGGGACACAAAACGTAAACTGTTCAGCTGAGCGGAGGTGTGCGCTCTACCTGTGCCGTACTAGTTCTGATATGCACTATGAAATAACTATTCTAACGTTTGCTCCAATTTACCCTTCGGTCAGATCCGTAATAATATTTTACATGATGAGAGCATTTTAATCCAACCTAATAAATATTAGATCATTTATTGCAAATTTGTGATGCAAGACTGTGTGTGATTGTAAACAGACAATTTAATGGATGCAAAGGGCTGGGAGAATGGCCTCGAGGTACGCACACTCGCATTTAAGCTGTCTAGCCTGGGTTGCAGTACCAACCCAGCTATAAAATGTCACCCCGGTGTTTCACGGGCAGGAAGATTCCTCCATGTGTGAGCCGTCCCCCGGATGGACTTAAACTGGTGTCCTATCTGCTGGTATTGGTTGACGGATGTTAAATATTGCTCGATGAAGAGGAGGCGAGCTATTACCGGCATCTTGAACATTTCATCACCGTCATAGCCACGCCCTCAGCCAATGACGCTACGTGCTGCATACGAATGAAGCATAATGGAGGCAAACAACAAAGAATAATGTGGAGACCCCCCCGACAGTTTTACAGTACAAACGTAGACTCGATGACGCCACTGATGACACCTGCAACCTCTGCCAGGTCACCCCACACAATCAAACACATTAAGGAAGACTGCACAGCCTTGACTCCACGAAGGCAAGAGCACAACTTCCGAGATGCGAGGGTTGCTCCCAGGAGATCAATCGGCTGTCTCTGTGCCGTGGGCCTGCTCAAGCAGAACTGACCGGGGCGAAATAACAACTGTAAACAAACTTCTGAAGAAACTAACAATGTATTGGAGTAAAGGTACCTGTCAAGACTATTCCAAATTTGAGGCTTGTGTAGGGTGAGAGCACACACGTGATTCAGAGCCAACAGCACGCAAGGATTTTGGGAAAGCCACCACCAAGCACTTTGAGTGGGACAAGTTTGGGAAGATCCCTGGCTCGGTGCCAGTCAGGATTATGTGATGTTCCGCAACATCATAAATGAACCTGAGATGTGCAGTCAGGTCGTGAAATCCTTCGTCCACAGAGCTATTTGACGCGGCACAAAGGAGCGGAAACGATTCCCGTGTTAGGTTCAACGATCCTATCTCCAATAGGTCAAGATCACCTTATTTACCCCAAATATTTTGATCAAATGTGGTCACGATTTGAGTGCTGAGCTCACCGACCATGAAGACTTTATTTTCAACAAAAGCCAAGTCACTCAGTCCTGGTGTTGGCTTCATGATTAGGGTGGTTCCTTCAAACTCTCAGAATCCTGAATTAGAGGCCCTGTCGTGCCGTTAAATAACACCAAGTGGGTTGACTCAGCCTGAAATCCTTCCGAGGCCTGCGGAATGAGTACCAGCTTACTCACGCGCCGTCCACTCAGATGGACGTTCAACAGGACGTCCAGTCAGCCGGCATTAGTCTGGACGTTAAAGAACCCACGGTGTTCTTCGCGAAGAGTAGGTGAGCTATTGCCGGCACTGTGGCCAAAAAAAATACAGATTCTTGCCGAACAACTGCTGGGAAGGCAATGGCAAACCACCTAGTATAACCCTTGCCAAGAAACTGCTTCAGCAGCACTTCGCGAGGCCTTCGGGCAGAATACAGAAAATACCTGGTGCCCCAATATCGGTGCATTTCCTTTTGTTGTCGACCATCTCGCTCCTCCATGGGCCTAGGTTTTGTTAAAACAGAGGAGGTTCTAAATCAGAACAACTGCCGATGTGACAAATCCAATTGAAAGTATTCCATGTGTTTTGCACATTTGTTTTCTCAGTGGTGAAAAAAGTGACAGAAATGACACCTTGAAGACAGTCAGGTAGTTTAATGTGAAATGTTTATCTTTGATGAAGGTTACTTCCATTCCCAGGTTAGGCTGGAGGCAAAACCGTGGCTCCGTCGATCACCGTTGATGTCGCTTTCCTAAAAATTCAAGGTGAGCTGCTTTCCCGACGCTCTTGTAAGCTGGTAATTAAGAGAGCCAAATCAAGGTACATCCTAACTCCAGGTATCCCCTTTACAGCTAAGGGAAGAAAAAGTAACCCAAGCCCTCTTTTGGCACTTTGAGCTTTGTTTGTGGAGCAGGATTTTGCTTGGGTCGCTCGGGGAAATTGAAAGGATTTTCAGGTAAAGGGCGCTCGGTCTTCACTTTTGTTACCTGCCGGGGAATACAAGAGCATTGAGTTAGTGAATACTTTCACACAAAAGGCGAGTACACCTGCAATCAGGTTTTAGGTGTCGATTAACCAATGAAGCCAAAGTACTGGTGACAGCGATGTATGAGAACAGGTAGTAGTTTCAGATTAGCATGAGAACAAAGACAGGTACAAGCATGGCAATAAGGAAGAGTAGGAAACGAAGAACATGGGGGGGGGGGGGGGTCAAATCAGGAGGATGCCCCAAACTGACCTTTGAAAGCTCTCCCAGCTCAGGCCTAACCCAGCCCAACTTGTCCAGCACACAGTTATCAAAAGCGAGCTGCTCCTCGCGGCACGAGCGGAATCTGCATATCGCCAAATTGTCCAAACACGACCAGTACTCGGTGAAGGAGTCAGCGCAGTTTGACTTGATGGTCCTAGAAAATGGCGTCGAGGGAATCGGGTCCAGAGAACAAAATGGACAGGTCTGGATTTACGTACAAGCGACCGTATTTATTATGTAAAGGAAAGTAAATGTCCGCCACTCTACCGAACTCTATCTTCCTTTACTCCAATCTCTTCCGATCCTTTCCTTCGACCTTTTCTGACCTAACTGCGAATTTTTTTTTGGTTAAAAGTGAAACATTCAACGATACTGAACACTAAAAGAAACGCAAACCCTGAAGAAAAACCGAATATGGTTTATTACTTGGAAAAATATATATTTTTGACAATCATGTTGATCACTGGTTTGTGTGTTTGTGTGTCCGCTCACTTATACTTGCCCACAGGTCACAATTTTAAACCGATTTTCACGAAACGACCAAATGGTAGAGTTCGTGGTCCGACAAAATCCTGTATATCTTTGAGGTCAAAAGGTCAACATAGACCAAAGGTCAACCACTTTTTTTCTCATTTCTAAAATCTGCAATTTTCTTTTGATCGACTTGAAATCTGCATAGGATTTTCATATCAGCTAACTGAATTCAACTACCAACTATTATTGAGGTCAACATAGGCCAAAAGGTCAACATAGACCAAAGGCCAACCACTTTTTTTCTCATTTCTAAAATCTGCAATTTTCTTTTGATCGACTTGAAATCTGCATAGGATTTTCATATCAGCTAACTGAATTCAACTACCAACTATTATTGAGGTCAACATAGGCCAAAAGGTCAACATAGGCCAAATTTCTAAAATTGTCAATTTTCATCCCATTAACTAAAAATTTGAAGACGATTTGCATATCAGGTCACTGAATTCAACCACTAATTGGTTGTGAGGTCAAAAGGATGCCCCACTGAGTGCCACTCTACTTTGTTCTGTTTTGCCAAGTGTCGCTCTACGAGTGAGTTTTCATTTATTTTTGTTGGTATATTACTGACAATCGGATGGAACCAAAGGTAGATGGAGGTTATGTTTTCACCCCTGTCTGTTTGTCTGTGAACAAAATATCTCAAAGTTGTGGACGGATTCGGACGAAATTTGGCAGAGATGTAGCGTATGTGACAAGGAGGACATGATTAGATTTTGGTGAAGATCCGGATTCTAGAATTTTAAAGTGATTCTTCACTATTGTGAGATAGGGCCAAAAACGATACATAGCGGGATATCTCAAAAAGTTATGGACAGATTTGGACAAAACTTGGTGGACCGGTTGAGTGTCTGACAAGGACGATTCAATTCGATTTTGGTGTATATCTGAATATGGATTCGGATATGAGAATTATTTAATTTGTCAAGTGCTCACCTTCACTCCTTCATTCCTCTTTTCTCCCGCCTCTGGAACAAACTCCCTCACTCTCTTCAATCCCACTCCTCCCTCCAGGTCTTCAAAAACGGCTGTTCACCACCATCTCTTATCTTCCCCCATCCAAAACATTGATCTTTTCTATCCCCGCTAATTTCACCCCAAATCCACTTTTTTGAGGTGACTTTTGTCTTCTTTCCTGGAAGTCCTTGGTGTCCTTGCGTTTTATACCTATCCTGCCTCCCCCCAGGCCCTCTCCCTCCCACACATCTCCCGATGTCCCTGCTCTCAAATGTTGTGTTTGTGTGCTTCCTCCCCTTCTCTCCCCATCTTGTCGACCCTTTTTATATACTTTGTTTGCTTGTTTGATTTGTTTGTTTGATAAATGTTAGCTCTTTCACGAGCCTCGACTCTGTATACAAAAAAAAAGAAGTGATTCTTCACCATTGGGAGATTGGGCCAAAAACGACACATAGCAGGATATCTCAAAAGGTTATGGATGGATTTGGACGAAACTTGTTGGACAGGTTGTGTGTGTGACAAGGAAGAATATATTGTTGCGGATATGGGATTTCGCCTCCATATCCGCTTGTAAATATTCCCCTATTTCCCCAATACTCCCCAACTATCCCCAATCCCCCATTCCCTAGTCCCATTGTCTGTAAACAACACTCTGTAGAACCGACCTTCCCCTTTTTCCCCCATTAAATGTCGTGCCCAGGTCCACCGCATCTCACGTAGACAACTTTCGGACATCTTGCTAGTTATTCTTAGTCTATGTCAGTTAAGGACTCGTTTCCATTAACTCTGACTCTTCGTTGCACCAGAATGTGATTGTATGGCACCAGTAGTGAGTTTAGGACCTCCCCATACCTCCTCCCATCTTCCTCATGAAACCACAACAACAACAACAACAACAAGCGCGCGGGGAGTGTGCGTCCTCACTCCGGCTTGGTTAGCCGCCATTGCCCATGTGCTCCGGCGGGGTTACCACGAAGGGGCTGACTGTCGGCCCCTCGTCAAGGGCGGAGCCCGGTAACCCCCAGCACCCAATAAGAAGCGGCGGGCCGATTCCATCTGGGGCGGAGCTAACGAGCCGAGGGCGTGTCACTCCCCGCCGGATATACGCAGCGACTTACCGGACGTGACGTCAGATGCGCCCCGAGCTTGAAGTGAAGAGAACCAGACGCCACCTTCGAGCGCTGAGAGACCTCCCTGCATCTTTTGGGCCGCGCTATCCTGTCCCTGAGCACAAGGTGCACCTTGTGCTGTCCACCGACTACCTGCCCTTCCTTGCCATCAATCCCCGTGTGAGTCAGTCTTGTCCTGTTTATCTGTGGTCTGTCGGGGTTACTATAAGACCGTGATTAAGTGCCTACCTTCCTATGATGTCTCTCTTGTCCTTGTAATCTAACGTTCCGCATATCCCATATTATAACCTCCTCCGGAGGTCTTGAGAACTGTACCCCTGGTGTCGTGTCATTTTAACCCAGCCGTTGTGTCCTTTCCTCAATTGATTTAGCGTAGCGCGACTCGGCCAACGTTCGAGTATAATCGGGTAAACTGTGCAGACGCGGTCATACCAAACCGCTCGGTAAACCAACATCCACAACCGCGTCTGTAACAATATTCAATTTTGGTGAAGATCCGGATCCGGATCCAGCGAGTATAATTTTTAAGTGCTTCTTCACCATTGAGTGATATAGCCAACCAGGTTTTTGGGAAATGCTCTCTACTGATGTATGAAATGTATGCTCTCTGAGTGCCGTTCTAGTTTCTGGATGTAATGTCAGACAATAATGCTGTGGATGTTGAGACACAGCACAAGCACTGAATACAGTCACTTTCGGTGATGGTAGAGTCTTTAAGGAGAGACGACTTTCAAAACCTTGTGTGACCACCATTTGCATCGGTGACTGCAGTACAACGTCTGTGCATGGGATGAATAATTCGGTTGACAACGTTCATCGGGATCCTCCACCACACCTGTAGAATGGCTGTTCGAAGCTGATGAGATTGTACATGTCGTTCAAGCGTCTCCGAACGTCATCCAAAAAATCCTCTGTTGGATTCAGATCGGGACTTAGAGCTGGCCAAGATATTCTGTTGATGTGATGGAGCAAGAAGGCTGTATGGGGACGGGCATTACCCTGCTGGAACTGGAAGTTTGGGTGTTGTGCAAAAAGGGGGACAACATGTGTCCTGATATGCCATTTCCCCTGCTTGCTATCTCCAATAGGTGGCCCTTCTGAAAGATGATGAGGTCCGTTTTCTGAACGAGTCCAATACCAGCCCAAACCATCATACTTGGACCACCCCCAGGCATTCCTCTCAAGGACACACTGGTCACCATAGCGCTCCCCTCTACGTCAACCCACACGTCCAATCAGCGGGATAAATTCAGTAACGCCTCATAAGTGAAGATGACTCGTCTCCATTGTTGGCGACGCCAGTTCACATGAGCTCTGACCCATGCAAGTCTGTCCCGACGGTGATGTTGAGTCAGCACTGCACCCCTACCCCTAGCTGGTCGCCTGCATTGCAGCCCTCTTTCGCGAGGTCGGAATCGGACCGTTTTGGGATTGATAGGCCTTCCATGCATTCCAATAGTGTTACGGGCCGTTTCACTGGCCGACTGTTGCATTGTTGCTGGTGATCGCGATGAATGCGTCGATCCTGACGTGCTGTTGTCACCCTTGGTCTGCCTGAGCGCTGCTGAATCTCTCCTGGAGACGATAAATGGTGGACACATGCATGTTGAAAGTGTTGGCAACCCAATGTACACTCTCACCAGCTTGCAGTTGTCCAATGGCTCTCTCCCTATCAAACTGTCGCATTCGTGGCATTGTTGTTGCTGACGCTAGCTGACTGGTGCAAGAACAGCACAAGGCAGGTCTTCAAGCTCCACACCTCCATGGATAATTTGTGATCCTTGTGGTACACCTGCAGTACGTGTGCATGCATCTCATCATAACCGTAACTTTGAACACTGGCAACGCTACAGATCACGTGATGCACGTTGTCGGTGCCTTTTCGGAGCTTGCAACAAAACCTCATCCAAAAACAACCAGATCCATTACCTGTTGGCGTCGTATTGAAATATACCAAAAAAATTAACCATATTTGATTCATCCCCAGGATTTGCGTTTCTTTTGGTGTTCAGTATAGAGCGGCACTAGGTCGAGGGCACACCTCCACCAGGCTGACTAGGTGACGTCTTGTATTCCATTTATAGGACGGATCTGAATCCGGACCTGAACCAAAATCGAATTGGCTTGTTCTCGTCGCCAAACCAACGCATCCTCAACTTCACGAGACATCGTACCATATGTATGCATCTTTTTGGCCAAATCTCTCAATGGTGAAGAATCATTTTAAAATTTTTTTTTATCGTATCCGGATACGGATCTTCACCAAAAGTAAATCATTTAATCCGACTCATGCACCCAACCTATCCATCAAGTTTCATCCGTATTCGTCCACAACTTTTTGAGATATCCTGCTCACAGACAGACAGGAGTGAACACCTATTCATTCCCCCCCTCAGTGGTGCAGGTAATCGTGGTTTAAAACACAATAAGACTATCAATGGAGATATAATTGATGTAACTATTTGACATATCGGTTGGTAAATCTCCACCAGGTCACTTAGGTGCACCACAATGGCAGGAAATGACGATATCACTCAAAACACCCCTACGCCCTCCCCCTTCCACAGATCTACCGACGTCCGTGTTCTCTACTGTTGTTGTGCTTGTGTGCTTCCCTCTCTCTCCCCCTCCTTTCATTGCATGTTTTCATGTTCAATGTGTTAGCTCTTACACGAGCCTTGATTCTGTATACAAAACAAACAAAATTTGTTTTTAAATCACCAAAATCATGACAATTTCATCCAAAATACCCAAATCATGACCATTTCATCCAAATCATGACCATTTCACCCATAAACACCCAAATCATGACCATTTCATCCAAAACAACCAAATCATGACCATTTCACCCATAAACACCCAAATCATGACCATTTCACCCATAAACACCCAAATCATGACCATTTCATCCAAAATACCCAAATCATGACCATTTCATCCAAATCATGACCATTTCACCCATAAACACCCAAATCATGACCATTTCATCCAAAACACCCAAATCATGACCATTTCATCCAAAACAACCAAATCATGACCATTTCACCCATAAACACCCAAATCATGACCATTTCATCCAAAACACCCAAATCATGACCATTTCATCCAAATCATGACCATTTCACCCATAAACACCCAAATCATGACCATTTCATCCAAAACACCCAAATCATGACCATTTCACCCATAAACACCCAAATCATGACCATTTCATCCAAAATACCCAAATCATGACCATTTCATCCAAATCATGACCATTTCATCCAAATCATGACCATTTCATCCAAAACACCCAAATCATGACCATTTCATCCAAAACAACCAAATCATGACCATTTCACCCAAATCATGACCATTTCACCCATAAACACCCAAATCATGACCATTTCATCCAAAACACCCAAATCATGACCATTTCATCCAAATCATGACCATTTCACCCATAAACACCCAAATCATGACCATTTCATCCAAAACACCAAAATCATGACCATTTCACCCATAAACACCCAAATCATGACCATTTCATCCAAAACACCCAAATCATGACCATTTCATCCAAAACACCCAAATCATGACAATTTCACCCATAAACACCCAAATCATGACCATTTCACCCATAAACACCCAAATCATGACCATTTCACCCATAAACACCCAAATCATGACCATTTCATCCAAAACAACCAAATCATGACCATTTCACCCATAAACACCCAAATCATGACCATTTCACCCATAAACACCAAAATCATGACCATTTCATCCAAAATACCCAAATCATGACCATTTCACCCATAAACACCCAAATCATGACCATTTCACCCATAAACACCCAAATCATGACCATTTCACCCATAAACACCCAAATCATGACCATTTCACCCATAAACACCCAAATCATGACCATTTCACCCATAAACACCAAAATCATGACCATTTCATCCAAAATACCCAAATCATGACCATTTCACCCATAAACACCCAAATCATGACCATTTCACCCATAAACACCCAAATCATGACCATTTCACCCAAATACACGGATAACCTCAGACCCGTCTGTAGTTATTTTATATATAAAATAGTTCACGTGATCCTATAGTATATGGGAAGGACGCCGAGTAGGTTAAGGGAAAAGCATGAAGCAAACACCTGAAGAAGTCCAAGGCGCAGACGTTCACCTGACGACCTTCATCCAAACACCGCCGCGGATCCTTCTCCTCCCATCGACACAACATGAAAGCTTTGTTGGGAGCGTCGCATTTGGCTCCATAATGGTGAGCAGCCGCCTTCAGCACAGCCGAGGAAACCTTCACCTCTTCCACCTGCAAGGCAATGGCCACCACCTCAATGGGACTTCACGAACGACCCAAAGAAAACACAGGTACAGCCGTACAGGTGCAAACTGCAGTACTTGCCTTGAGCTCGTCCAACGGCGGCAGCTTGACCGCAGCCATCGCGACACCGAAGTAAGTCAGTCACCCCAATGGAGTCCCTTTCGCTCGGTCCGCACTTATCAAGATCCGCCTCGACCGAATATGGCGCCGAAGACGCTTTAGCAATGTTTAAATACCTGCGTCGCGCTTAAACATGCTCCCTCGCTCTCCGCTTCAAGGGACAACCTCCAAAAACAACATGAGGAAGGACATCGGCCGTGCGCAGCAACAACGTCACCGATTGGTCGATTCGCCGATGACGAGGAGTGCTGATTGGTCGCTGTTTGTACTGTACCACGGTACAGTACAATACGTGATTGGTTGGAAATTCCGACAATGCTTTGCGAGGTTTCACCAGGGGGTGGATTCAGTTATCAAATATAATTGTGGTCCGCTCGCCAAGAGGCTTAAGCACCCCATTCGAAAAGGAACGCCTAGCTTGGCAAGCACTAGATAGCTGTGCTAGATCTCCATACTTACTGGATAGGAGGGGAAGCTCATGTTTTGAAGCCATTTGTCCGCCATCTTTGCTCTCCCATGAGCTCCGAAAACGAATTTGACTGCAAGTAACTGAGGTGAATGTGAATTCCACTTGCCGATTATTGGTGATTCCTCTTCTTCTTTGCTCAGAGGAGCACACGATGGCATTTCATAAATACGACAGCAATGCTTGTTTCAATCCGGAAATGGACTAAAATCAAGTCGAAATGGAATAAATCAAGTGGGAAAGTGGAATTTTCGTAGGAAATATGCACCTTGAATAAATTGTATTTGTTTTGACGCAAATGGGAATTTCCGAGTTGTGGGAGAAGCAATATGACGGATTGAGCGCTTCCGGTGGTTTCAGGGCCGCTTCCGGTTGAATCAGGACCGCCCGACCAATTAACGTTAAGCACCCAGTTAGTGTGGAGACCAGGGGACTCAACACATCCAGTGATCGAGCGAACACACCCTCCCCATCCGAAATGAAAGGGAATTTCAACACCGATTGGTCGATCGATAAGTGGCGGCCATCTTGGAACCCCCTATGGCGGCGGCCATCTTGGGACCCCCAAAAACGTGTGTTTTACTATTACGTTTGTGATTTTACAGTATCTTGAATGTAACATTCTTAAATTAAATGCCTTTTTGTGTAGCACATGCTTGTATATTAACCATGAGGACGGTGATCGACGCACAAACGCTGCGGCGCACGATGTCACAACATTGCTGCCCACGACGAACTGTCACCCAACGGTCTCATCTAGGACCGTGCAGGCCTCATGCAGCCGGTGTTAAGTGTCTTCATCAATGGTTGAGAGGGCATCACGTGACTGCAATAACCAGATGAAACCCAAGATCAAGTTCATCTTTATTGGCTTGTGTGTGATGCTAAGCGTGGTCGGGCGTATTGTCGTGAAGTAAGATGGTTCCATCCGAGGGATGCCCTCCATCTCCGAAACGTTACTCATGATGCTATTCGGACGCCGACCGCGTGGGGAGGATTTATATACCAGCTATGAGTAAGGATGGTCATTCCGCTCTCTTGTGTCTTCGAGTTGGTAAGATTGTTGCAAGGTCTGTGTTATATTTGCTAATATCTCTGCAATGGCGTAATGGTAATGAAAGTGGCCAGAGATGCTTGCTTAATAGCTTTTGTGTTTTCTTTGTAGATCAGTCGCATTCAAGTGAATAAAAGCTCACAGCTTGGAGTTTTGGTGAACCGCCTCGTTTCGTTTCACCACATTTTTATTCACTTGAATTCTACGGTTGGAGCCATGGAAAAGCTGCTCCGCCTGGAGGTATTCTCGGGCGACCCTCAGGCTACGAACGCCGCGGACCAATGGGAATATTGGCACAACTCTCTTCTGCACTACACCGCGGCGGTTCCGGATCTCACCGAGGCACAGCGGCTATCGGTTCTGACCTGTCATGTCAGCCTCCCGGTCTACGGGTACATATCCCACTGTACCACCTACGATGCGGCAGTGGCGACGCTGCGTGGCATATATGTCCGGCAACGAAGTGCATTGTACGGACGTCACATGTAGACTACCCGACGCCAGGAAGCTTCAGAGAGCCAGGAACACTACATCCAGGAGCTGATACGCCTGGGGAAAGGTTGTCTGATGGAGGCTCAAACCGCCGCGGAGGCGACCGACGACTTGATGCGGGATGCGTTTGTTGCTGGCATCTCGTCGCCGGCCATCAGACTCCGTTTGCTGGAGGAAACCACGTTGACCTTCCAACAAGCGTGTGACAAAGCACGCATTCTACAGCTGGCAACGTCCCGTGCGGAGGCATACGGTGGACCCGATCTCACAGCGGGGGCTGCTGCCGCGGCACGGCCGGAGTCGACCGTATCGCCAGAATGGGCTCTCGCAGAATCCAGACGACGCTCCAGCACCGATCGCTGGAGACGATGGGAATCCGAACGCCGCAGCTGCGAACTTTGCGGAGAATGCCAAATGTTATTTTTGTGGCAATAAGAGACACCCTCGCTCCGCGTGTCCCGCCAAAAATTGTGAGTCATAATTGTGGTAAAAGAGGACACTTTGCTAAAATGTGTCGGGCGGCTAAATCTGTCTTCCCGGGGCTCGAGTCTCGCAGGTATGCGCACCTCACGGACGGCGAGAGGCGTGCGCCGCGCCGTGCTATGGGTACTCGTGGAAGGGATCCGCGTGGAAGGGCTTATCGATACTGGTAGTCCTCCAGTTTTGTCAGCCATGCTTTGGTACGACGTCTCGGCTGGACGATGGGCTCGGATACCCGGCGAATTTACCTGGCTTCGTCCGGACATAGCGTACGCACCAAAGGCGTTTGCTCTCTTAAACTCATCGTCAATGATAAACTGTATGAGGATGTGAAACTCGCGGTGATGCCGGAACTGTGCGCCGACTTATTGCTCGGTCATGACTTCCTGAGCCGGTACAGCCGGTTGGAGATGCGCGTGGGAGACGGAGAGAATACTCTTTCGGTCTGCGGCATAACCGAAATGGCCATAGATCCTCCAGCGCTATTTCCCAGCCTGACGGCCGATTGCCGACCGGTAACCGTGAAATCTCGACGGTATACTCATGCCGACGCTGCATACATTGCCGAGGAGACCGAGCGTATGCTCCGAGAGGGCATTATAGAGCCGAGTAGATCGCCGTGGAGAGCGCAGGTTCTAGTTGTACACTCTGACAACCACAGGAAACGCCTGGTCATTGATTACAGCCGAACGATAAATAAATTTACACAACTGGACGCTTTTCCGTTGCTGAAAATTGACGACCTCGTTGAGGAGGTTGCCAAATTCAGGGTCTTCAGCACTTTGGATCTAAAATCAGCGTATCATCAGATACCCATCAGAGAATCGGATAGGCCATATACTGGTTTTCAATCCGGTCGACGGCTGTATCAATTTCGGCGGATTCATTTCGGAATCACGAATGGGGTGGCGTGTTTTCAACGTGCAATGGACGACATCTTGGTTAAAGAGAATTTACAGGACGTATTCGTTTACGTAGATAATGTGACCGTCTGCGGACATACCCAGGAGGGGCACGACGCAAACTTGAAACGATTCTTGGAGGTTGCGCAACGTTATAATTTAACCTTCAACCACGAGAAATGCCACTACGGTGCAAAAACAATCGATTTACTTGGGTACACAGTGACCGGCGGGGAGATTAAACTGGACGCCGAGTGCCTCCGACCTTTGCTAGAAATGGCGGCACCCTGTGATCGAGCGGCCCTGAGGCGGTGCCTCGGGCTTCTCGCACATCACTCGAGATGGATTGAAGGCTACTCAGAGAAAATAAGGTCTCTGGTGGACAGCAAGGTCTTCCCTCTGACGCAGGATGCGCTAGACGCTTTTCAACTTCTGAAGGAGAACATAGCTCGGGCCTGTGTGACCTCCATTGATGATAACCTCCCATTCCTCGTCGAGACAGACGCTTCGGATTGTGCGATTGCTGCTACCCTAACGCAAAACAAATGACCTGTGGCATTCTTCTCTAGGACACTGACCTCGACTGAATGCAAACATTCGGCAGGGGAAAGAGAGGCGGCAGCGGTGGTCGAGTCAGTCAGAAGGTGGCGCCATCTGCTGCTGGGCAGGAAATTTGATCTCCTGACAGACCAACAGTCTGTGGCTTTTATGTTCGGCCACGACCACCCTCAGCGTATTAAAAACGATAAAATCGCACAATGGTGGGTCGAACTAGCTGATTACTGCTATGACATAATCTATCGCCCTGGGAGCGAGAATGTGGTAGCCGACGCGCTCTCTCGCCCGTCGGTTTGTGCTGCTATGACGTCAAATGATCTAAAGAGCATCCATGACTCATTATGTCACCCCGTGGTAACTTGATTCGCTCATTTTGTGCGCTCTCGCAATTTGCCTTTCTCGATCGAGGAGATCCGACGTCTATGCCGCACCTGCTCCGTGTGTGCAGAGTTGAAGCCGCGATTCTATAAGCCGCCATTACGGGTGCTCATTCAAGCTACGAAACCATGGCAACGACTAAGCATCAATTTTAAAGGGCCGATATCAACACTCACAGCAGGGGGGCCTCGTTATCTATTGACGGTAATTGATGAATTCAGTCATTATCCGTTTGCCTTTCCGTGCTCAGACATGACGTCATCCACTGTCATACGATGTCTTACGTCAGCTGTTCGTCCTGTTCGGGTATCCGGGGTTTGTGCATTCAGACCGTGGGGCTGCGTTCATGTCCCAAGAGGTTCGAACCTTCCTAGTGAGCCTCGGAATCGCCACTGGCCGCACTACTCCATATCGCCCCGAGGCGAATGGCCAGGTGGAAAGGTATAATGAGGTCATCTGGAAGGCAGTGGCGCTGCACTTACGTACGCACTCAATGGGGCTGCACTGATGGCCACGAGCCGTGCCTGATGCATTACATGCGATTCGGACTTTATTATGCATGGCCACAAATCAAACTCCCCACGAAAGAATGTTTCGTTTTGAATGTCGTGGCGCTACTGGCCAAGCGATGCCCGGTGGGCTTGTCGAACTCGGGCCCGCGTATCTGAAGCGAACGGTGCGACAAAGCAAGTACGAACCGGCGGTGGATTTGGTGCAGATCGTGCAGGTTAATCCGCAGTATGCGACCGTCCGGCTGCGGGATGGTCGTCTTTCGACCGTGTCGGTCCAGCATTTAGCCCCGTGCGGAGACGATGACACCCGGCGTAACTTATCCTCGGAGGATTCGCCGGTCGAACTGGGGGATTCCGTTCCGGGCACCCCTCGTCCGTGTGACGTAACACCGCTGGGAACGGCTGCAGGAGATTACCCGTGCTCGCCGTGTCCGTCACCATCACCGCCGGGTCCTCCGGCCCCGTGCAGTGCGCCTGGTTCGCCCACAGATCAGACTCGTGCTGGCCGGGATGGGAATGCGAACGGATCGCCTACCTACCGGACGCGTGCGGGCCGAGCGTGCCATCGACCCCAACGCTGGGATTTGTGACGGGGTGCTGGGTTGCTAATTAATCTACTATCTTCAACTTATACTTTATACCGATAGTCCGCGTGCTAGCTGAAACTTTAACGGGGGAGAATGTCGTGAAGTAAGATGGTTCCATCCGAGGGATGCCCTCCATCTCCGAAACGTTACTCATGATGCTATTCGGACGCCGACCGCGTGGGGAGGATTTATATACCAGCTATGAGTAAGGATGGTCATTCCGCTCTCTTGTGTCTTCGAGTTGGTAAGATTGTTGCAAGGTCTGTGTTATATTTGCTAATATCTCTGCAATGGCGTAATGGTAATGAAAGTGGCCAGAGATGCTTGCTTAATAGCTTTTGTGTTTTCTTTGTAGATCAGTCGCATTCAAGTGAATAAAAGCTCACAGCTTGGAGTTTTGGTGAACCGTCTCGTTTCGTTTCACCACACGTATGTGGGAATGCATTCATCTCAAACAAGGGACCTGAGGACACACATTGCAGGTGGGATCTGTTGTTTATTAATAAGTTGCATTTCAAGTTGCAAGAAAACTTTATGATGTAACGTAAAATTCAATGAACTGCTGAAATTATTTTTTTTTCAGCCGTATGATAAATTAAACAAATCATGCTTTAATTCAATACACAATAAAAATTGATGTCTTCTTTTTCCCCACAAAAAGAAAACAATACTTGGATATGAACTGATAAACTCCCATCGCCTTTGGTGTCTCGGCAGAGCGGAAACACCGTGCAAGTAAAAAAAATCAAACAAAGTGCACATGGTCACATCACTGCCTTGAATATGTGTGCACTTAACATGATGATAGGGACATGATGTCATACTATACACATAATGTGCAATATGGGAAGGTCAGGCCTTGAGCGACTCCAAGAGCCTGAGAAAACAGCCAGGTACAGGTTCTGACGCTGCAGAGCTCGACTCCATCCTGTTGGTGTCTTCAAATGTGTGGTTCAGCTAAACGGAAGACAGAGCGATGTGTTAAACAGATGATTATTATAAATTATTGCATAATTTGGTAACAGGGAAGGAAGCAATACCTGATAATGCAATTTATCATGGGTACTGACTCATCAACCTCAGTCCAAAATTGTCTCCATGTTTCGACATCACACCTTGCATAGGATGCACCATCTAGTGTGGGAAGTCCTAACATCCAGGTCTAATAACCCTGACTCGAGGTAACTCGGAGCTTTTGATGAACAAGACAAGAAAGTTATACCCGTTGCACTGTCATGGCATCAATGAAGAACAGCAAATCTCACCTTCTTTCTATATCATCCTCATTGAAGCAGCGATTGGGCAAACTCTCAGCTACCACGGCCAAAGAGTCCAAATCCTTGCGTGTCCTCTCCAGCTCGTCCTTCTGGGCAATCAACTGTTTCTCCTGCTCCATGGCAAAACGTTCCAGTTCTGCCAATTGGATCGACAACTTGTCTCGCGCCTCTTGAACTGCAGGCAACGCCTCCTCAAGCTCCTCCACCTCTGACTCTGGCAAGTCTGTCAAGTTACCTGGACATGAGATAACAGAGGAACAAGGGAATGTGCCGGTGACCTCGTGTATTAAGATACAGCTTGGAATGTCAAGGTGACGATGTTCCACATATTATGCTACTCAGTAACTTCCTTGTCTTGTTTGCGAAAAGAGACCTTTTCACATCGCATATTTAAAAAATAATAAAATGTTGTAGGAAAAAAATGCATTTCAGTACATATTTTAAAACATTGAATATGACTGACAGATGGCTACGGTCGAAATGTCATATCCAATACGGCACTTTCAAAATGACGAATGAATACGAAACGAGGCCTTTTGTGCATGTGCTGTGTGTATGTGTTTGCAGTGACTCAGTTCTGCTTCCCGGGCACTTTTACCCTGCCATTGCTAGCAAGAAATCTGTGCTTCAAATGATCTTTTGAACATAATCTTCAGGATTTATCCGAAAGAGTGGAAATTTCAAAACGGTTCACCACAATTGTTCTGTTCCTGAGTGCAAATCGGATTCACTGGAAATATAGGAATACAATAAATATATGTGGATGAGAGGAGTCGGGTTTGCATCAATACCTGTTCATACAATTAGCTAGTGGCAGCAGTGGTTACAAAACAAACACACACACACACACACACACACACACACACACACACACACACACACACACACACACACACACACACACACACACACACACACACACACACACACAACAATCGTTAACAATTTTGAATACCGAAAGCTGAGCCCAATTTGCTCTCAGCGGGTGTCGAACTCGCAACCCTCGAACACAAAATGTCCGCTGGGTTCGAACACAAAATGTCCGCTGGGTTCGAACACAAAATGTCCGCTGGGTTCGAACACAAAATGTCCGCTGGGTTCGAATCCCACACTCCTGACACTAGTTGTCACGTGACTACCCTTGGTGAACACCTTAAGGTAGCACGGATGACCAAACGAGCTGTTACTCCGAGGCGTTCAGTTCAAATGGTGAAGAATACACGTGGGGAAGCGAGAGGGAGGGGGAGAACCAGAGCCTTACCTTAACGGATCCCACCGGCAGTCCTCAAACCTGCAAAAAAATAACTCAAACCAACACAAAATTAAAATGTCCAAAAATACCGGCTTTATTAAAAGAAATGCCGGTAATACAAAATAAAACACGGTCAAATAAATTCCTAAATTGGGACGTCCCCACAACAGACTTGAAAACAGATGATGGGAAGGATAACTTGTCTTTTTCTTGTCTTTTTGCAATTGTTGTTTTCATGTATTGTTATGCATTATGTTTGCCACTCTGTCAAAGCGCCTTTGGGCTTCTGGAAAAGCGCTATACAAAATAAATGAATAATTATTATTATTATTAACTGAAAATAAATGTGTGTGGTTATTTAGTGGGACTTATCTCAGATCGGCTCGTGGGGTCTTGTCAGTCCACGAACGGGTCCCAGAGGTCCGTGCACGGGACTTGGCGCGAAGTCCGTGCGTGGAACCAGGACTCAAGGCGCCCTCGTTGTCTAGGTCGCGCCCGCTGGCGCGAAACTGGCCTTCCGCGCGAATTGAACGGGCCGCGTGCAGCCCGCTCTTCCACACCGTGTTCTACACCCGTCCTCTGCACGGAGAACCGCAGTTCCCGGCCGTGGCTATTCCGCCTCACAACCACCAGCAAGATATCGGCGCACGGCCGCCCGCGATGAGATCCAAATCAGAGAAAGACCAGAAGGGCGTTGATGCGGCGAGAGATAAAAATGCGATCGTTCACCACAAAGTTCAAAACGAGCAGGCGCAAGAGGGAATCGGTCAAAGCGGGGAGCCAAGGAGAAAAGAACCGAGAATGCCCGCTAGCGCACCAAGCCAAGAAGAAGACCAGAGCGAAGAGCAGAGAGGAAAAATGTCTGCCAGATCGTTATTTTATCACCCAGGCTCTGACATCATCCTCATCCTCCTCCAACCAGTCTGTGCCAACTCGCCCGCTCCAGAACGTTCTCGCTGATGTCATCCTTCCACCAATGCCCGAGCGCCTCGCCCTCCCTCTAACCAATCACTGCTCTTAGGGGCGTGACCCCACGGACCTGCCTGCTCTGTGCACCTCCCAAGTCGGGGTTGTCAGCGGTAGGGCTCGATGCATGACTTCCAGTAGGTTTTTATTAATAGTGAGCTGTTTAATGGGCGATTCTGGCTATGTGTCTATGGTGTGGTGCCAAAAGGGACGTAGGAAAAAGTTACAGAGGTAACGATGTACAAGGGATAATTACCCATAATCCCTGAGCTAATCATCATACCCCACTCCTTGTAATGGGGACGAATATACAAACTTAACCCGACAGTCCGGTCTAATACAAAGTCGCTCCTTATTACATGAGGTGTTTCTTCTTCTTCATGACAATCGGAGCACACTAATCTATACAGTCATTCTACCTGGTTCTAAGGTAATCACTGCCTACCCCCTACAAACGTAACAATACACACACACACACACACACACACACACACACACACACACACATGACAAACATAAAGCAAAACATATGACAAATGGATATTAAATAAAAGACGCCATGGTCTTCAAATCAAAGTGGGAATAAAGACAATACCTGAAACCCCATAACAGTTATTTCTATTTTCATAATTTATCAGCAAACAGCCCATCAGTGGTTAGGATAAAAATACACGGAAGTACGGTGATTCATTTTACCAAGATGTTGATGGGCCTTGCTGATGTACTGAAGTATCCACTGAATTTGCTTCTCGGCCTCCTTAACCTTCCCTTCTGTCTCGGCCACAAACTCGTTTGCCTTCCGAAACACACCACACAAATTTGAGTCACACCTTATGAAATACGCCGCTTAAAAAGAAATGTCACTTTTTCGTCTAAAATATCTCAGAGCTGGCCATTTTGTCTGTTGTTTCAGGAGGATGACACGGCCAACACCCCCTTACTCTCACAGGGCAGAATTTAACAAGTATGGTGGACGTTCTGCTTGTCCAAGACTTTTCTACTCGAATTATCCACTTGGTAATAAGGAGGCGTTGCAAATGTGATTGGAGTGGCCACCATTCCTGCCACATCACAACCCCACCCACCCACCACCCTCCCCTACCCCAACCACCCATCAACCCCTCATTGTGATGGTCACACCACATCCCCGCATCGATACTCTTCCATGCCATTCTTTTACTGAATGATCTTTTGCCGCTTTGAGTTTCCACTTTCCCTCCGATCCTTTTCCCTGTTTCTTTCTCATTATTTATTCTTTCGTTTATTTATATTCCGAAGGTTTGTTTATATGTTTATACCGAAGGTGGAGGGTTGTTATGTTTTCTCCCCTGACTGTTTGTTTGTCTGTCTCTGAGCAGAATACCTCAATAAGTTACGGATTCAGACCAAATTTGGTGGACAGGTTGGGTGAGTGACAAGGACGAAATGGTTACATTTTGGTGAAGATTCGAATCCGGATCCAGATCCGAGAATGTTTAAGTGATTCTTCACCATTGAGAGATAGGGCCAAAAACGATACATAGCAGGATATCTCATAAAGTTCTGGATGGATTCGGCCAAAACTTGATGGACGGATTGTGTGTGTGGACAAATAAGAACTGATTAGGTTTTGGTGAATATCCGGATCCTGATCCGGATATGAGAAATTTCTAATTTTTAACTGATTCTTCACTATTGAGAGATAAGGCTAAAAACGATATACAGAATAACATGATATTTCAAAACGTTATGGGTGGGTTTTGACGAAACATGGTGGATGAGTTGGTTGGGCGCCGAGAACAAGCGATTCGATTTTGGTTGAGGTCCGAATCCAGATCAGGCCTATCAGTGGGATAGAAAACTTAACCGTTCAGCCTGGCGGAGGTTTGCGCTCTACCAAGTGCCGTTCTGGATAAAACACGTAATCAGTGGTACGGGTACTGTGTGGTACGTAATCAGTGGTACGGGTACTGTGTGGTACGTAATCAGTGGTACGGGTACTGTGTGGTATGTAATCAGTGGTACGGGTACTGTGTGGTATGTAATCAGTGGTACGGGTACTGTGTGGTATGTAATCAGTGGTACGGGCACTTAGGAAAGTGAGAACATTTTGTCTTTATTTATTTGCTTTGTTTATTTGAATCTTACATTTCTATTATGTGATATTGGACTTATTTGGTCTTCTGTTCATGTGGTCTCACCTCTTTGGTCTTCTGTTCATCCGAGTTTGCCTGTTTCAGCCGCCGGGTCACGCGGCTCTCGGCTCGGTCCACCCTCGAAGCCAGATCATTGGTGGCCGCTTTCAAGTCCTCGACACGCTTGGCCATTCGCTCCGATTCGACGTTGAGATGGTGCCCTTCCTGGGAAGGTTCAGAGATTGATGATCAACTGGTTCTCAGCCTTACCTTATGAATTAACTCAGTTCTGGCCACGGCCCAGTGCTGTGCCAAACTTACAGTTTGCATCTCTCCAGTAAAGACGTTCACTTTCTGTGCAGTGCTCAATGCTTCATTCGCATCTGTCTGCACCCCGTCGAGAGCCGCCTCTGATTGATGAATCATGTTTTCTGCTGATGCAATGAGTCGGCGCACATCTTCTATCCAGTCGAGCACATTCAAGTGAGAGTCGGAGAACTGCCGCTCCATCTCTGAATAATAGAAAAGAGGACAAAAACGTAGATGACATCATGGACCAATTGTCTATATGATCTAATATTGCATTATCATATTTAAGCCTGGTGTTGGCTCAGCGGTTAGGGTGCCGGCTTGGGATCCTCGGATCCTGGGTTCAAATCCCGGTCGATTGCTGAATTAACACCATGGGGGTTGACTCAGCCTGTCATCCCTCCAAGGTCGGCAAATTGAGCACCAGTTCACTGGTAATTCCCTGTGTGTCACAAGAGGCGACTAACAGGGTTGGCGGCAGGAAGAGCATCCGGCCATAAAACATTGCCTCAAAAAGGGGACCATGGTGCCCGAAAAAGGCCAACCCCTGCTCTGTGGGGGAAAATGGCCTCTAAAGGTGGTTCTTTTTATTGCATTATCATATTTCAGTGAATGCGTGTATAAGGAAAATGAGAGAGTGAAAGAGACTCCATGACAGGTGGAGAATGAGTGAAGGAATAAATGAGACGACTGATCACCTTGGAGTTTTGCAAGCTTCGTCTTGGCATCCTCCAGGAGGCGAATACCCTTGTCCCTTGCATCTCTTGCTGCCGCATACGCAGCATCGGCTCTCACGAGTAGCTCATCGAGCAGCTGGACACGAGAAATGGGAGGTTTGTTCACCGATACGAATCGACATCATACATGACAATACCATGTACATGCAAAGTTTTCTTTAAAAAAAAAACCATACAATGGAACTTTTATGTATTTTACATTTGCACTCAATATACAGTGCCTATAGATATTCTAGACGCCCTTTCAAATTTTTCACCTTTTGTTGCCCTGTAGCCTGGAATTAAAATGCATTAAATCAGACTTTTTCCACCTTTATTTAACATCATAACCCACAACTTCCAAGTGAAAAACAAATTCCACAAATTTCAGAAAATGGAGTAAAAATACAAAACTAGAATACCTTGGTTGGATAAGTGTCCACCCCCCTGAGTTAATACTTGGTAGAAGCACCTTTGACAGCAATTATAGCTGTGAGTCTGTTGGGATAGGTCTTTACCAACTTTGCACACCTTGATTGTGCAATATTTGTCCGTTCTTCTGCACAAAACTGTTCAAGCAGTTTGATGGACTTCCGCTTCCGGTCTTGCCGGCGAGGTTTGGTTTATTCGCAGCTGTCCACGCTCTCCATCGAAATCGAAGTTAAGTAATTGTTCCCATTTGTATTTTCGTTATAACTGTATTTATTTTATGGTGTGTGTATGTATAGTGTGTCCCGAGGAAGATTTTCGGTGCAAATCTTTCATACCTGTATAGAAAATCGTGTTAATTCATGTCGTGTCTTTTGAGGCCTTGTACAGTGTCCAACCTTGAGGCTTTGTTTTTCTCTCAGCGGTCCGTCATTTGTGCTCCAATAACTTTCGTTCTCTGGTTTTCCCAATCTTTTCACCCCATAGCCTACTTCCTTGTTTAAAATCTCAACTCAAAAAAAAAACAAAAAGCAAAAAAAACATTTCCTTCTCTGTTCTTATTCGTTGTTCTCATTCGTTTATTCGTTCTTATTCGTTCGTTCATTCTTCGACCACGTGTTTCTCCCCCATTTCCCCAGATAGTTTTCACTGTTAAACTTTAAAATGTTTACACTTTCCCCTCAAGTTCTGTATTCCGTTGTATATTCTAACACCTTTTTCTTCTTCTTCTTCAAAAGGTTGCTTTCGACTTGCTCACCAAATCTATTCATCCCCAAAAAAAATTCCATCTCTTACAGTGCCTCTTTTCTACATTCCCTAAACTCTCCTGCACTCCATCCTCCCTCCAGCGTCCTTAAACGTATTTTTGACTCGAAGGTCACAAGAAACTCATTTTGCAATAAATGTTCGTTTCCCATTAATCGTACACTTTCTAAAATCCAATCTCACCCCTCCCCTCCAAATGTTCCCCATAACCCCTCCCCTCCAAATCTTCCCCAAAACCCCTCCCCTCCAAATCTTCCCCATCACCCCTCCCCTCCAAATCTTCCCAATCACCCATCCCTTTCAAAACTTCCCCCTTGCCCCTCCCCTCCAAATCCTCCCCATCACCCATCCCTTTCAAATCTCCCCCCTTGCCCCTTCCCTCCTAAACTCCCCCAACAGCCCTCCCCTCCAAGACTCCCCCTCACCCCTCCCCTCCTAGACTCCCCCCTCACCCCTCCCCTCCCCTCCAAATCTCCCCCATATCCCATCCCTTTCAAATCCCTCCCCTTGTCCCTTCCCTCCCCCCTCGCCCCTCCCCTTCAAATCTCCCCACCCTCATTTCTTCTCAATTTCCCCCCTCTCACTCCCCCTCCTCAAAGCGTCCTCCCCGCTTCTTCCCCCTTCCAACTCTCACCTCCATCTCCCCCAACCTTCTGCCTCGCTCTTCCCCTCCTCAAATAACACCTCATTGTGCCTCACCCAATCACCATCAAACCTTTTGTCCGCCCCATCCTTCCCTTTCTCCGAGCTATTGTGAAATCTCTGACACACCTTCAACAGCTCTCCCTACCTCTTCCACATCTTACCCTACCCCTCCTCCCCCCTGTTCTGTATCCGATGCTCCCCCTTCCTCTTCATTAACGGTATGGACCTCAAACATCCGGGGCCTTCGTTCAAACTTAACTGATCTCTCCATACAGGTTGCTTCTGACAAACCAGACGTGATCTGCTTAACAGAAACTTTCCTCCTTCATGATGTCTCTGATTCCTTAGTATCTCTTCCTGGTTACTCCCTCCTCTGGTATGATAGACCTGAGCCTCGTCCTGGAGGTGGGGTTGCTATCTTTATCAAAAACTCTCTTCCTCACTCGCCCTGCACTGCACTCTCTCCACCTCACCCCCAGGAATAGCTCTGGCTACGGCTTCCCCTTCACTCCCACCTCTTGTTCATATGTGTGTTGTACCATCCACCAAACAGTGATGACTCCATCTACATCTCGCTGTCTGATAATATGGACCAACTTATATTTGCTCATCCCAACTCTCTCTTCCTTATTTGTGGTGATTTCAATTGTCACCATGCCAGTTGGCTGGGTGTGGGTACCACTCTCACCAGCCATGGCTCCTCAGCAAAGGACTTCTGTGACTCACTGGGACTGACACAATCTGTCAATTTCCCGACCCGGATCTCAGTCAATGGAGCATCTTCTCTTCTGGACTTGGTTATGACTAACTTCCCTGAAAATGTCTGCTGCTCTTCTTCTGCTCCAATCGGCTCATCTGATCATGTGCTTGTTAAAGTGGACATCTCTCTGACCATTCTCAGAGAGCCGCCTCAGCGTCGACGAGTCTGGCATTTCATTCAGGCCAACTGGCACGGTCTTCAAGCAGCCATCAATCATCTGGACTGGTCTCCCATCTCTACCACCTCTGACATCAACTCATCCTGGGAATTCTTCCAAAGTAAATTGCTCTCTCTCATGCACAGATTTATCCCATCTCGTCTTCAGTTGTCATACCCTTCCTCCCGTCCATGGTACACGGAATCTTGTGGTGAGGCTGTTGCCCAGAAACAACTTGCCTTCGTCTCCTGGAAAGCAAATTCAACAGAAGGAAATCTCATTTCCTTTCACAAAGCCCGAAACAAGTGTGTGTCCACCCTCAGGTGAGCCAGGAAACAATATCTCTCCGTTCTCAAGACCGAACTCTCTTATCTGTCTCCCTCTTCCAAATCCTGGTGGCGTCTGGTCAAATCTGTTTCTGGTGTTTGTTCCCCCTCCATCCCCTCCCTTACCTCAAACGGCGACACAGCTGACTCCGCACGCGAAAAAGCTGAATGCCTCAACTCTGTGTTTGCCTCTAAATCTTGTGTCCCAAACCCATCCCTCTCTGTACCCACCGTACCCAGTCGTACCCAGCTGCTCCTGGACTCCGTGTCCTTTCCTCCTGACAAGGTGGAAAAGTTTCTGTCAACCCTCGACTCCGATTCCGCAACTGGACCTGACGGCATCAGCCCACGGGTCCTAAAATCCTGTTCTTCCGCTCTTTCACTCCCTCTCTCTGTTCTCTTCACCCTCTCTTTTGCTCAAGGTCAACTGCCATCTGCTTGGAAACCTGTCAACATCACCGCTTTGCACAAAAAAGGTGCAAAAACAGATCCTAGCAACTACAGACCAATCAGCCTTCTCCCAATTATCAGCAAAGTCATGGAATCCATCATTGCTTCGGATATGAAATCTTTCCTCTTCTCCAATGGCTTGATCTCTGATCATCAATTTGGTTTCAGACCAGGTCACTCTACTCTGGACATGCTGCTTCTGCTGTCTCAACAATGGATGGAGGTCTTCAATGCCAAACAGGAAATTAGAGCTGTCTCCCTCGACATATCATGTGCCTTCGATACGGTCTGGCACCCCGCTCTGCTCACCAAACTCTCCTCCTTTGGTATCCATGGAAATCTCCACGCCTGGCTGGCGGACTTCCTCTCTAGTCGTAGTCAACGTGTGGCCCTGAATGGGTTTCTCTCATCTCCTCTTCCTGTTCAGGCTGGAGTTCCCCAAGGCAGTGTTCTGGGCCCTGTGCTTTTTCTGGTCTTCATCAATGATCTCTCTGACTCTCTTGAAAATCCTCTCTATCTCTTTGCTGATGACTCCACTCTCTGCCGCTCCATTCCTCATCCCTCAGATCGGCAGTCTGCAGCCTCCTCACTCTCTGCAGACCTGGACAAAATCACAGACTGGGCAAACAAGTGGAACATGTCTTTCAATCCTGACAAATCTCACACTCTTACGATGTCTCTCCGAAAAGACCGACTGGACAACCCTCCCATCTACTTTCTGAATAATCCTCTCCAAGAAGTTCTGTCACTCAAGCTTTTGGGTCTCACTATCTGCCATGATCTTTCCTGGGAAAACCACATTTCCAAGCTGGCCTCAAAAGCCAGTCGCCGACTGGGCATCCTCCATCGTGCGAAGTCCTTCCTTGGCACACCTGAGCTCCTCACCACATAGAAGGCTTTAATCCGCAGCTCAATGGAGTACTGCTCTCCCCTCTGGGCTGGTGCTCCTGCCTCACACCTAGCTCGGCTTCACGCTGTTGAAACCAAAGCTTTCAGAATCATTGGAATCTCCCGCGATGAAGCTATCTCTGAGGGCCTTTCACTCACTCACCGCAGGCAGGTAGGTGGTCTTTCTGTCTTCTACCGACTCCTCTCCGGCCTTGCTCCCCCAGCTCTCTCTGTGCTCTGTCCCCCAAATATTCCTCCAGGTCGCACAAGATCTGCCAGCAAGCCTCTGATGGTTAAACTGCCGAAATCTCGGCTCTCTGCTCACCTTCACTTCTTCATTCCTCTTTTCTCCCGCCTCTGGAACAAACTCCCTCACTCTCTTCAATCCCACTCCTCCCTCCAGGTCTTTAAAACGGCTGTTCACCACCATCTCTTATCTTCCCCAATCCAAAACCTTGATCTTTTCTACCCCCGCTAATTTCACCCCAAATCCACTTTTTTGAGGTGCCGATTTCTTTCCTGGAAGTCCTTGGTGTCCTTGCGTTTTATACCTATCCTGCCTCCCCCCAGGCCCTCTCCCTCCCACACATCTCCCGATGTCCCTGCTCTCAAATGTTGTGTTTGTGTGCTTCCTCCCCTTCTCCCCCCATCTTGTCGACCACTCCCCTTTTTATATACTTTGTTTGCTTGTTTGTTTGATTTGTTTGTTTAATAAATGTTAGCTCTTTCACGAGCCTCGACTCTGTATACAAATAAAAGAAAAGAAAAAAAAAGCTCAGTCAACTTGCGTGGGGAGCGTTGATGGACAGAAATCTTCAAGTTACGCCACAGATTTCTCATTGGATTTAGGTCGGGGCTCTGACTGGGCCACTCAAGGACATTTATCTTTGTGTTCCTTAGCGACTCAGGTTTAGCTTTGGCTGAGTGCTTCGGGTCGTTGTCATGCTGAAAGGTGAACTTCCGCCCCAATTTCAGCTTTCTTGCAGAGGGCAGCAGGTTTTCCTCTCGGATTTTTCTGTACTTTGCTCCATCCATTTTCCCTTCCATCCTGACGTGTGCCCCAGTCCCTGCTGATGAAAAACATCTCCATAAGATGATGCTGCCACCACCATGTTTCACAATCGGGATGGGTGTTCTTTGGGTGATGTGCTGTGTTGGGTTTGCACCAAACTTAATGTTTTGCATTTAGGCCAAAAAGACCCATCTTGGTTTTGTCAGACCACAAAATGTTTTGCCACATGACTTCAGAGTCTCCAGAGTGTTTTTTTTTACATAGCTCAAATGGGACTCAAGGTGGGATTTTTGAGTAATGGCTTCCTTCCTGCCACTCCACAGTACAGGCCAGACCTGTGGAGTGCTCAGGATATTGTTGTCACATGCACACAGTAACTCGTCTTTGCCATGAAGGCTTGTAGCTCTTTCAAAATTCTCATTGGCCTCTTGGTGGCCTCTCTGATCAGTCTCCTCCTTGCTTGGTCATCCATTTTGGAGGGACGGCCTTATCTAGGCAGGGTCTTGGTGGTACGATACGCCTTCCACTTCTTAATAATTGTGTTAACTGTGCTCCAAGGGATATTCAAGGCCTTTTAAATATTTTTTTATACCCTTTGCTCAACTTTATCCCGGAGGTCTTTTGAAAGCTCCTTGGTGCTCATGGTTGAGTCTTTGTTGTGAAATGCACAACCCAGCAGTGGAAACCTACAGGAACAGCTGATTTTATTCTGAAATAATCAAAATCAATACAATTTAACACAGGTGGAGGGAAATTAACTTGGTGTGTGATTTTGAAGGTGATTGGTTACACCTGAGCTAATTTACAATTGCTATTATAACAAGCGTTATGCCTAGGTCCCCCGTCGGTGAAGTGATGCGAGTTGACAAAGTGGAAGACGCAAGGCGGCCATCTTGGATTTTGACGTGGCGACCCAATTTTCAATAGCGTTCTCCCTTATGCCTAGATACACCCACACACCAGATTAGAAGTTGGTACTTCGCTTATTTTTCAAGATATTCCGCTCACAAGGTTCAGACATACATGGCGGCGGCCATCTTGGATTTTGACGTGGCGACCCAATTTTCAAAAGGTTCTTCCTTATGCCTAGATACACCCACACACCAGATTATAAGTTGGTACTTCGCTTATTTTTCAAGATATTTCGCTCACAAGGTTCAGACATACATGGCGGCGGCCATCTTGGATTTTGACGTGGCGACCCAATTTTAAATAGCGTTCTTTCTTATGCGTAGATACACCCACACACCAGATTAGAAGTTGGTACTTCGCTTATTTTTCAAGATATTCATCTCACAAAGTTCAGACATACATGGCGGCGGCCATCTTGTATTTTGACGTGGCGACCCAATTTTAAATAGCGTTCTTCCATATGCCGAGATACACCCACACACCAGATTAGAAGTTGGTACTTCGCTTATTTTTCAAGATATTCATCTCACAAGGTTCAGACATACATGGCGGTGGCCATCTTGGATTTTGACGTGGCGACCCAATTTTCAATAGTGTTCTTCCTTATGCCAAGATACACCCACACACCTGATTAGAAGTTGGTACTCCGCTTATTTTTCAAGATATTCAGCTCACAAAGTTCAGACATACATGGCATCAGACATACATGGCGGCGGCCATCTTGGATTTTGACGTGGGTTGCACCCACACACCAAATTCGAATGCGGTCCTTCGTTTACGCACGCACGGCCGCACGCACGCACGCACGCACGCCCGCACGCACAGACGGACGGACGGACGGACACACGGACGGAGGGGAAAACCATAGTCCCCCTTTCGCTCCGCGGTGCGACGGGGGACAATAAAAGGGGTCGACACTTATCCAACAAATACGCATATATTAAGTTTTGTATTTTTAGTTTTCTGAAATTTGTAGAATTTGTTTTTCACTTTGAAGTTGTGGGTTACGATGTGTAAATAAAGGTGGAAAAGTCTGGTTTAATGCATTTTAATTCCAGGCTAAAGACAAGAAAAGGTGAAAATTTTGAAAGGGGGTGTAGACTTTTTATGGGCACTGTACATACACAAGGTACTTTGGCACAGTAAGAGTCCATTCAGCCCACTGAATGACCCCTGCCTTAAAACTGTGCAAACTCCCATCTGGAACACTCAAGCTGTGGCCCCTGGTCCTAACACAGTCCACTTTGCTGAAAAACTCCACTTTACCTATCTTGTCTGCTGGTACGAGTTGGTAGACGTCAAAGACTCCATAGTGTTCTTCGTGGAGAGTAGGCAAGCTATCGCCGGCACCCTGAACAATTTCCAAATTCCTGCTCTAACCTACGGGGGCACTGCACCAGCGGCACAGCAGTGCTCTCAGCAATAATGAAAGCAGCAGGTCACTCACAATGCCTGCGTACAAAATGAATGAACCCGGAAATATTGACGAGTGAATGCTCATGTCACTCTTCCTGAATAAATGTCCATTCGTATATCGAGTGTCCAAAGGCAATGATCCACTATCAGGCCTGCGTAATGGTTGCTAACCTATGGTTGTTTGTCCAATTTGCCTGAAGATTTAATCAAAACCTTAGAATTCTGTTTGGAGGAATGTCCTCTCATCAGCAAGACAAAATACTTGATACAAAATTTAATGGAATGAATGAACAAGAGATACGGCGTACAGTTGTGTAAAGTTCGTTGTGTAAAGTTGTGCTTGTGTAAAGTTGGTTGTGTAAAGTTGTGCTTGTGTAAAGTTGTGCTTGTGTAAAGTTCGTTGTGTAAAGTTGTGCTTGTGTAAAGTTCGTTGTGTAAAGTTGTAAAGTTGTGCTTGTGTAAAGTTCGTTGTGTAAAGTTCGTTGTGTAAAGTTCGTTGTGTAAAGTTGTGCTTGTGTAAAGTTCGTTGTGTAAAGTTGTGCGTGTGTAAAGTTCGTTGTGTAAAGTTGTAAAGTTGTGCTTGTGTAAAGTTCGTTGTGTAAAGTTGTGCTTGTGTAAAGTTCGTTGTGTAAAGTTGTGCTTGTGTAAAGTTCGTTGTGTAAAGTTGTGCTTGTGTAAAGTTCGTTGTGTAAAGTTGTGCTTGTGTAAAGTTCGTTGTGTAAAGTTCGTTGTGTAAAGTTGTGCTTGTGTAAAGTTCGTTGTGTAAAGTTGTGCTTGTGTAAAGTTGGTTGTGTAAAGTTGTGCTAGTGTAAAGTTGTGCTTGTGTAAAGTTCGTTGCGTAAAGTTGTGCTTGTGTAAAGTTCGTTGTGTAAAGTTGTGCTTGTGCTCGCTTATTGTTGTGTAAAGTTGTGCTTGTGTAAAGTTCGTTGTGTAAAGTTGTGCTTGTGTAAAGTTCGTTGTGTAAAGTTGTGCTTGTGTAAAGTTCGTTGTGTAAAGTTGTAAAGTTGTGCTTGTGTAAAGTTCGTTGTGTAAAGTTGTGCTTGTGTAAAGTTCGTTGTGTAAAGTTGTGCTTGTGTAAAGTTCGTTGTGTAAAGTTGTGCTTGTGTAAAGTTCGTTGTGTAAAGTTGTGCTTGTGTAAAGTTCGTTGTGTAAAGTTGTGCTTGTGTAAAGTTGGTTGTGTAAAGTTGTGCTTGTGTAAAGTTGTGCTTGTGTAAAGTTCGTTGTGTAAAGTTCGTTGTGTAAAGTTCGTTGTGTAAAGTTGTGCTTGTGTAAAGTTCGTTGCGTAAAGTTGTGCTTGTGTAAAGTTCGTTGTGTAAAGTTGTGCTTGTGTAAAGTTCGTTGTGTAAAGTTGTAAAGTTGTGCTTGTGTAAAGTTCGTTGTGTAAAGTTGTGCTTGTGTAAAGTTCGTTGTGTAAAGTTGTGCTTGTGTAAAGTTCGTTTGTAAAGTTGTAACGTTGTGCTTGTGTAAAGTTCGTTGTGTAAAGTTGTGCTTGTGTAAAGTTCGTTGTGTAAAGTTGTGCTTGTGTAAAGTTCGTTGTGTAAAGTTGTGCTTGTGTAAAGTTCGTTGTGTAAAGTTGTAAAGCTGTGCTTGTGTAAAGTTTGTTGTATAAAGTTGTGCTTGTGTAAAGTTGTAAAGTTGTGCTTGTGTAAAGTTCGTTGTGTAAAGTTGTAAAGTTGTGCTTGTGTAAAGTTCGTTGTGTAAAGTTGTAAAGCTGTGCTTGTGTAAAGTTTGTTGTATAAAGTTGTGCTTGTGTAAAGTTGTAAAGTTGTGCTTGTGTAAAGTTTGTTGTATAAAGTTGTAAAGTTGTGCTTGTGTAAAGTTCACCTGTTGTTCAGTGATGCCTCTTTTCAACCACATTTCCAAATTGTTCTTCTGAGCTCCGAGGTAGTTGTCCAGGTCTTTGGCTTCTTGCATAATCTTTTCTGCTTCCTCATGTAGCAGTTCTGAGTGGTTCAATACACGGCAAGCTTTCCTCTGTGCACAGCGCAAGTTGCACGACAAGCTTAGCTCACCGTGCTTCACATGCCCAGCACAACGTTTCAGGACAACTTTTTAAAGGGAATAATACGAACTACATTCTGCTATGGGAGGTAGTCGCACTTGGTGCCGGGAGCTCCGATATAAAAAATCGAATGGGGAACACAAGCGCACACACATGCAGACGCAGACACACGGTATGTGCGCATACACACACAGACAAATGCAGATACACTGTAGTGCACACACACACACACACACACGCAGACAGACGCAGACACATGGTAGTAGTTTGTGCGCACACAGACTCAGACACACGGGATGTGCACACACACACACACACACACACACACACACACACACACACACACACACACACACACACACACACACACTGTATGTGCGCACATGCACACACGCAGATGCAGACACACGGTATGTGCGCACACATACGCAGACAGACACAGACACACGGGATGTGCACACACACAGACAGACACAGACACACAGTATGTGCGCACACACACACACAGACAGATGCAGACACATGGTATGTGCACACACGCATACAGATGCAGACACATGGTATGTGCGCACACACACGCAGATGCAGACATATAGTATGTGCGCACACGCATGCACACAGATGCAGACACACTGTATATGCACACACACACACACAGACGCAGACACACAGGATGTGCACACACGCAGATGCAGACACACGGTATGTGCGCACGCACACGCAGACGCAGACACACGGTATGTGCACACGCAGACGCAGACACATGGTATGTACACACAAGCATGCAGATGCAGACACCCTGTTTGTGCGCGCACACACGCAGACGCAGACACACGGTATGTACACACAAGCATGCAGATGCAGACACCCTGTTTGTGCGCGCACACACGCAGACGCAGACACACGGTATGTACACACAAGCATGCAGATGCAGACACCCTGTTTGTGCGCGCACACACGCAGACGCAGACACACGGTATGTACGCACAAGCATGCAGACACCCTGTATATGCGCACACACAGGCAGACGCAGACATGGTTTGTGGAAAACTCATTTTGAAAGACGAACCTGAAGTGATTCCAAATCCACCTTGGGTTGCAGAGCTTGAGCTCTAGACAGCAAGTACTCGATCTTATCTGAGATTCTCCTTGAGCTTTGTATCACTCTTTCCGCCTCTGCGTCCATCTTCGATGCTAGTTCTACCGTACTCTCCAGGTTGCCTTGTAGTCTCACTATTTCCTGTAAATACACAGCACATTTCAACATTTACACTCTACAAAGTACCAGGTTAAACTCAGGAAATAATGTTCATGTGACGTAATCAGTAACTAAATCAGGGATTTGGACCTGAACCAAAATCGAATCGGCTTGTTCTTGTCACACACCCAACATGTCCACCAAGTTTAGTCCTGTAGCGGTTACCGCTGGGTGTACACAATCGCCTTGCACCTACCAGGACGCGGCCAGGGCGCAATCGCCATGCCGGGCTCGTCCAGACGGGCCCAGACGCGCCTCTCCCGGGCATGCCCGGACTCGCTGTTCCCGGGCTCGCCCGAACCTCCCGGGCACGCCCGGTCTCGTCTTTCCCGGGCATGCCCAGTCTCGTCTTTCCAGGGCTCGCCCAGAACGCCCGGGCACGCCCAGCCTCGCCTTTCCAAGGCTCGCCCAGGATGCCCGGGCAGGTCCAGACTCGCCTTTCCAGGACTCGCCCAGAGCGTCCGGGCATGCCCGCCCTCGCCTTTCCAGGGCTCGCCCAGAACGCCCGGGCATGCCCGCTCTCGCCTTTCCAGGGCTCGCCCAGAACGTCCGGGCATGCCCGCTCTCGCCTTTCCAGGGCTCGCCCAGAACGCCCGGGCACGCCCAGCCTCGCCTTTCCAAGGCTCGCCCAGGATGCCCGGGCAGGTCCAGACTCGCCTTTCCAGGACTCGCCCTTGACACCCGGGCATGCCCGGTCTCGCTGTTCCCGGGCAAACGCTCCGGCATAAATGTGTATATATATTGCTGCCCGATAAACGGGCTTTTCAGAGTACCCGAGTTTGATACGTGCAATAAAGCAACTCGGACGAATTTCCGTCTTTGGTCGCGTCAATCCTTTCGACTCGCGTTGGAGCACAGCTCCTTCATTGGTGACCCCGAACATGGACACGGCAGTGGCTCTTAAACTGCCTACCTTCTGGGAGGCTCATGCGGCTGTTTGGTTCGCCCAGGCGGACTCCCAGTTCGCCCTGCGAGGCATCACCGCCGACGACACCCACTTCCACCATGTCGTGGCAGCGCTCGGCTCCGCCACCGCGGCCTGCGCCCTGAGCCTCCTCGAACGCCCGCCAGCTGCTGACAAGTATGACGCGATTAAGGCGCTCCTCCTCGGCGCTTTCGCCCTCTCACTGGCGGAACGCGCACGACGCCTGCTCGACCTACCCGAGCTCGGCGACACGCGCCCGTCCGAGCGAATGGACTACATGCTCTCGTTGCTCGGCGAGCACTCTCCGGATTTTCTGTTCCGAGAGCTGTTCCTCCGCCAGCTGCCTAACCAGGTACGCCTCGCCCTGGCGGGCACGTCGATCACGGATCCCCGCGCCCTCGCCAGGGAAGCCGACAAGATCTCCTCGGCAGGCCAGCACGTCGGAGCGGCTACCTGGAGCCCGCCGCCGTCCGAGGCGACGCCCACGATGCCCGAGCGCCCTGCGCGGTTGGAGGCCGACTTGCCGGTGCAACTAGCGGCCGCCACGCCGTGCCGATCGCTTCCAACACGTCGGCCGGGGCCTCCACCTGACCTGGCGTGGTGTTATTACCACGCCAGGTTCGGACACAAGGCTCGGACATGCCGACCCCCGTGCACTTTCGGCAAGTCGGGAAACGGCTGGGCCGGCGTTCATTACCAGCCATGAGCGCCGGCCACTCGGGCAACTTGCTTTTTATTAAGGACAAAGCGTCCGGGTGGCGTTTCCTTTGTGACACCAGCGCCCAACTGAGCGTCATACCCGCCTCCGAGCAGGACAGGCGGAACGCCGTTTGCGGCCCCTCTTTGGTCGCTGCTAATGGATCGGCCATACGCACTTTCGGCCCGCGCAACGTCACCCTCTGCTTCAGCAGCCAGTGCTTTCAGTGGACCTTTGTGACCGCCAGCGTCCTCATGGCTTTGCTGGGCGCCGACTTCCTCTGGGCGCACGGGTTGCTGGTCGACGTCAAACAACGTCGCCTTGTCAACGCCGAGACCTTCAGCTCCCTGGCGTGTACGATGAGCAGCTCCGCGCCGACCGAACTGGCATGCGCCCTCCCGACGGCAAACGAGTTCGCTCGCCTGCTCGCGGAATTCCCGGCCCTCACGCGGCCGACGTTTTCGGCCGTCGCAGTGCGACATGGGATCGAGCACCACATCCCCACTACGGGCCCGCCGGTCTACGCCAGGGCCCACCGCCTCGACCCGGCCAAGCTCGCCGTGGCAAAGGCTGAGTTCGACGCGTTGGAGTGCCTCGGCATCGTGCGGCGCTCCGATAGCGCGTGGGCCTCGCCACTGCACATTGTGCCAAAGCCGGGGGGCGGATGGCGCCCGTGTGGCGACTACCGCCGCCTCAACGACGCTACCACCCCCGACAGGTACCCGATCCCGCACATCCAGGACTTTTCCGCCCGTTTGGCGGGACGGGTCATATTTTCAAAAATTGACCTGATACGGGGATACCACCAGGTACCTGTCCGGCCGGCCGACGTCCCGAAGACGGCCGTCATCACGCCGTTCGGCCTGTTCGAATTTTTGAGGATGCCATTTGGCCTCAAGAACGCGGCCCAGGCATTCCAACGCTTGATGGACGGCGTGCTGTGCGACCTGCCATTTCTTTTCGTCTATCTGGACGACATCCTCGTCGCCAGCACGTCCCGCGCCGAGCACCTCCTCCACCTCCGAACACTGTTCGGTCGCCTCAGCGAGCACGGCTTAATTGTCAACCCGGCCAAATGCCACTTCGGCACGACGACCGTTGACTTTTTGGGCCACCGCATCACCAAGACCGGGGCCGTGCCGCTGCCGACCAAGGTCGAGGCCATCACCGCGTTCCCGCGTCCCCGCTCCATCAAGGCCCTACAAGAGTTCCTTGGCATGGTGAATTTTTATCACCGATTCGTGCCCCGCGCTGCTCAGCTCATGCGGCCCCTTTACGAGGCCCTCCGGGGCAAGCCGGCCAAGCATGACATCGTCTGGTCTGCGGCCATGGACGCGGCATTCACGAGCGCAAAGCGGGCCCTCGCCGATGCGACGCTGCTGGCTCACCCGGTGCTCAACGCGCCCATCGCCCTCACTACGGACGCCTCCAACTACGCGGTGGGCGCCGTCCATGAACAATGGGTGGACGGGGTTTGGCAGCCACTCACTTTTTTCAGCCGGCAACTCCAGCCGAACGAGTTAAAATACAGCACGTTCAACCGCGAGCTCCTCGGTCTATTTCTGGCCGTTCGCCATTTCCGCCACCTCCTGGAGGGCCGCCTGTTCACGGCTTTCGTCGACCACAAGCCATTGGTTTACGCAATGGCCAAAGTCACGGAGCCGTGGTCGGCCCGCCAGCAGCGCCACCTCTCCGCCGTGTCGGAGTTTACCACGGACATCCGGCACGTCGCCGGCAAAGACAACGCCTTGGCCGACTGTCTTTCTCGGGCCAGCGCGAACGCGGTCCACCTCGGCGTGGACTTCGCGCTCATGGCGGCCGACCAGACCACCGACAACACGGTGCAGGCCCTCCGGGCGGCGGACACGGGCCTCCGCCTGGCCGACATCTCCTTCGCGGACACTGTCCTGCTCTGCGACGTCTCCCAAGGCCAGCCTCGCCCCATCGTGCCCGTTACCTGGCAGCGCCGCATCTTCGCCTCCATCCACGGCCTTTCTCACCCGGGCCGGAAAGCTTCTCAGAAGCTGGTGTCGGCGCGTTTCGTCTTTCGCCAACTTGAAAGACTCCGCAATAAAACAGGTCTCACAATTCACTCCCAAGCCTACAAGGACCACCTACAACACTACAAAGATGCCCTCTCCCGCGCCCGCTCCGCCTACTACTCTCAAATTATCCACTCTGGCTCTGGAAACCCAAAAGCACTCTTCTCTACAATAAACAAACTCCTCAGCCCCCTGGACACCACCACCCAGTCATTCACAGTAGACAACTGCATCTCCTTCCTTTCATTCTTCCAAAGCAAAATTGACAACATCTACAGCAGCTTAACCACCACCGCACCTGCTCCCCCTCAAACCACCTGCCCCCCCTTATCCTGCCAACCCCTGTCTCAGTTCTCCCCAGTCTCCCCGACTGACCTCTCTGAACTCCTCAGAGGAATGAAAACTGCCACCTGCACTCTTGACCCCATCCCCTCCAGCTTTGTCCCCTCCAGCCTCCCTTCCTGCTCTCTCTCCACTTATCACTGCAAAAATAAACTCCTCCCTGTCTACAGGCATCGTCCCACCATCCCTCAAAATTGCTGCTGTTACCCCCATTCTGAAAAAACCTGGACTCAACCCTGACACCCTGAACAACTTCAGACCCATCTCCAACCTACCCTTTCTGTCAAAAGTTTTGGAACGTGCTGTCGCCACTCAACTTAAACATCACCTCTCTGCCAATAACCTGTATGAAACATTCCAATCTGGATTCTGCTCCAACCACAGTACTGAAACTGCTCTCCTCAAAATCACCAACGAACTTCTCCTCTCCTCTGACGCTGGCAACCTCAACATTCTCATCCTCCTCGACCTCAGCGCCGCCTTTGACACCATCAATCACACCATCCTCCTCACCCGACTTGAAACCACCTTTAACATTACCGGCACTGCCCTCTCTTGGATCAAATCATACCTCTCCGACAGACGCCAGTTCATCTCCATCAATAACTGCAAATCCCCCACTGCTCCCCTCCCCCAAGGTGTCCCCCAAGGTTCAGTTCTTGGCCCCCTCCTCTTCATCCTGTACCTGTACCCCCTTGGTCACTTAATCCGCCGTCATGGTCTCCAATTCCACTGCTTTGCCGATGACATCCAGCTTTTCATCTCCACCAAGTCCATCTCCACCGCCACCCACTCTATCCTGACAAACTGCATCTCTGAAATAAAATCCTGGCTTCAAATCAACTTCCTCAAACTTAACTATGATAAATCTGAAATAATCATCATTGGCCCAAAAACGCTCACCAAATCCACCCATAACTTTGCCCTCAACATCGACGGTTTCCCAGTATCCACCTTCCCTCACATCCGGAATCTTGGCATCATCTTTGACCAAACCCTCTCCTTCGACAAATACACTAAACAGATCACAAAGACAGCCTTCTTTCACCTGAAAAACATCGCCCGTCTCCGTCCATCCCTCTCCTCCATGGCTGCAGAAACCCTCATCCACGCCTTCATCACCTCCCGTCTGGACTACTGCAACAGCCTCCTCTTTGGTTCACCCTCAATAATCATCAATAAACTCCATTACATTCAGAACTCCGCTGCCCGTCTACTCACCCATTCCCGGACCCGTGACCACATCACCCCCGTCCTTTACAAGCTTCACTGGCTCCCCATCCCCCAGAGAATCCAGTACAAAATCCTCCTCTTGACCTACAAAGCCCTCCATAACCTGGCCCCATCCTACCTGACTGACCTCCTCTCCAGACACACTCCCACCCGCAACCTCCGCTCTGCTGGTACCAACCTCCTGACCCCGCCCCCCCCCCCCCCCCCCCCATGCGGACCAAATTCAGATCCTGGGAGGACAGGGCCTTCTCCATCGCTGCTCCCACCCTCTGGAACTCACTACCTCACACCATCAGAAACTCCTCCTCACTCACCACATTCAAAACATAACTCAAGACCCACCTGTTCAACATTGCATTCAACATTTAACCCACAGCATTTAACCCCTGACTATCTCTTCTCCTTCTCCTTCCTTTTGCATTGATTATTTACCTGTTGATTTTTGTCTTTTTGCACTTGTTTTTTTGTACTCTGTCAAAGCGTCTTTGGGCTTCTTGAAAAGCGCTATATAAAATAAATGTATTATTATTATTATTATTAATACCAAAGATAATAAAGGATGATCGTTTCACTCGCTCCACCTCATCACAGGTCTTTCACCGACACCATAAGAAACTACATCACATGGGGTAGGTGGCATCAGAATATGAAAAATAGAAAGTTCTCGAACTTACGTGGGGTGGTAGTACGGCAGATAGGTGAAATATTTGGGAAAATTGTGACTTTGATGATACAAGCACGAGAGTAGGCACACAGCTAGAGTATGCCCTAAGGATTATATTTGGCTGTAGGGCCATCGCAGATGTGCCCTGTGACAACAATGGCGGCCATTTTTCAAAAAAGGACAAATCTGCGATGGCCCGACAGCCAAATATCTTCATTAGGACTTACTCTGTCTGTGTGCCAAATGCCATGCCTGTATCATCAAAGGCACAATTCCTGCACCTATCTGCCATACTATGAAGATAAATGATGTGTTGAAGTATTTAGGTTGTTGTTAAATCTTATGGAAGCTCAACATGCTCTTGGGTGCGGGTTTCTAATATTTGTTTGATGCTACAGTGCAGGAACACACAAGTGGACGGACAAGTTATTGGACAGACCTGCTTCGCCAATGTCTCTTCTTTGTCTGCAACAATGGCAGCATCAAAGGCCTGGTGAGAGGTTTGCTGTGCTTGCATACCAAGGTGCATAACATCTTGAGCACTGCTCTCGTGCCTGTAAGGAGGACGTCATAGACACAACAAATGGATGAGGCGGTTCCAAGTAAAATCTCACGCCACATCATCATCAAATGATGATGATCCGATCACCAGGGAACATCGAAATCTGTTGCAACCAGGGAACACCGACTTTGATGCTACACCACCACGGAATACCAACTTTGATGCAACACCACCACGGAATACCAACTTTGATGCAACACCACCACGGAATACCAACTTTGATGCTACACCACCACGGAATACAAACTTTGATGCAACACCACCACGGAATACAAACTTTGATGCAACACCACCATGGAATACCAGCTTTGATGCTACACCACCATGGAATACCAGCTTTGATGCTATATCACCAAGGAATATCAACTTTGATGCTACACCACCATGGAATACCGACTTTGATGCAACACCACCAGGGAACACCGACTTTGATGCTACACCACCATGGAATACCAGCTTTGATGCTATATCACCACGAAATACCAACTTTGATGCAACACCACCACGGAATACCAACTTTGATGCAACACCACCAGGGAACACCGACTTTGATGCTACACCACCACGGAATACAAACTTTGATGCAACACCACCATGGAATACCAGCTTTGATGCAACACACCAGGGAACACCGACTTTGATGCTACACCACCATGGAATACCAGCTTTGATGCTATATCACCACGAAATACCAACTTTGATGCAACACCACCACGGAATACCAACTTTGATGCAACACCACCAGGGAACACCGACTTTGATGCTACACCACCACGGAATACAAACTTTGATGCAACACCACCATGGAATACCAGCTTTGATGCTACACCACCATGGAATACCAACTTTGATACTACACCACCATGGAATACCAGCTTTGATGCTACATCACCACGGAATACCAACTTTGATGCAACACCACCACGGAATACCAACTTTGATGCAACACCACCACGGAATACCAACTTTGATGCAACACCACCACGGAATACCAACTTTTATGCAACCCCCCTCATTGAATACCAACTTTGATGCTACATCACCATGGAATACCAACTTTGATGCTACATCACCATGGAATATCAACTTTGATGCTACACCACCATGGAATACCAACTTTGATGCAACGCCACCATGGAATACCAACTTTGATGCTACACCACCACGAAATACCAACTTTGATGCTACACCACCACGAAATACCAACTTTGATGCTACACCACCACGAAATACCAACTTTGATGTTACATCACCATGGAATACCAACTTTGATGTTACATCACCATGGAATACCAACTTTGATGCTACACCACCATGGAATACCAACTTTGATCCTACACCACCATGGAATACCAACTCTAATGCTACATCACCACGAAATACCAACTTTGATGCTACACCACCATGGAATACCAGCTTTGATGCTACATCACCATGAAATACCAACTTTGATGCTACATCACCATGGAATACAAACTTTGATGCTACACCACCACAGAATACCAACTTTGATGCTACACCACCATGGAATACCAACTTTGATAATACATCACTATGGAATACAAACTTTGATGCTACACCACCACGGAATACCAACTTTGATGCAACACCACCACGGAATACCAACTTTGATGCTACATCACCATGGAATACCAACTCTGATGCTACACCACCATGGAATACCAACTTTGATGCTGCACCACCACAAAATACCAACTTTGATGTGACATCACCATGGAATACCAACTCTGATGCTACACCACCATGGAATACCAACTGTGATGCTGCATCACCACGAAATACCAACTTTAATGCTGCACCACCACGGAATACCAACTTTGATGCAACACCACCACGGAATACCAACTTTGATGCAACACCACCACGAAATAGCAACTTTGATGCTACACCACCACAGAATACCAACTTTGATGCTACATCACCATGGAATACCAACTTTGATGCTACATCACCACGAAATACCAACTTTGATGCTACACCACCATGGAATACCAACTTTGATGCAACACCACCACGGAATACCAACTTTGATGCAACACCACCACGAAATACCAACTTTGATGCTACACCACCACGAAATACCAACTTTGATGCAACACCACCAAGGAATACCAACTTTGATGCTACATCACCATGGAATACCAACTTTGATGCTACATCACCACGGAATATCAACTTTGATGCTACACCACCATGGAATACCAACTTTGATGCAACACCACCATGGAATACCAACTCTGATGCTACATCACCACGAAATACCAACTTTGATGCTACACCACCACGAAATACCAACTTTGATTCTACACCACCATGGAATACCAACTTTGATGTTACATCACCATGGAATACCAACTTTGATGCTACACCACCATGGAATACCAACTTTGATGCTACACCACCATGGAATACCAACTCTGATGCTACATCACCACAGAATACCAACTTTGATGCTACACCACCACGGAATACCAGCTTTAATGCTACATCACCACGGAATACCAACTTTGATGCTACACCACCATGGAATACAAACTTTGATGCAACACCACCATGGAATACGAGCTTTGATGCTACACCACCACGGAATACCAGCTTTGATGCTATATCACCACGAAATACCAACTTTGATGCTACACCACCACGGAATACCAACTTTGATGCAACACCACCATGGAATACAAACTTTGATGCAACACCACCATGGAATACCAGCTTTGATACTACACCACCATGGAATACCAGCTTTGAAGCTACACCACCATGGAATACCAACTTTGATGCTACACCACCATGGAATACCAGCTTTGAAGCTACATCACCACGAAATACCAACTTTGATGCAACACCACCACGGAATACCAACTTTGATGCAACACCACCACGGAATACCAACTTTGATGCAACACCACCACGGAATACCAACTTTTATGGAACACCACCAAGGAATACCAACTTTGATGCTACATCACCATGGAATACCAACTTTGATGCTACATCACCATGGAATATCAACTTTGATGCTACACCACCATGGAATACCGACTTTGATGCTACACCACCACGAAATACCAACTTTGATGCTACATCACCATGGAATACCAACTTTGATGCTACATCACCACGAAATACCAAATTTCATGCTTCCCCACCATGGAATACCAACTTTGATGCAACACCACCACGGAATACGAACTTTGATGCTACACCACCATGGATTACCAACTTTGATCCTACACCACCATGGAATACCAACTCTGATGCTACATCACCACGAAATACCAACTTTGATGCTACACCACCATGGAATACCAGCTTTGATGCTACATCACCACGAAATACCAACTTTGATGCTACATCACCATGGAATACAAACTTTGATGCTACACCACCACAGAATACCAACTTTGATGCTACACCACCATGGAATACCAACTTTGATAATACATCACTATGGAATACAAACTTTGATGCTACACCACCACGGAATACCAACTTTGATGCAACACCACCACGGAATACCAACTTTGATGCTACATCACCATGGAATACCAACTCTGATGCTACACCACCACGAAATACCAACTTTGATGCTACACCACCACGAAATACCAACTTTGATTCTACACCACCATGGAATACCAACTTTGATGTTACATCACCATGGAATACCAACTTTGATGCTACACCACAATGGAATACCAACTTTGATGCTACACCACCATGGAATACCAACTCTGATGCTACATCACCACGAAATACCAACTTTGATACTACACCACCATGGAATACCAGCTTTAATGCTACATCACCACGAAATACCAACGTTGATGCTACATCACCATGGAATACAAACTTTGATGCTAAACCACCACGGAATACCAACTTTGATGCTACATCACCATGGAATACAAACTTTGATGCTGCACCACCATGGAATACCAACTTTGATAATACATCACTATGGAATACAAACTTTGATGCTACACCACCACGGAATACCAAGTTTGTGCAACACCACCACGGAATACCAACTTTGATGCTACATCACCATGGAATACCAACTCTGATGCTACACCACCATGGAATACCAACTTTGATGCTGCACCACCACAAAATACCAACTTTGATGCGACATCACTATGGAATACCAACTCTGATGCTACACCACCATGGAATACCAACTGTGATGCTACATCACCACGAAATACCAACTTTAATGCCGCACCACCACGGAATACCAACTTTGATGCAACACCACCACCGAATACCAACTTTGATGCAACACCACCACGGAATAGCAACTTTGATGCTACACCACCACAGAATACCAACTTTGATGCTACATCACCATGGAATACCAACTTTGATGCTACATCACCACGAAATACCAACTTTGATGCTACACCACCATGGAATACCAACTTTGATGCTACACCACCACGAAATACCAACTTTGATTCTACACCACCATGGAATATCAACTTTGATGCTACATCACCATGGAATACCAACTTTGATGCAACACCACCACGGAATACCAACTTTGATGCAACATCACCACGAAATACCAACTTTGATGCTACACCACCACGAAATACCAACTTTGATTCTACACCACCATGGAATATCAACTTTGATGTTACATTACCATGGAATACCAACTTTGATGCTACACCACCATGGAATACCAACTTTGATGCTACACCACAATGGAATACCAACTCTGATGCTACATCACCACGAAATACCAACTTTGATACTACACCACCATGGAATACCAGCTTTGATGCTACATCACCACGAAATACCAACTTTGATGCTACATCACCATGGAATACAAACTCTGATGCTACACCACCAAGGAATACCAACTTTGATGCTGCACCACCACAAAATACCAACTTTGATGCTACATCACCATGGAATACCAACTGTGATGCTACACCACCATGGAATACCAAGTGTGATGCTACATCACCACGAAATACCAACATTAATGCTGCACCACAACGGAATACCAACTTTGATGCAACACCACCACGGAATAGCAACTTTGATGCTACATCACCATGGAATACCAACTTTGATGCTACATCACCACGAAATACCAAATTTCATGCTTCCCCACCATGGAATACCAACTTTTATGCAACACCACCACGGAATACGAACTTTGATGCTACACCACCACGGAATACAAACTTTGATGCAACACCACCACGGAATACAAACTTTTACCATGAACCACTCCCACAATGGGTTGTTTTATTCCAGACATTATAGGCTGTCATATTGCATTTTCCTTTTTTCCATTTAGTTTAGTATCGACTCGTGTTGAATTGTGGTGCATTCTGGGAACATTATCTCACAGTTCTGCGAGATCTATCGCCTCGGCAGAAAGCTGAGAAAGAGCTGCTGAAGGTGTCGATGGATTTACAGTCATCTCCCTGTCTCGAACCTGCAGGAAGAATCAATCTCTAGTTTATTTAGATCAGTCATATATATGTATATATATCACAAAGGAGATTGCAGCACTGTGACACTTAATAACATAATGAGGGTTTTGATCACAATCAAACACATCCTATCTCACCATGAGTTCAGCTTGAGCAAGCAATTTCTGTGCGCGTGCCAACTTCATCCGCGCGCTCGGGAACAATCGCTTCGTGTCATCCACCTCCTGCTTCACCCGTTCCAGCACCTCGTTTGCTTGGGTTGTTGTTTTCTCAATTTTGCTCAAAAGATGTACTTGATTGGCCAGAGAAAATCTGAGCATATGCAATTGCTTCTCAAGTGTCTGGTCCCTTTCTAAAGAGTACGAATGAAAAAAAAAAAAAAAAAACATTACGCAATGCAATGCAACAAAACACAACAACGGAGGATTTGTAAGAAAATGGCCAGGAAAATATAATGCAGCCAAATGACAATAAGTTCATCATGTCATATTGGTTTTGGAAGTGATTTGTCATACAAAGTGATTTGGTTGCAATGTTCACTTCTGGTACTGCCACACTGAATGGCATTTCAATCGGATTCTGTCCTGGTGCAGATAAGCTTGCAACACCATAGGCCTGTGTTACTTTTTTGAACAATATGGTCCATAAGGCTAATGGGGAAGCGTACACGTACATCACATGCAGGACAAGGACATTGGGAAAGATCAGTGTCGTTTTACTTTAATTACAAGGACAATGAGCTTGGTGATGGCTTAACGGTTAAGGCTTAACATCGCAGTGTCCGAAGTTTGAGCCCCTGTCATGCCGTTGACCTTAAACATTATGTCAAGGTCAAAACAAATGTCAACCCTGCGTACTTTCTATTCCCATGATTGCTGCAAAATTCCATTCCAAAAGTCCCAGCCGGTTTCGAGATACAGCTCGGACATTGACCAAAAAAGGGAGAAAAACCTACCTAGTAGTTTAGTACTCTGAGGGGGTCTATGACCTTGACCTTTAACCCGTAGGGGAATGAGGTGAATAATCCATACATTTGCCTTGGTCTAAGCTGTCAAAAGAGGGCAATTTCGTTCCGATCAGACAAACCTTAGTCAAGTTATGGTGGAAATGTTAAAATGTGTACAATTAGGTCATGACCTTAACAATTAGGTCAAGGTCAAAATAATTTTTCGCACTTTCTATTCACATTGTCGATGCAAATTTTCATTCCGAAAGTCCCAGCCGGCTCAAAGATACAGCTCGGAAATTGGGAGCACAGGAAGAATTTTTCTTTCCGAAAAAGTCGTTTAGTACTCTTCAGGGGTCCAATAAACTCTGGGGTACCTTTAGAAATTGGAGGCACTAATTGTAGAAATAAACCCGAGAACAGCAATAAGTCTTCTTCTTCTGACATATGGGAGTATAGAGGGAGGCCTAAATAGTCAAAAAACAAAGCATTTGATAAATAAATAGAGGGGGCAAACAAGAGAAGTTGCCAGAATGTGGCATTTGGGAAATTTATGCAATTACTTTATTTTTTGGTGAACAACAAATAGAGGGGGCAACGTCTCCTTTAATTTGTTAAACTAGCAACGGTACCCGCCCTATGGGCGGGGCTTCAATTGGGAGGCCCAAATGAAAAGGCAAAATATCAGAAATTGAAGGTTTTATTTTATTTTAAACGATTTATATAAACATCCGTTAAATCATATCACACGCAAATCATCAAAATCTAAACAGTATTTGTAGAATTTCAATAAAAGCCACATCACTGTTCATATCGGTAAATATTATTCCATCGTGTTTGGAAAAACTGGAAAATTGAAAAAATTGGAAATTGGAAAAATTTGAACTTTGGGGAAAAAAATTGGACAAACAATACAGCCTATTTTACTCCAGGAGATCCCCGGATTACCCACCCAAAATTTCGTTGCGATCGGTTCAGCCGTTTTTGCGGTACCTGGGAACGGACGGACAGACATTTGGTGAATTATAGTAAGATAAATAGAGGGGCAAACAAGAGAAGTAGCCAGAATGTGGCATTGGGGAAATTTATGCAATTGCTTTATTTTTTGGTGAACAACAAACTGGAGCTAGTATCTCTAAATGGCTTCATGAGGAAAAGGTGCGTGTGGTGATTTAGAAGAAGACTTGATGATGTGTGGCCATCGATGTCGAAAATTATTATTTATTTTTTATGGCTTCATCAGCAAAAGTTAAGGGGCACAAGCACTCCAATAGTAATACCTTGTACTTGGAGAGTTGTACGTCTTAGTGTTGTTGCCGTCTCCTTCAATCGTCTCAGCAACAGAGGGAATGGCTTGTGTGGCCCGCTTCCTCCAGCTTCCTCGTGCTCGTCCAAGCACTGTCGCAGCTTGTCTAAACGATGGTGAGCATCAGAAACCTATGAAGAATGAGTGAAGACTTTGCATTGTGTGTCTACAAATCCGTATTGATAATTTAGTTAATGTTGCGACAACAGACGGCACCTTGTCTGCGACAAAGCGGTAGCAGCTTGGACATGGCTGGCAGCCCGACACCGACCGGTTGAAGAAGGCATTGTTCTGGCAACGGTCGCAGCGGGGGCCAGCCATGCCAGGCCGACAGATGCAGCGGCCATCCTCATGGCAGCGGCCATCTTGAGAACCATGTGTGTCACAATCACACGCTAGGCAGGGACATGCGTACATGTAAATACAGTATCTGTCGATGCATACATGTCGTTGTGTCTCTGGCTATATGTACATTTCCTAAAAAATACTCGTACGAGACGTTATGGGGATCTGTCTTCTAGAATCTGACGATAATCTCCCAGGATCCATTGAAAAGTGCGAATAAGTTTTCTTCAAGGATTGTAAATTTATATTGACAATTGTATTTTGGAAATCCAAGTCAGAAACCCGGTGTTTTGTAAATTTATAAACGAGACCTCGAAGTTACGTACATAAGCAACCTGTGGAAGAGAGGTTGAAGAAACCAGTTCGGCAGCGGTCACAGTGCTGCCCGCCAATGCCTGGCTTGCACACGCACTGCCCGGTTCTTTTGTCACATCCAAACCCCTTTGCACCGAGTACACTGCAGTCACATCTGTTGTGCGAAAACAAGCAGCCATCTTTTCACCCTTATCGCAAGAGAGTAGTGCCACAACCTCAATGTAACATCTCAAGCAATGGCGTTCATAATTGCTATGATGATTGTAATGTAATGCTGTTCCTGTTCCATGTTTGTGTTTGGTTCCGTGTTTTGTGAATTACCATGTGCCCTTCCCACTCAGGCGGGATTGCGTCAGATCTCGCGAGAACACGCCACACAGCTAATGGCCTGACAATAAAATAAAGCAGTTGTCTTATATGTAATAATGCAAAGAGCCAATAAAACACATAAAAATAATTCTTACTGATACGTATTCAAAACTAGAACGGCACTCGGTAGAGGGTATACCCCCACCAGGCTGTACGGTTTATGTTTTGTATCCCATTGATAGACCGGATGTGGATCCTGACCTGAACCAAAATCGATTGGATTGGGTTGTTCTTGTCATGTAACCAATGCATCCAACTTGTTTCGTCCTAACTCGTCCGTAACTTTTTTGAGATATGCTATACTGTATGTTGTTTTTGGCCCCATCTCAATGGTGAAGAATCACTCAAGAAAAAAAAGAATTGGATTTGAAAATTTTGGTGAAGAATCGCAGAATTCTAGTGTCCGGATCCAGATCTTCCCCAAAATCTAATCAATTCGTCCTTGTTATATATATATACCCAACCTGTCTACAACTTTTTGAGATATCCTGCTGCTCACATGTATATATTGTTGGGGTTTTGAGAACCCTGCACTGTGTAAATTGTTGTAATATACCCTTTGTAAATAATTATTTGTGTAAATACCTCCATTCATTGTAAAGGTCAAAGATCGTCCCCTAGTTAGTCCACATTGCAACACGTAGCGAACCATAGGCCCTCTTCGTAGTTATTTCGTTATTATGTGTTTCAGGTAAGGCTGTGTTTCCAATAGTTTGACTCTACGTTGCATTAATCAAATAAGATAGGTCCCCTTTCAATTTCCCCAATCATCTCCGCTCTCCAAAGTTCCCTTCAAAAGCGGTGTGAGTGGTTTTCCATCCCGCAAGCCGCCATTGGCCATGTGCTCATCTCGGAGAAAAAGGGGGGAGGACCCGCCGGATCACGGGCGTGGCACCAACTCGTCATCAAAGGTGGAGTCAGCCAGCCCGAACCAGCCAACCAGCACCGCGGTGAGCGACCCGGTAGGCGTGCCCTCGCAGCCCGCGGCTTGAGCCGGCAACGGCCGATAAAAGGCAAGAGGAGGGACTGCTTAGGGAGATGACCGATGAGGAAGAACCAAGAGACACCAGCTGAGCTGAGACGTGCTGCAGTTGAATTGAGTCAGAGACTTCTGTCTTCTACCGACTCCTCTCCGGCCTTGCACCCCCAGCTCTCTCTGTGCTCTGTCCCCCAAATATTCCTACAGGTCGCACAAGATCTGCCAGCAACCCTCTGATGGTTAAACTGCCGAAATCTCGGCTCTCCGCTCACCTTCACTCTTTCATTCCTCTTTTCTCCCGCCTCTGGAACAAACTCCCTCACTCCCTTCAATCCCACTCCTCCCTCCAGGTCTTTAAAACAGCTGTTCACCACCATCTCTTATCTTCCCCCATCCAAAACCTTGATCTTTTCTACCCCCGCTAATTCACCCCAGATCCACCTTGTTTGAAATTCCAACTTCTTTCCTGGAAGTCCTGGCAGTGTCCATATGTTTTATACCTCTCCCACTGCCCCCTTCCCACGCCCCCCCCCCCCCCCCCAAAGCTCTCGCCCTCTCTCAGATCTCTCGATGTCTCCATGTCTCTCGGTCCCTGCTCTCAAATGTTGTGTTTGTGTCCTTCCCCCTCTCTCCCCATCTTGTCTACCGCTCCCTATGTTATATGTTTTATGTGTCGGTTTGTCTTTCTGTGTGATTAATGTTCGCTCTTTCACGAGCCTCGATATTGTATACAAAAAAAAAAAAAAAAAAAAAAAAAAAAAAAAAAAAAGACGTGCTGCAGTAGAATTCAGAGAGAATTCAGATAAGCTGTGAGAGACGAGCTGCAGTTGAGTTGAGTAATAACCAGCGCTGACGACCGGGTTTTCGCCGCTGAACCTGAGCGAGGGCGTGCACGCGGGACACCAATGGCGTGCCGCGATCCCCGGACCTCCCTGCCCGCCAGCTCTGTGGACCGTCTGCCCCTCTCATCCTTCCAGCCATTCCTGCCTGCAATTCCCATTCGTGTACGGGAGTTTGTTCTGTCTGTATTGTCCTGGGTATAATATAAGCTTGTTTTAAGGTTTGCTCTGTGTCTTCTTCTTCTTCTGTAAATTACTTTCGTTCCTCCTCTTCTTTGGTTTTGTTTAAATAATTAATAAATACCTGTTATTCCTTAATTTTGGTTTCATTCTTCCCCGATCGTCTTTGTCTTTTCCCAATTGAGTACCTGTGGCGCGATTTTGGCCGAACCGCTTTTAATCGGGTTTAGTCCATTGATAACGGCTCGAACCGCGGATTGCTAAACCGCTCGGCAAATACCATCTTGTCCGTGGTTCGAGTGGTACTTGTCTCCCTGTTTTGCGGAGGGATTGATAAAGGTATTCGGGATAATACCTGGCCCAACAACCCTGATCAATCCCACCCCGCAAAGGAGCGTTACAAGTACGAGGACCGGTCGGACGGCCAGCTTAACAGGACAAGGGGATTAATCCCCCCTTGCTAACGGGAGTGCCGTCCCCCGTATCCGCAACAATATATATATACATATACTAGCTGCGCTCGCCTCACCAAGCCTCGTTACATCTCACCACCAAGTAATTTAAAACACCTCACCACCAAGTAATTCAAAACATCTCACCACCAAGTAATTCAAAACACCTCACCACCAAGTAATTTAAAACACCTCACCACCAAGTAACTCAACACATCTCACCACCAAGTAATTCAAAACACCTCACCACCACGTAATTCAAAACACCTCACCACCACGTAATTCAAAACGCCTCACCACCAAGTAATTCAAAACACCTCACCACCAAGTAATTCAAAACGCCTCACCACCACGTAATTCAAAACACCTCACCACCACGTAATTCAAAACACCTCACCACCAAGTAATTCAAAACACCTCACCACCACATAATTTAAAACACCTCACCACCACATAATTTAAAATACCTTACCCCCACCAAATTTAAAACACCTCACCACCACGTAATCCAAAACAACTCACCCCCATGTCATTCAAAACACCTTACCACCATGTAAATCAAAACGCCTCACCACCACGTAATTCAAAACACCTCACCACCACATAATTTAAAACACCTCACCACCACGTAATTCAAAACACCTTACCACCATGTAATTCAAAACACCTCACCACCACGTAATTTTAAAAACCTCACCACCAAGTAATTCAAAACACCTCATCACCAACTAATTCAAGACACCTCACCACCACATAATTAAAAACACCTCACCACCACGTAATTATAAATACCTCACCACCACGTGATTCAAAACCACCACCACGTTATTAAAAACACTTCACAACCACGGAAACAAAAGTTTGAGGGTGTAGTTAAGTGTCAACACAGACACTGCCCAGATGTGTAGATGTATAGATAAATGACTGTACCCGAGTTTCCGTTTTGTCATGGTTTAAACCAATCATAAATTCAAACAATTATTTTGCACAAATGTTTTTGTAATATACGTGATATTACCTTTTATAAACAATTGAGGTTGAAAACTTAAGTTGAAAAGAAAAAAAAATTCCACAAAAAATTCCAAAAATAAAGAAATAAAAAATTGGAAATGTTTTCAAAAAAAATACCCTTAGGACATACCGACGGGAGATATGTGCATACCAGAAGTTTGGTACGATTTCACAAAAGTTTGAGGGAGTAGTTCAGTGACAAGACAGACACTGCACAGATATATATATATTGTTACGGACCGCGGATAAGATGTTGGTTTGCCGAGCAGATGGCGCCGCGGCCCTAACAGTTACCCCGACTAACCCGATTCCTGGACGTTGGCCGAATCGCGCCACAGATATTCAATAGGGAAAAGACAAAAGCGACACGGATGTGAAGAAGAAGAAGAAGAAGAAGAAGGAGACGAAAAGGTTTGAAATGCTACTAAATTTATTCCTACTATTTACACAATCAAAAGAAACCAAGGAAGAAGGAAAGATAATAAAATAATATACAGAAGAAATCAGAGACACAGTGCAATGCTAGCTTACCTACAGTCTTAATTAACCCAGGACAGAACAAACAAAAGACAGACTCACACGGGGAATGATGACAGGAATGGCAGGAGGTGGATGGCTGGAGGGGGAGGAAGGTTCAGCTGGAACCGCAGCGGCGCAGCACGGTCGGGTCGGGGATGAGCAGCCGCCGCCTTTTCTCGATCGGCGCGTTTAGCAGCCGCCGTTCCTTCGCGGCCCCGTTCGAAACTGCCGTCAAGGCCCCGAAGCTGCTGTGGCTGAAACTGCTGTGGCTGAAGCTGCGGTGGCTGAAGCTGCTCTGGCTGAAGCTGCGGTGGCTGAAGCTGCTCTTTCAGGGATCCCTTACTCAACTCTCCTGGGGGCGTCGGGGCCGCGGGTTATATAGGCCACACCCTCGAACCTTCGCGAACCTCCCCGAGCGTTCTCTCTCCGCCCTCTCAAGCCAAACCCCTTGTACTTGGTTGGTTGTTCGGAGCTGGCTCACTCCTCCCCTCTATGACGAGGTGGAGACACGCCTTTCTTCTCCGAGATTACCTCGGGTGATGGCGGCAAATGTAGTTGGCAATGCGAATGGCAATGATGCAGTTGGAAATGGAGGTTTTGGGAATGGGAATGAAAGGGAATCTATCTTATTTCACTTGGTGCAATGGAGTATTTCAATTAATGGAAGACACAGCCTTACACTAATACACATAATAAGGATATAACTGTCAACAAGGGGGGAAATCTATGATTGGCTAACGTGTGGTGTTTATGAACTAATTACGGGACGCACTTTGACCTTTATACATAACTGGAGCAAGGAGGGCGATATTTTACAACAATTTACACTACAACAACAACAAAAAAAAAACATTCTCATATCCACAACACTGCACCCTCCTCCTCTTAGGCACGTCCCAGGCCTCTTACATTAACTTTTAGTGTGGCACGTAGGTGTAGTTCCCTCTACATTTAACCTGACCCTGAGTGCGACAGTTTTAAAACATAAATAAATATGTCCCGCTGCTCCATTGCACCCTGCCTAACAGACTCACGCCCACAGCTAACCGAATTGCGGAATGGTCTTCAAACTATACACTTACGGTGGGGGCGCATTATTTACAATGACTCTACTTTTATTTACAATACGCAACCCAGGACCTGTGATTGTTCTTTTGGGGGGAGAGACAGTCTGCCCTGCATCGATGCACCATGAAAGCACCCAAAAATACACCAACGCACCCTCAAACACCAATCGGTGCACAGTCATCACTGTTCATGAATAAAAAATAAAAACAATAAACCCTGGTGCTGGTCTTCCTCTTCGGCTCCCTCTGCTGGCTATTGCTATCTTCCTGTGGTTGTCATCTTCTTTGCTGGCGGCCTATTTGCAATAAAATAAAATGCACCCAACGTGTCCATTGCTTTTATTTATGGCCCACAGGGGGGGCCGACTTTTCGTGTAGGCTGCTATGTCTTAAAAATGGCTGTCGTGTTTTTTTTTTGTTAAAAGCAAAATTCCACTTGATTCCTTGTCTTTGGGGTGTCACATGTTCGAAAAAATAGGTTGTTAATTTTTTAAAACGGATTAAGGGTGTCAAATCCAAGATGGCCGCCAAAATATAAAAAATTCCATTAAAACTGGTATTCTGAACACAGTATGAGGTCCAAATTAATGATAATACCCATAATTTCAATACCAAGGAGTTCAAAAACAATTAATTTCAATATGGCAATCAAATTCAAATTCAATTTCAATATGGCAGAAGGAAGCGGCATTGACCAGGCTTGGGTCGAAGCTGGACTATATTTTCCAACAACCGTAACGCAAATCCTAAATGGAAAACATCTCTATAGGTCCCTAGAAGCACATACTGTAACATTGCTTGCTCTATACCATCTCTACTTTGACAGGTTCCTAACAAAAGCACCAGAAGAGAAAGTGTTCCTAAGTGAAGCGTCCATTGATTTGGAAAAAGCATATCAGAAAGATATCAGCATGAACACAGGCAACCGTCAAAACCTCAGAGATGCCGTTAGAGAAACCATGACCATGTTCGAATCTAGAGATATCCTCACAAAGTTGGGACAGTTTGAAAGCAATCCAGCACCAATTCAACACTACATCCGTAACTACTTGAGGCAGTTTGAAACTATCCTTCAGTATATTAGAGCTACCAGACAACGGGACCTGCTGCTGCATATGGAAAGCACTGAAGCTCTTATCAAGTACTTCTTTGCTCACGACCACCTGAACTACGCACGTTTGCTCCCTTTGTACCTGTCAACAATGCAGCAAACAGAACAAGTTTTTCCAGATGTCTGGGCAGAACTCCTGAAAGGAAATTTCTGTGTGACGAAGGGGATTGCTGCATTCACTTCAATAGGTCCAGATCACGGAATTGAGCAGGAGAACCGCAAACTCAAGGTCATTGGAGGCATTACTGGAATAACCCAAATTGAGAGAGCTCTAGACCGTTTCTTCCTGATTGCACCTGACTTGTCTAATCTAGTAGAGGAGTTTCAAAGAGAATATGGCATGGAAGGTGCTGATACCAGAGACCAACACCACGAGATCACAGGGGGAAAGTCCACCCGAGTAATGAGAAATTCCGCTAGATTGACAGAGGTATTTGTTGTTCATGGAGACCCATTCGTAACTGATGAGAGTGACCTGTGTAACCTTCTTACCAAGAAAGTAATTGATGAAAAGGTAACAAAGGACATAGTAGACCGCGATGCCATCGGACAACAGTTGTTCCAGACATTTGTCAAAGAACGCCTTACAGAAGGAAAACTTTCAGTGTGGGATCCAATGAAGAGAAAGAACATAGGCACTTCAAAAGTGCCAACACAGTGAAGAAAGTGAAAGCAGGTGACAAACTCATTAAAGTCAAAGAAGAACGAGGACTCCTACAGAGGTTTATAGTAGCATCAAGAAGCCGTCCAGACCTTGATCTAAAGGACTGTATTGGGAAGTATGAATTTGGAATTGTTCCACGTGCCCTTTTCGCTTCGGATGGGTCACTTCTCCTAGCATATGACAAGGCTAAGGTCCTTCATCATCTTGAAGCGCTAGTTACCAAGGAGCAACCTAGCCCAACAGAAGCCACAAGCGATCCAGCTAATGCCATACCGAGTGTTTCTGGCGACCAAGTATTGAGTGAAAACTCCCAAACTGAAGTACCACCCCAAGCCGAGGCGCCTGAAGTACAAGAAGCGCAGCCTGAGCAAGAAGCTTCAACTGACATGTCCGACATGTCTGAGAAATTTAAAGTTGTAGTCATAGATGGCATGGCCCTCGTTAACTCCATCTCCAAGACAGACAAAATGAAAACATGCAGTGATTTTGCCATGTCATTTCTTGAAAAGCTTGTCAGGATTGCAGCTAACTACGACGAAGTAAGACTGGTATTTGACAGATACATCGAAAGTTCTCTGAAAGAGCAAATGAGAAAAAAAGAGAACAAAGGGAAACTCGACCTACTATCACATCCAAGATAGTACACCGATCCAGAATATTTCCTTGAAGGACTTCCTTTCAAGTGTCAAAACCAAGGCAGAACTTGTAGAGTATTTAGCTGCAAAGACTCTGGATCACAGCAACAGCTCTGCCAACAAATTGAAGAAGTTCATGGTAACCTTCGGCACTGAGACAAAAGGCAATGTAAGTGTGCCTGATGAATTGGTAAAACACGGTCATGAAGAAGCGGATACGTTACTCTTGCTCCATGCCCTAACAGTTAACGGCGATGTAGAACTTGTAATAGACTCTCCAGATACCGATGTCTTCTTGCTGATGATCCACATGTATCCACAGCTACCTGCTGAGACATATTTCCTTACCGGAAAAGGAAAACTGAATAGGAAAATTGCAGTCAAACCTATCTTTGAAAAGTTAGGAGTTAACCGCGCCTCAGCTATTCTCGGGTTTCATTCTTTCACAGGATCAGATGTGTGTAGCAGGTTCGCCGGCAGGATAAAGGACTGGTGTATGAAGGTGTTCATGTCCTGTGATGATATGATACTGGATTCACTTGCTTCACTTGGCAAATCTGCTGCTACACCCTCTCCAAACGCAATTGACCAACTGGAAAGGTTCGTTTGCTTGTTGTACAGATCCAAAACACACACCAAAGTAAATGCACTACGATGGTTCTTGTACTCAAATCGACAGGCCGAGGGAGAGAGTCTGCCTCCAACCTCTGGATCATTGACACCACACATTCTGCGAGCACATTATATTGCAATGATATGGATGCAGGCATGCGAAAGTCAACCGTCCCTTCCTTCTCCCACTGACTACAGATGGAAGTCAGAGGAAAATAGATTTCTTCCGGTGATGTGTTTGAACCCTCCAGCACCAGAGGCCGTGACTAAGCTGGTAAAATGTGGCTGCAAATCAGGATGCAAAGGAAACTCCTGTAGTTGCCGCAGCAATAAACTCCCATGCACAGAGGTCTGTAGTTGTTTGAACTACGGCTGTAGCAACAATGAGCAATCAGCTCAGAACATTGTGGGAGATGAACACGAGGACTTGTAAGGTAAAACGGATGATTGTGAGACAGGAATATTTAAATATGGTCAAACAGGAAATTACATTACGCTATCATTGTTATAGCAATGTGGACCTTTGTGTAAAACAGTGGTAGCCATATTGGATTTTCTCACTATTTCTCACTATGGCTGGCATCCACCGATTTCAACGAATCAGTAACATGTTTCCCCAACGGCCTAGCATTACTTATGTGGGCATTACCACCAAAATGGACCTATTTCATCATTCACAATTTGTGTTATCAAGAACATTAAGTTTTTGTACTGTGGTTATTTAAGAAGTGGCGGCCATCTTGGATTTTTCCACCATTTTGAATTTGACTGCCATATTGAAATTAATTGTTTTTGAACTCCTTGGTATTGAAATTATGGGTATTATCATTAATTTGGACCTCATACTGTGTTCAGAATACCAGTTTTAATGGAATTTATATATTTTGGCGGCCATCTTGGATTTGACACCCTTAATCCGTTTAAAAAAATTAACAACCTATTTTTTCGAACATGTGACACCCCAAAGACAAGGAATCAAGTGGAATTTTGCTTTTAACAAAAAAAAAACACGAAATGACATAACAGCCTACGCTATGTGGTGCTTCCTTAATTTGGGGTCTCACTCCCCCGATGCAACTCCCTGTGCCCTTGCACAATTTCAGGACTGGGGCGTGTAGCTCTCCCAGCAGGCCTACCCACCTGCACACCTTCACCACTGCAGTTGCCACCCGAGCTTACCTAGCTCCTCATCCTAACCTATCTAATTGGGGAAGGCCCCTCCTGGCTCTGTCACCCCTTGGTGCCCTCTGGCACTGGGCTACCCGGGTCCGTCCTCTGGATCCTCGGGCCCCATCCACAACAACTACCGGCTCCCAGAGCCCACCTGCGGCCTCACCTGGCCGACATCCTCACAGTGGTGGAGTGCCCAACCAACTATACACACTAACAGGCTACACGCCCAGCCATTTCCACAACACTAATGCACCCATCCAAGTACCATTCTTCCACCACACACCACAGATGCCAATATCCAACCACAATTTACCTGTACCCTCTACCTAACACTTACACTACCCTCCCCGGGTATTCATGATGGGGTCCATCCTCCTTTCCCCCATCCACACCTTCGCACCATCCACTCCACTCCACAGTTTCCACCATACTCACTCCACGACCATCCATTCCAATACTCCATATACTCCAGACCATTTATTCCATACAACCATTCTCCATTCACCTGTAGTTGCACACCTGTGCAATCACACCTGGTGCCACCTGCACCCTCCTACCTCCCTGGACCATTTGGTCAACACAACGCACAATCACCTTCTCTCACTCATACACTGCTCCACACACCTGTTCAGTTGCACACCTGTGCAATCACACCTGTTCCTCACACACGGCATCATCTAATCTACCTGTTGCCCTGCTAACTTAGTGCTCCCCGTCTTCCCTTTAAACTAAGCACATACCACGTCATTATCATCCAAACTAATCTACCTGCGTCCCCACTACAGGTATCATTGTCACTACCTAACCTTAACGTTACCTAAGGTCAATCTTTTCTAGATCCCTACACACTATATCCTAACCCTCCCGGGCTAGTTTTCACTGCCAAACCCCATAACCTAGTGCTCCTTTGTCCCCGCTGTGAGAGATGGCAAAGTTGCCATCCCACCACATCGGGCATCTTCCACTACCAATTTTGCACACCAAATTCCAGCTAATTAAAAATTTGCCAATCACTACCAATCATCTGCCAATCATCACTCTGCCAATCCTTTGCCAATCATCAAATTTTGTTTATCTCATTTCGGGGCCAAAACACTATCCTCATCATCACAGTCTACTCACTAGTGCCTCTCGGTGCGCCAATTCATCTCCAAAGCCCGGCTTCGTAAAGCCGAGCAATGAATGCGGGTTGCTTGGTGCCGGCGGTTGGATACGTCCGGCATTCGGTGCAGGGAAGGACGCTTACCCGGGCCGAGATCCCACGCACCATCTCGGCACAGAGCCGTCCAATGGCCCGATCTCGACCTGCCGGAACGCCTCAACAAAAAGGGGTCGCCATGACGACCCTTCCTATCGGGCTGCCCGCTCCGCCTAGTGGAGCACGGACGCGGCCGTTCAAAGTGCGGCCCGGCGTGGATCTCGCACGGCGGTTCTTTCGAAACCGCCGCGGATCCCCGCGGAACGCAAAGCTGCCCGGTTCGCACCGAAGGCCCGATTCGGCTATACGTCGCTCTAACCGCTAACCCGGTTACCGTCGATGCTCCACTTGCATGCTCACACCCCGCAGCCCGTTCCTTGCTCATACATCCAGCCGTCTCCATGCTCTTTGTCATTGCACCTTCCCTGACACACCCAGGTACACTCAATCCGCTTACAGACTTTGTCACACACCTGACCACCGCACACCTCTGCACACACTCGCCGTTCGCACACCTCACCAACACACCTCTTCGCGCCCCCTCCTCGGTCACCTCCTCTGTGACAACCACAGGTGTGCTCTCACTTGCACACCCAATCACGTGCCTCACTACCAATTCCAGTGTGCATTCCCACACACGCTCTACCATTCCAGGTGTGCATCCTTCCATTCCAGGTGTACATCCTCTCTCACCTGCCACAACCAACTCACGCTCCGTGTCACTCTCACTACTCTCACCTCCACACTCGGTCGTGCACTCACCCTTACTTTTGACAGCGCACTCTTTCCTTATGCACCTGTCCGTTACACACCTTTCTCGCGCATCCTCTTGCACACACTCTCCCGTTACACCCTCCGTAACACTCACCACAGGTGTACATTCTCTCGTTACATCCTCTGTGACACTCCTCACTACGCGCTTCCATGTGCCCCCTCGCACACGCGCTACGACCAACTCACTCTCGACCGCACACTCACTCCTCGGCACGCACTTTTTCCTCACACACCCCAGAGTCGGACATTCTCGCACACCTCCTCTTTCGCACACCGTACCCGTCACACACTTCACCAGCGGCCTCTCACGAACACCCGGATCCAAATCAACCCCCAAGCCGACTGAAGCTCCCCTCACATCATATACATTTCCGAATATATCGCCACTCACCTTGGCGCCTCGTCTCCGCACCTCCTTCGCCACCTGCAAACTCTTTATTTGCTTAGCGAGCACACCATCATGATTCGAGCACAGACCTTGTACCAATTCCATTACCTCCTCCTTTATCTCCCTCTTAGTTTCCCTCCGTCTCTTCTTAATTTCAATCACCCCTTCTTCCACCTTCTCTAATTTTTCCTTCACCTCTTTTATTTCCCGGTGCGTCTCCTCAATTTCGTCCTCTAAGGCTACCTTGACCGTTTCTATGTGCGTCCTCACCTCCCGGTCCTTTGTCTCCATTACTTCTGTCACCTCGTCCAACATCGTTGTCAGTCCCTCACGTACCATCTGACATTCCTTCTGTGTCGCTATTAATTCGTTCTTAATGTCTTTTTGTGTCGCTTTTAACCCTCCTAGTACCACAGTGTTCCTTTGTACCTGCTCCACTAACTCCGTCTGTCCCACCGTCAGCTGTTCCACCTCCTGCGTCAGGTCCTCTATGCCCCCCTGTAACCTAGCCGTATTATTCCTCACCTCTTTCTCCATACGCTTCTCACCTCGCTTTACCTCCTCGCGTACCCCCGAGACCTCCTCGTTTACACCTTGTCGTATCTCCTCCTTCATCTCCTCCATCTCTTTTGTAGATGCCGCCCTCATCTGTCCCAATTCATCCCTCTGAGCATCCAATTTACCTTCTAACCCGATTTTCACCTCCTCTATCTTGTTCCCCATCCGTTTGATTTCCCGGGTGGATTGCTCCCCTACTATCCGCAATTTGCCTTCCATCCTATCTTCTAGCCCCCTTAACCCATTTTTCACCCCCTCTATCTGATTCTCCTGGGCAGCCATTCTATTTTCCACCCCTGTTAACCCATTCTTCACCTCTTTTATCCCGTTGTCTAACCCTTCAAATTTATTGTCCAACCCCTTTAAATTATTGTCTAACCCCTCAAATTTACTTCCCAACTGCTCGCTGGTACCCCTCGCTTCGTCCCTCATTGTTCCCATCATTCTGCTTTCCATTTTCTCACTATCAGCCCTCCTTCTGTCTTCCATTTCTTCACCCGACTTAACCATAAAGGCCTTTATTTGTTCCATAAATAACCCCCAATCCATCGGCGGCGCTGTTACGGTCGTGGCCGCGGCGACATTTGGCGCCGCCGTAACCATGTGCGCGAGAGCGCCATTTTGCGCGCCTGAGACCTCCTCTACCACATTGCCATTGTTCTCCTCCTCCCCTTCCTCCACATACATTTCCCCGAGGTCCTGGGTCGATTCTACCCCGTCTATTTCTCCCACCGGCATCCCGTCGCCTTGACTATCCATGGCACGATTTCAAATTTCGGATTTTTTTTTTTGTTTTAAAACAAAACAAATTTCGGCAGCTCGTAATTTTGAGCGCGTTAAGCGCGCTTCGGGTCCAATCTCGCTCCCGACACCAATTGTTACGGACCGCGGATAAGATGTTGGTTTGCCGAGCGGATGGCGCCGCGGCCCTAACAGTTACCCCGACTAACCCGATTCCTGGACGTTGGCCGAATCGCGCCACAGATATTCAATAGGGAAAAGACAAAAGCGACACGGATGTGAAGAAGAAGAAGAAGAAGAAGAAGAAGAAGGAGACAAAAAGGTTTGAAATGCTACTAAATTTATTCCTACTATTTACACAATCAAAAGAAACCAGGGAAGAAGGAAAGATAATAAAATAATATACAGAAAAAATCAGAGACACAGTGCAATGCTAGCTTACCTACAGTCTTAATTAACCCAGGACAGAACAAACAAAAGACAGACTCACGCGGGGAATGATGACAGGAATGGCAGGAGGTGGATGGCTGGAGGGGGAGGAAGGTTCAGCTGGAACTGCAGCACGGTCGGGTCGGGGATGAGCAGCCGCCGCCCTTTCTCGATCGGCGCGTTTAGCAGCCGCCGTTCCTTCACGGCCCCGTTCAAAACTGCCGTCAAGGCCCCGAAGCTGCTGTGGCTGAAACTGCTGTGGCTGAAGCTGCGGTGGCTGAAGCTGCTCTGGCTGAAGCTGCTCTGGCTGAAGCTGCGGTGGCTGAAGCTGCTCTTTCAGGGATCCCTTACTCAACTCTCCTGGGGGCGTCGGGGCCGCGGGTTATATAGGCCACACCCTCGAACCTTCGCGAACCTCCCCGAGCGTTCTCTCTCCGCCCTCTCAAGCCAAACCCCTTGTACTTGGTTGGTTGTTCGGGGCTGGCTCACTCCTCCCCTCTATGACGAGGTGGAGACACGCCTTTCTTCTCCGAGATTACCTCGGGTGATGGCGGCAAATGTAGTTGGCAATGCGAATGGCAATGACGCAGTTGGAAATGGAGGTTTTGGGAATGGGAATGAAAGGGAATCTATCTTATTTCACTTGGTGCAATGGAGTATTTCAATTAATGGAAGACACAGCCTTACACTAATACACATAATAAGGATATAACTTTCAACAAGGGGGGAAATCTATGATTGGCTAACGTGTGGTGTTTATGAACTAATTACGGGACGCACTTTGACCTTTATACATAACTGGAGCAAGGAGGGCGATATTTTACAACAATTTACACTACAACAAAAAAAAAAAATTCTCATATCCACAACAATATATATAATATACATACTATAAGCGAGCCATGTGTATGTGTGGAGTTTTATATGCAGCCTGTGGCCGCTCGGCTGCATCATTTTCTGGGGGCTTGGCTGTGCCGCTGACGCAATGCCCCCGATTACCAGTCAGTTGGTACTCATTTTGCCGACCTCAGAAGATGTCAAAGGCATGACGGGTTCAAAACCAGGACCCTAAGATCTCAAGCTAACCACCTTGACCGTTAAGCCAACACGAGGCTTGTGTGTGTCTCCATTTCTCTCAGATGGCTGAACAGATCTTGGACAAAATTTCAGAGGTTCATTCATGAATGCCAGGGAGTGTTTCAGGCAAAAAAATAAAATAAAATATTTTTTGAAAAATAAGTTGGATATTTTTAAATCACTCTATAGTGCCTAAGCTACAGTATAGTAATTCACCACCATCTCTTATCTTCCCCCATACAAAACCTTGATCTCTTCTACCCCCATTAATTCACCCCTAGATCCACTTTCTTTGAAATACTGACTTCTTTCCTGGAAGTACTTGCAGTGTCCATGTGTTTTACACCTCTCCCACCCCCCCCCCCCACCCCGCTCCTCCCCTGCCTTCCCATGCCTTCCCATGCCTCCTCCCCCCAAGCCCTCTCCCTCCCACAGATCTCCCGTTGTCCCTGTTCTCTGCTGTTGTACTTGTGTGCTTCCCTCTCTCTCCCCATCTTGTTTCCTGCTCCCTTTATTGTATGTTTTGTGTGTCCGTTTTTATTATTTTTTGTGATTGATGTTAGCTCTTACAGGAGCCTTGATCTTTAAAAAATAAAAAATAAACCCTCTGTAGCTACGTGAAAGGTAATATTAAATGATCCCCAGCCATTCCTTTGTGGGTGTAGGGAAGTGTTTTAGGCCCCCGCAAAAAATAGACCGGGCAACACCGGGTACCCCTGCTAGTATTCATTGTATATGCACAAGTAGTAGGCATGTTTTTGTTTCATGTATGTAACCCTTGTTATTTTTATTTCCGGGAGTGATTGAGGCAGTGGTCTGTTGCCTATACACCGCCAGGGGTAAAGGGATGTGTCAGAAGAACATGTTGTATGCTTGGAACAAGATCACCCGGAGGGCGGGTACTCTTTTTTTTTTGTATACTGAATCGAGGCTCGTGAAAGAGCTAACATTTACTTCACAAACAAATCAACCAGACAAACAAAATATATAAAAAGAGGGAGCGGAAGCCAAGATGGGGAGAGAAGGGGAAGCACACAAACACAACATTTGAGAGCAGGGAGATGTGTGGAAGGGAGAGGGCTTGGGGGGAGGAGGCGTGGGAAGAGGGGGGGGGGGGGGGGGGGGAATATCTCTGCTAGTAATACTAATAATGACAATCATAAATTAGCCATTACCTGATACAGCCTTGTCTGCTCCCATAGCCGAAGTATCCGTGATGGCAGTGCCCACAGTTTTGGCCGCCAACATTTGGTAAGCATTGGCATTGGCCATTCTCATGGTGGCAGGTTGTGCCAGGCCGTGTGCCCTCTGATTTGCAATTGCAGGCTGTGGACATGGACAAGTATAACACACAACGTGGAAATTCAGTTTGAATTATTGTCTCATAATGTGAATTGCCTTTCTTCAAATAATGTTTATACAATTACTCGTACAATCACGATCCCCTGGTGACTCCCAAATCAAAGACACCTTTACATGAAACAACAAATCAGCGACGGACATGACATTCCAACATGTGCCCTCTGGATCTAAGAATGGTGTTGTCTTTTTCTCATTGTACTTCCTCTACGTAGAAACAATCCAGTTTATAGTCGGGCCAATAATCGAATCCGGACTAGACAACTCAAGGTAAGTTGGCTCCTTCTGCACCATCCTGTTGGACTATAATCGAGGAATTTGATGAAAGTAGTAATCTATCTAGGCTGTAATCCTATTGAGCGAAGGCTGGAAAGGGTGGAAATGTGAATGGTTCGGTGGATGTGCGGAGTATCGTTGAGAGAGAGGAAGACCAATGATGAATTGCGAAAGATGATGGGAATAGAGCCTGTGATTGATGCTGTGAAGAGGAACAGGTTGAGATGGTTTGGTCATGTGTTGAGAAGAGTACAAAACAAAAAAAAAACAACCACCTTTAGAGGCCCTTTTCCCCCGCAGAGCGGAGGCTGGCCTTTATTGAGCACTGTGGCCCCCTTTTTGAAGCAATGCTTTATGGCCGGATGCCCTTCCTGTCACCAACCCTGTTAGTCGCCTCTTGCGACACACAGGGAATTACCAATGAACTGGTAACTCAATTTGCCGACCTCGGAAGGAGGACAGGCTGAGTCAACCCCCCTGTGGTTAATTCAGCGATCGACTGGGATTCGAACCCAGAATACTAGGATCCCAAGCCGGCACCCTAACCACTAAGCCAACACCAGGCTGGTTGAGAAGAGTGATGGAAATGAATGTAGAAGGAAGTAGAGGACGGGGAAGACCGAGAAAGACTTTGCTAAAGACGGTGGAAGAAGAAATGCGGGCAAGGGGGTTAACAAGGAGAGATGCAGAAAATAGGGCAAAATGGAGAATATTGTCATGGGGACCGCAAGGCTAACCCCCGCTCTAGCAGGGCAAATGGCCTTAAAATGCCTGTTGTTGTTGTTGTTGTTGCTGCTGTAATCCTATTGAAGGGGGCACATCCAAATGGGGGAGTGCAACCCCATGAGACCTTGCTGTCCTGGTGCATCATATCAAATTTGGTCCATATCGGTCGGATAGTTTGTGAGGAGGGGATGTTTTAGTCAAATGCTAACGGACGTATGTACACCTACGGATGGCCGGACACCGGGAACCACTCTATGAGGTTATTTCGGACAACAACACAAACACATGAGCATTTTCTTGACAGAGTGCATTCGAGTTCTGAACATTTCCGCGGCGAAGCAACAATCCTGGACAAAGAGCCATTCTGTTGCAAGGTATGAAACATTCACCTGAGAAACCATGGGAAGCTATATAACCCTGACAAGTGAGGGCAATGCAACAAAGTCCTCACCCACTCAATCACCAAGCCGCTCCATTGAAGCCACACACAACTCCAAATACCTATGTCTGTTATACATTGCATATTGGCCTGGTGGTTGATGCATCAGATTGTAATAATTCACATGAAATATTTACAAAACGTACGTCTGCACTTCATCCTGACTGGTACCGGATGTGTAGCGTCGCCATACGTGCCTGAGGCACATTTTTCACAATGCGTGCCTGTTGTGCCAGGTTGGCACATGTGGCACTGACCAGTTTGCCGGTCACATGGTTCCATAGTGGGATCAGAGTTCATATTACAATGGCACGGGCGACACTGCCTCACCAGGCCTGATCGACCAAGGGGATCACCAAAGAATCCTGGTGCACAGAGTTCACACCTTTCACCTGTATGCACACACAAACAAACAAGAATCCATAATAAAAATGATGTCCACACAGGCTGCTGCATACCAATGTTCTCAGTTTCCTAACCAACCTAGAGCTACTGAAAATGGCTTTTCTGGTGTTTTATGCTCTTCATCATGTTAGCGGGTTTGCAGGACAACCTCGAGTTGCACACGGTGTACCAATTATCTCTTGTAAAACAAGCATTCTGAGTATTGCGCTGCAATACATGTCCCCTACCAAAGTTCAAAGTGCCACAACTTTGTCAAAAATGATCGAATATGCAAATTTATGCACGGTTGATGCTGGTTTTCAAACTTGATCTGAGGTATGCTGGGACACGTGTGTCACGCCTCGCCTCGTTGATAAGCCCGCAAGGTCGCTCCATGGAGCAGCCTGCACGTATTGCACTGTGTGAATTATATAATTACCAACGCACGGTCTGAGGTACTAGCGATTCAAGAGATATCCATTTTTTTATTATTATTTTTTTCGTTTAATTAACGATATCTGCCAAACCACGTGCCCTATCGCAAATTCCAAAAGGACATTTTCGTAGACTGACGTGCTGAACAGATTTGTGAAGTTTCCCCTCGATTGGATCAAAAATGAGGGAGGGGCTCGGTTTTAAAGGTTCATGCTTAAAAACGTCATAACTCTGAAACCATGCGACGCATGACGTCATGCTCGCTGACTTTTTTGTTAGTCATGGGTATACGATTCTGCCTGCAAAGTTTGGCCTCGATCTGTTCAGTCGTTGCAGAGAAAAAGGGGTTTTCGTGTTTTAACGAAAAACAATATGGCGGCCGAACCACGTGACCTGTGACGTCATAATTACCATTCAAATATTCTACAGACCGAGTCCCTCCTACGGTGAAAATTTGATCTCAATCGGTCCTATTATTGCAGAGAAATTGGTTTTTAAAGGAAATTAAAACTTTAAATGGCACTGAGTTAAGGATCATCAGAATTATCAGAATTCCCAAAGTTGAAAGTGCCATAACTTTGTCAAAAATGATCGAAACGTCCTGAAGTTCGAACTCGATCTGTAACTTATCATGAGGAAACCACGTGCCAAGTTTGAAATCATTAGCATTAGGAGTTTAGAAAAAAAGTCCGGAAAACTGTTCTTTGCGTGACGGACTGACGGACTGACGGACGGCGGGACGGCGTGCAAACCTATAGTCCCCTCCGGTGTACACCGGTAGGGGACTAATAAGTAATTGCAGGGAAGAAACTAAATTTGTTGACAAGAGTAAATGGAAATATGGAAAATATTTACAAACTAAAACGGCAATCGGTATGCCTCAGCTAGGCTACCTTCGCCAGGCTGAACAGATTACTTTTGTATTCCACTGATGGCCGGATCTGGATTCGGAGCTGAACCAAAATCGAATCGGCTTGTTCTCATCACCGAACCAACTCATCCGCCTAGTTTTGTCAAAATCCGTCCACAACTTTTTGAAATATTGAAATATATATCTTTTTTTGGACCCATCTCTCAATGGTGAAGAACAACTTTTAAAATTCCAGGATCTGCATCCAGATCCAGATCTTCACCACAATCTTGTATAAGTGGCCATTTGCTTGTTAAAGTGGACATCTCTCTGGCCATTCTCAGAGAGCCTCCTCAGCGTCGACGAGTCTGGCATTTCACTCAGGCTGACTGGCATGGTCTGCAAGCAGCCATCAATCATCTGGACTGGTCTCCCATCTCAACTGCCTCTGACATCAACTCTTCCTGGGAATTCTTCCAAAGCAAACTGCTCTCTCTTATTCACAGATTTATCCTATCCCGTCTTCAGTTGTCATATCCTTCCTCCCATCCATGGTACACTGAATCTTGTGGTGAGGCAGTTGCCCTGAAACAACTTGCTTTTGCCTCTTGGAAGGCAAATCCAACTGAAGGCAATCTTACTTCCTTCCACCAAGCTCGGAACAAGTGTGTGTCTACCCTCAGGAGTGCCAGGAAGCACTATCTCTCTACTCTCAAGACTGAACTCTCATACCTGTCTCCCTCCTCCAAATGTCTGGTCAAATCTGTTTCTGGTGTTTGTTCCCCCTCCATCCCCTCCCTCACCTTAAATGGCTACACAGCTGACTCCACACATGAAAAAGCTGAATGCCTCAACTCTGTGTTTGCCTCAAAATCTTGTGTCCCAAACCCATCTCTCTCTGTACCCACCATACCCAGTCGTACCCAGCTGCTCCTGGACTCTGTGTCCATCTCTCCTGACAAGGTGGGGAAGTTTCTGTCAAACCTCGACTCAGCCCATGACGGCATCAGCCCACGGGTCCTAAAATCCTGCTCTGCCGCTCTTTCACACCCTCTCTCTGTTCTCTTCACCCTCTCTTTTGCTCAAGGTCATCTGCCATCAGCTTGGAAATCAGAAATCACCACCGCTTTAAACAAAAAAGGTGCAAAAACAGATCCTTGCAACTACAGACCAATCAGGCTGCTCCCAATAACCAGCAAGGTCATGGAATCAATCATCGCTTCTGACATCAAATCCTTCCTCTTCTCCAATGGCTTGATCTCGGATCATCAATTTGGATTCAGACCAGGTCACTCTACTCTGGACATGTTGCTTCTGCTGTCTCAACAATGGATGGAGGTCCTCAATGCCAAACAGGAAACCAGAGCTGTCTCCCTTGACATATCACGTGCCTTCGATACGGTCTGGTACCCCGCTCTGCTCACCAAACTCTCCTCCTATGGTATCCATGGAAATCTCCACGCATGGCTTGCGGACGTCTTCAGCGCTTGCAGTCAACGTGTGGCCCTGCATGGATTTCTCTCATCTCCCCTTCCTGTTCAGGCTGGAGTTCCCCAAGGCAGTGTTCTGGGCCCTGTGCTTTTTCTGGTCTTCATCAATGATCTCTCCGACTCTCTGGAAAATCCTCTCTATCTATTTGCTGATGACTCCACTCTCTGCCGCTCCATTCCTCATCCCTCAGATTGGCAGTCTGCAGCATCCTCACTCTCCGCAGACCTGGACAATATCAAAAACTGGTCAAACAAGTGGAACATGTCTTTCAATCCTGACAAATCTCACACTCTTATTATGTCTCTCCAAAAAGACCGACCGGACAACCCTCCCATCTACATTCCGAACAATCGTCTTGAAGAAGTTCTGTCACTCAAGCTTTTGGGTCTCACTATCTGCCATGATTTTTCCTGGGGAAACCACATTTCCAAGCTGGCGTCCTAAGCGAGTCGCCGACTGGGCATCCTCCGTCGTGCGAAGTCCTTCCTTGGCACACCTGAGCTCCTCACCACATACAAGGCTTTCATCCGCAGCTCAATGGAATACTGCTCTCCCCTCTGGGCTGGTTCTGCTGCCTCACACCTAGGTAGGCTTCTTGCTGTAAAAACCAAGGCATGTTGGATCATTGGAATCTCCCACGATGATGCTGATTGGGAAGGCCTTTCTCTCTCTCAACGCAGGCAGGTTTGTGGTCTTTCTATCTTTTACAGACTCCTCTCCGGCCTAGCTCCCCCTGTCTGTGCTCTGTCCCCCAAATATTCCTGCAGGACGCACAAGATTTTCCAGCAACCGTCTTCTGGTGAAACTGCCAAAATCAAGACTCTCTGCTCACCTTCACTCTTTCATGCCTCTTTTCTCCCACCTCTGGAACAAACTCCCTCACTCTCTTCAATCCCTCTCCTCCCTCCAAGTCTTTAAAACAGCTGTTCACCACCATCTCTTGTCTTCCCCCATCCAAATCGTTGATCTTTCCTACTCCGTTAAAACACCCTAAATCCGCTTTTCAATCCCCAACTTCTTTCCTGAAATTCCTAGTCGTGTTCATTTGCTTTATACCGTGTACCCCTCCTTCCCCAGCCCTCCCCTTTCCACAGATCTACCGACGTCCCTGTTCTCTACTGTTGTTGTGCTTGTGCGCTTCCCTCTCCCTCTCCCTCTTGTTTCCCGCTCCCTTCATTGTATGTTTTATGTGTCTGTGCATGTTTTCATGTTCAATGTGTTAGCTCTAACACGAGCCTCGATTCTGTATGCAAAAAAAACTAATCAATACGCCGTGCTCACAACCCCAACCTTTCCACCAAATTCCATCCGAATCTGTCCATAACCTTTTGAGATCTCCTGCTCGCAGACAGACAGACAGGGATGAAGACATAACCTCTGCCCACCTTCGGTGCCCATAATTCAACATTGCTTTGGCCAGGCTGGTATGTCTCATGACGTACATTTTGCACTATGGATCCACACAAACGCCATGCTGATTCCTGCCATATAGGCCGTGCTCCACTATACAGAATGCCACAAATACAGTCAAAAGCTGGTCGTCCGTAAGAACAGCGCATAAATGGCTGACCAACACAACGTCATAATGCAGTACCCACTGCCTCTTACCAGTGGTTTCAGAAGGACAGTTGTCACACACAAATTGATGTGTCCCCGGCTTCCGTGAACAGGTAGAATTCCCTGGACAGGGGCAGCGGCTGGGTGGACATGAAAAATATTAAGACAACTAGAACAGCACTCGGTAAAGAGCACACATCCGCCAGATTGAACAGATTACGTTTTGTATCCACTGATAGGCCGGATCTGGATCTGGACCTGAACCAAAACCAAGTCGGCTTGTTCTTGCCCCCTGCCCAACTCATCCACCAAATTTTGTCATAATCCGTCCACAACTTTTTAAGATATCTTGCTCAGACAGACAAACAAGAAAGATGTCGTGTATACCATGATACTTGCAAAATCCATAAAACAAATGTGACCTCAAAAATAATTGGTGGTTGAATTCATTGAGATGATGTGCAAATCCTCTACAGCTAAGTCTACAGGTCTATCATTCCGCCAATGCAGAGAGGTCGGTGGTCTCTCTGTCTTCTACCGCCTCCTTTCTGGTCTTGCACCCTCTGCTCTGTCCATGCTTTGCCCCCCCCCCCCCCCCCATGTTTCTGCAGGGCACACATGGTCCACCATCAACCCCCTTCTTGTGAAACTACCAAAATGTAGGATCACTGCTCACCTCCGCTCATTTGTTCCTCTGTTTTCCCACCTGTGGAATCAACTTCCACATCCTCTTCCACCTCATTCTTCCCTCCAGGTCTTCAAGACGTCTGATCACCGCCATCTCAGATCGTCCCCAATCCTAAACCATGATCTTTTCTACCCTCGTTAACCACCCCAAGCCCTAATCCTCCCAAACTTCCAGTTTTTCCTTCCTAAGAATCTCTTTCTGTCTGTATTCCATCTTGCATCCACCCGTTTTTTCTCGTTTTTCCAAACTTTCCAAAAACCTGTTTTTTTTTTTCCAAAGTTTTTTTTTCCAAAACCAAATATCAAAGTTTTTCCAAACCTCCCAAACTTTCCTGCCTATTCCCCCCATTCCTCCCCACACCCCTTGTTTGTCCAAGTTTCCCTCTATCTCGTCCTTCGACTCTGCTGTTGGTGTCTCCCCCTGTCTATACTGTTCCTGTTGCGTCCTGATTCGTTGAGTGTTCTAGCTCTTCCATGAGCCTCGACTCTGTATACACAACCCACACAAGCCTCCCTTCCTCCGAGCTTATAACAGTAGAGTACACCGAACATGAGACATTTTCACACATTAATGTTGAAACAATGACAATGTAAATATTATTTGTGAGTTTCATGTCTTTGCACAATGCATTCAAATAGTTTGTGTTCGTGATTTTTCTTTCAAAGCCACAAATCAATAAAACGTGGAAAGTCTCTATATGATGATATGAATGTGAACAATATGAAAATCTGCCATGTGGTTTTGAATTCACGTGTATTGTTGTTGCATACATGCAGCCATGACGAGATAGAGAATGAAATCCGGGGAGGCAGTGGTCACATTTTTCTCCTCCTATCCCTTTCTTGCACACACAGCGTCCTGACCTGTCACAGTTCTGATCAACAGAACCTGAAACACAAAACAATTTGATTCAAGGCCGAGAGTTCGGAAGTAAATTACTGTACGGTACTAGCATAGAGCAATCTTTATATGGCCCAAGAGCAGGCCTGAGTTTATTCACCTCATAGTTGAGGGGAAGCAGAGGAATTTCACCTCCTGTTTTGTCTTTTAATACTATGTTACGTGCTCCTCCCCAAACCCCGGTCACGGTGTACCTCCGAGCCCCGAGAGGAGTCACGGCAGAAAGATGTGTTATTCTGTATGTCAAAGATCAATGGTGAAACCACACCAATTGTTACCAACAAACAAGTATTGTATTAAGACCACACAAGAATAACAGTACAACAACAATAGTAATCAATTGTACAACCAAAATATATTTCCTATGATGGTACCATCAGGTTCGTACAATATAACTCACTGTGCTCCAAGTGAGCGAAAAGAAGAACATTCCCAATGTCTCTATTCCGGAATCAAGCCAAAGTCGATCTGCTCCAGTGATCGTCAGAACGATGTCTAATCGAGACCAGATTCCCGTTCGGATGACACTCACAGTCACGCTGCCAAAGCTGCGCAAAAGTGCCCTCAAGGCGACTGGGAAATCACACCCTTGGGTATGGACGTTCCATGGCTCCCAATCGGCGAACCGCAGATTTCCCACTCAAAAGCCACGTTACACACACACACACCAGATTAACGTCTGAATGCGGTGAAAATGGTTGAAGCGAAGTGGAAAAACCTTGAGCGAAGCGCAAATCCTGCGCGAGGTAAAAATGGCCGACGGCCCATTCTCGTGGCATAACGGCACTCCAATGATTCTCGTCGGAATCAACCGCAAAACCTGTCACACAGGTTTATCTGTCACAGTGATAACAACTCTGTCGCAGGAATCCCTTTCCCAGGAAACCCAAAGTTCACACGTGACCCTCGTTCGCCAACGTTCGCTCAGGACCTTGAAGCAGCTCGGCTTCATGTCCGACTCACTTGCTCCGCCTTCTCTTCCTCCTCTTCCTCTTCCTCTTCGTCGTCGTCCGGTTCCGGTTTCATTTAAAACATGAACTTTTTTACCTTTTGAAAATAGTAATCTCTATTTCCCTTAAACGACAACAATAATAGTACATGGAATCAAAAATGTTTACAGTGGATGAAAACCACAACAACGGAAGTGACGAATCCGTAACAACTAGCACAGGCTTTGATGGGCCTAATGGCCTCCTCCAGCTTTGGAGTGGCCTCTCAGGGAACTCATATTAGATATTATTACTGTATATTGTTTTTCCCCTTCATCTTCTTGTAATAGGAGAGTCATACTCATGAAAGAAGAAAGCGTTGGCTGCTACCATTTTTGATCACATTTCACAACACTTATGGCTGCCGCTACTATAAGCTGGTGTCACTGCCATACACCTCCTTGAGCAACTACAGTAGCAACAACTATCGGAGATGCCTCTTCGTGGTGGTTGTACCCCTCAACACAACTCAGGGGCCAAATCTTCCCCATTCTTCCCTGCTGCCCAGATTCGTCAGGGCAGCGCGGTCACCATCAGAGTGTCGATCGGTCCCCATGGACAGGCCCTTTCCCTCTTGTCTCTGTGCCTCTCTCTCTCTCTCTCTCCAACTCTGTTGTGGCCCTGACTTCTCGAAGGCAGGGGTACACCATCCTGGATGTGGGGGATCTCTGGGTCGCTCCTGCGAGATCGATCGGCCGTTTCCGTGCTGCAGCCTTGTTTGAGAGAACTGTCCAGGACTATACAACACCAACAACTACAGTAACAGGTCACATTAACATTTACACTGTACTTCTCCTCGTCTTCCCTTTATAATGGGTGAGATCTGATGGCACCAAGCTTCTGCCCTACCTTGACCACGATACCCCTACGGCCTACACTCTCCCCTGTCCTCAGCCAAATGTAGCTTCATATTAGGATAAATAAATAAATAAATAAATAAATATATATATATTCATTACACTGCAATTCAGAAGGAAAGATTTGAAGTCGGTTTCTTCTTTTTCTGAGGTTTATTCTGAGGTTTCTAACTTTTTCTGGATCGTTCTGATGTCTCGAGTCGTGGAAACAGCCAGGTTGGTGGACTTTCTGTTTCCTATTTTCTCATTTCTAGCCTCCACTGCTGCTGCCTCTCATTCTTCTGTCCTCCCCCAACATAGACAGGTTGCACATGCTCTTCTGGAACACTTGGTTGGTTACCTTCCCTAATTCACTCACCTTCATTCCTTTGCAGAACTCACGCCTCGTGTCTGTTGTCTTGTCCCCTTTTCTCCGGTCCTTCAAGAGTGCTGTCCGTAGTCTCCTCATGATTTCTCCTATACTCACTGCTCTCTTCAACTGAAACCCTCCAATGCCTTTCCAATGTGCCATTCACCCACTCACGTGTGATGTCTGTAGACCTGCTGCCCTCCATTGTTGAGCTCCTCAATGAGCCTAGATTTCTGTTCACAAAATACATCCAAACTAATGTTTTTTCTAAACACACTGCAGCCTTTACCCTCATCACCTCTGCTGGACTAGATCTGTTATGGGACATCTAAATGGAGGAATAAACTCAGCATCATTATTTTTCGAGCAGTCTTTGATCCAGGGATCCAGAAAAACGATCAAACACTTAGTCATTTGATATAGTCTCCAGATATTGGTCATCCTATAGAGTGCTGTTAGGGTGCACACTGCTTATATATTCCAATATTTTTTACAATTCAATCAAATAATAAATAAGTAGGCGTACAGCAATTTGAAGCAACAAACAGGTTTGTAAACATGCACGCGAAGAGCAGACGGCACTGGGAGGAAATCCAAATGAGATCGAACACCACAAGCTGCCTTTCTGCCATACGGTGGCCGTGCTGATGGCAGACCATGCTCTCTTGTACCTGTGACTGTTGTTGCCCGGCAACCATCATTTTGATTTGTTATTTTCCTGCGGGTTGAGAAATAAACTTCAAACTTCGATCAAGACCAAACGCCATCTTTTCCGTTCTGAGGTGGTTGTTTGTTTTTTTTGTATCCAGAGTCGAGGCTCATGAAAGAGCTAACATTTATCAAACAAACAAATCAAACAAACAAGCAAACAAAGTATATAAAAAGGGGAGCGGTCGACAAGATGGGGAGAGAAGGGGAGGAAGCACACAAACACAACATTTGAAAGCAGGGACATCGGGAGATGTGTGGGAGGGAGAGAGCTTGGGGGGAGGCAGGATAGGTATAAAACGCAAGGACACCAAGGACTTCCAGGAAAGAAGTTGGTATTTCAAAAAAGTGGAATCTGGGGTAAATTAGCGGGGGTAGAAAAGATCAAGGTTTTGGATTGGGGAAGATAAGAGATGGTGGTGAACAGCTGTTTTAAAGACCTGGAGGAAGGAGTGGGATTGAAGAGAGTGAGGGAGTTTGTTCCAGAGGCGGGAGAAAAGAGGAATGAAGGAGTGAAGGTGAGCAGAGAGTCTTGATTTTGGCAGTTTAACCATAAGAGGGTTGCTGGCAGATCTTGTGCGACCTGAAGGAATATTTTGGGGACAGAGCCCAGAGAGAGCTGGGGGAGCAAGGCCAGAGAGGAGTCGGTAGAAGACGGAAAGACCACCAACCTGCCTGCGGTGAGTAAGTGAAAGGCCCTCGGAGATAGCGTCATCGTGGGAGATTCCAATGATTCTGAAAGCTTTAGTTTCAACAGCGTGAAGACGGGCTAGGTGTGAGGCAGGAGCACCGGCCCATAGGGGAGAACAGTATTCCATTGAGCTGCAGATGAAAGCCTTGTATGTGGTGAGGAGCTCAGGTGTGCCAAGGAAGGACTTCGCACGACGGAGGATGCCCAGTCGGCGACTGGCTTTGAAGGCCAGCTTGGAAATGTGGTTTTCCCAGGAAAGATCATGGCAGATAGTGAGACCCAAAAGCTTGAGTGACAGAACTTCTGGATAGTGACAGAACCATCTTTTCCGTTCTGAGACACCATCTTTTCCGCTCTGAGATGCCAACATTTCTGTTCTGAGGCGTGACCTTTTCCATTCTGAGACGACATCCTTTCTGTTCTGAGGCGCCATCTTTTCCATTCTGAGACGCCATTCTTTCTGTTCTGAGGAGCCATCTTTTCGGTTCTGAGACACCATCTTCTCCATTCTGAGATGCCATCTTTTCCGTTCTGAGACGCCATTCTTTCTGGTCTGAGATGGCATCTTTTCCGTTCTGAGACACCATCTTCTCCATTCTGAGATGCCATCTTTTCCATTCTGAGATGCCATTCTTTCTGTTCTGAGGCGCCATCTTTTCCGTTCTGAGATACCATCTTCTCCATTCTGAGATGCCATCTTTTCCGTTCTGAGACGCCATTCTTTCTGGTCTGAGGCGCCATCTTTTCCGTTCTGAGACGCCATCTTTTCCATTCTGAGACGGCATATTTTCTGTTGAGACACAATCTTTTCCATTCTGAGATGCCATCTTTTCCGCTCTGAGATGCCAACATTTCTGTTCTGAGGCACGATCTTTTCCATTCTGAGACAACATCCTTTCTGTTCTGAGGCGCCATCTTTTCCGTTCTGAGACGCCATCTTTTCCATTCTGAGACGCCATCTTTTCTGTTGAGACACCATCTTCTCCATTCTGAGACGCCATCTTTTCTGTTGAGACACCATCTTTTCCATTCTGAGGCGCCATCGTTTCTGTTCGGAGGCGCCATCTTTTCTGTTCTGAGACGCCATTCTTTCTAGTCTGAGGCGCCATCTTTTCCGTTCTGAGACACCATCTTCTCCGTTCTGAGATACCATCTTTTCTATTCTGAGACGCCATTCTTTCTGGTCTGAGGTGCCATCTTTTCCGTTCAGAGACGGCATCTTTTCTGTTGAGACACAATCTTTTCCGTTCTGAGACGACATCTTTTCCGCTCTGAGATGCCAACATTTCTGTTCTGAGGTGCCATATTTTCCGTTCTGAGACACCATCTTCTCCGTTCTGAGATGCCATCTTTTCCATTCTGAGATGCCATTCTTTCTGGTCTGAGGTGCCATCTTTTCCATTTTGAGACGCCATCTTTTCCATTGTGAGATGGCATCTTTTCTGTTGAGACACAATCTTTTCCGTTCTGAGACGCCATCTTTTCCACTCTGAGATGCCAACATTTCTGTTCTGAGGTGCGATATTTTCCATTCTGAGACGACATCCTTTCTGTTCTGAGACGCCATCTTTTCCGTTCTGAGAGGCCATCTTTTCCGTTCTGAGGCACCATCTTTTCCGTTCTGAGGCGCCATCTTTTCCGTTCTGAGGCGCCATCTTTTCCGTTTTGAGACGCCATCCTTTCTGTTCTGAGGGGCCATCTTTTCCGTTCTGAGATGCCATCTTTTTCATTCTGAGACGCCATCTTTTCTGTTGAGACACCATCTTCTCTGTTCTGAGACGCCATATTTTCTGTTGAGACACCATCTTCTCCATTCTGAGACGCCATCGTTTCTGTTCTGAGGCGCCATCTTTTCCGTTCTGAGACGCCATCTTTTCCATTCTGAGACGGAATCTTTTCTGTTGAGACACAATCTTTTCCGTTCTGAGACGCCATCTTTTCCATTCTGAGACACCATTCTTTCTGTTCTGAGGCGCCATCTTTTCCGTTCTGAGACGCCATCTTTTCCATTCTGAGACGCCATCTTTTCCATTCTGAGACGCCATCTTTTCCATTCGGAGACGTCATCTTTTCTGTTGAGACATCATCTTTTCCATTCTGAGACGCTGTAACGGTTCCCGCTGAATGTACACAATCACCTTGCACCAGCCAGGACGCGGCCAGGGTGCGATCGCCATGCCGGGCTCGTCCGGACGGGCCCAGACGCGCCTCTCCTGGGCATGCCCGGACTCGCTGTTCCCGGGCACGCCCGAACCTCCCGGGCACGCCCGGTCTCGTCTTTCCCGGGCATGCCCGCTCTCGCCTTTCCAGGGCTCGCCCAGAGCGCCCGGGCACGCCCAGCCTCGACTTGCCAGGCCGCGTCCAGGATGCCCGGGCATGTCCAGACTCGCCTTTCCAGGGCTCGCCCAGAGCGTCCGGGCATGCCCGCTCTCGCCTTTCCAGGGCTCGCCCAGAGCGCTCGGGCACACCCAGCCTCGACTTGCCAGGCCGAGCCAGGACGCCCGGGCATGTCCAGACTCGCCTTTCCAGGACTCGCCCTTGACGCCCGGGCATGTCCAGACTCGCCTTTCCAGGACTCGCCCTTGACACCCGGGCATGCCCGGTCTCGGTTTTCCCGGGCAAACGCCCGGGCATAAATGTGTATATATATTGCTGCCCGATAAACGGGCTTGTCAGAATACCTGAGCTGTTTTGTTTCAATAAAGCAACTCGGACGAATTCCGTTTTTGGTCGCGTCAATTCTTTCGACTCGCGTTGGAGCTCAGCTCCTTCACTGGTGACCTACCGACATGGACACGGCAGTGACTCTTAAACTGCCTACCTTCTGGGAGGCTCACGCGGCTGTTTGGTTCGCCCAGGCGGACTCCCAGTTCGCCCTGCGAGGCATCACCGCGGACGACACCCGCTTCCACCACGTCGTGGCAGCGCTCGGTTCTGCCACCGCGGCCCGCGCCCTGAGCCTCCTCGAGCACCCGTCGGCTGCCGACAAGTATGACGCGCTGAAGACGCTCCTCCTCGACGCTTTCGCCCTCTCACCGGCGGCACGCGCACGGCGCCTGCTCGACTTGCCCGAGCTCGGCGACACGCGCCCGTCCGAGCGCATGGACTATATGCTCTCGTTGCTCGGTGCGCACTCTCCGGATTTTCTGTTCCGCGAGCTGTTCCTTTGCCAGCTGCCTCACCCGGTACGCCTCGCCCTGGCTGGCACGTCGATCACCGATCCCCGCGCCCTCGCCAGGGAAGCCGATAAGATCTCCTCGGCAGGCCAACACATCGGCGTGGCTACCTGGAGCCTGCCGCCGTCCGAGGCGACGCCCACGACGCCCGAGCGCCCTGCGCGGTTGGAGGCCGAACTGCCGGTGCAACTGGCGGCCGCCACGCCGCGCCGACCGCTTCCGACACGACGGCCGGGGCCTCCACCTGACCAGGCGTGGTGTTATTACCACGCCAGGTTCGGACACAAGGCTCGGACGTGCCGACCCCCGTGCACTTTCGGCAAGTCGGGAAACGGCCGGGCCGGCGTTCATTCCCAGCCATGAGCGCCGGCCACTCGGGCAACTTGCTTTTTATTCGGGACAAAGCGTCCGGGCGGCGTTTCCTTTGTGACACCGGCGCCCAACTGAGCGTCATACACGCCTCCGAGCAGGACAGGCGGGACGCCGTTTGCGGCCCCTCTTTGGTCGCTGCTAATGGCTCGGCCATACGCACTTTCGGCCCGCGCGACGTCACCCTCTGCTTCGGCAGCCAGCGCTTTCAGTGGACCTTTGTGACCGCCTGCGTCCCCATGGCTTTGCTGGGCGCCGACTTCCTCTGCGCGCACGGGCTGCTGGTCGACGTCAAACGTCGTCGCCTTGTCAACGCCGAGACCTTCAGCTCCCTGGCGTGCACGATGAGCAGCTCCGCGCCGACCGAACTGGCGTGCGCCCTCCCGACGGTGAACGAGTTCGCTCGCCTGCTCGCGGAATTCCCGGCCCTCACGCGGCCGACGTTTTCGGCCGTCGCAGTGCGGCATGGGATCGAGCACCACATACCCACTACGGGCCCGCCGGTCTACGCCAGGGCCCGCCGCCTCGATCCGGCCAAGCTCGCCGTGGCAAAGGCCGAGTTCGACGCGTTGGAGCACCTCGGCATCGTGCGGCGCTCCAATAGCGCATGGGCCTCACCACTGCACATCGTGCCAAAGCCGGGGGGCAGATGGCGCCCGTGTGGCGACTACCGCCGCCTCAACAACGCTACCATCCCCGACAGGTACCCGATCCCGCACATCCAGGACTTTTCCGCCCGTTTGGCAGGACGGGTCATATTTTCCAAAATTGACCTGATACGGGGATACCACCAGGTACCTGTCCGGGCGGCCGACGTCCCGAAGACGGCCGTCATCACGCCGTTCGGCCTGTTCGAATTTTTGAGGATGCCGTTTGGCCTCAAGAACGCGGCCCAGGTATTCCAGCGCTTAATGGATGGCGTGCTGCACGACCTGCCATTTCTTTTCGTCTATCTGGACGACATCCTCGTCGCCAGCACGTCCCGCTCCGAGCACCTCCTCCACCTCCGAACACTGTTCGGTCGCCTCAGCGAGCACAGCTTAATTGTCAACCCGGCCAAATGCCACTTCGGCACGACGACCGTTGACTTTTTGGGCCACCGCATCACAAAGACCGGGGCCGTGCCGCTGCCGACCAAGGTCGAGGCCATCACGACGTTCCCGCGTCCCCGTTCCATCAAGGCCCTACAAGAGTTCCTCGGCATGGTGAATTTTTATCACCGATTCGTGCCCCGCGCTGCTCAGCTCATGCGGCCCCTTTATGAGGCCCTCCGGGGCAAGCCGGCCAAGCATGACATCGTTTGGTCCGCGGCCATGGACGCGGCCTTCGCGAGCGCAAAACGGGCCCTCGCCGACGCAACGCTGCTAGCTCACCCGGTGCTCAATGCGCCCATCGCCCTCACTATGGACGCCTCCAACTACGCGGTGGGCGCCGTCCATGAACAATGGGTGGACGGGGTTTGGCAGCCACTCGCTTTTTTCAGCCGGCAGCTCCGGCCGAACGAGTTAAAATACAGCACGTTCGACCGCGAGCTGCTCGGTCTATTTCTGGCCGTGTGCCATTTCCGACACCTCCTGGAGGGCCGCCCGTTCACGGCTTTCGTCGACCACAAGCCGTTGGTCTACGCAATGGCCAAAGTCACGGAGCCGTGGTCGGCCCGCCAGCAGCGCCACCTCTCCGCCGTGTCGGAATTCACCACGGACATCCGGCACGTCGCCGGCAAAGACAACGCCGTGGCCGACTGTCTTTCTCGGGCCAGCGCGAACGCGGTCCACCTCGGCGTGGACTTCACGCTCATGGCGGCCGACCAGACCACCGACACCTCGGTGCAGGCCCTCCGGGCGGCGGACACGAGCCTCCGCCTGGCCGACATCCCCTTCGCGGGCACCATCCTGATCTGCGACGTCTCCCAGGGCCAGCCTCGCCCGATCGTGCCCGTTTCCTGGCAGCGCCGCATCTTCGCCTCCATCCACGGCCTTTCTCACCCGGGCCGGAAAGCTTCTCAGAAGCTGGTGTCGGCGCGTTTCGTCTGGCACGGCCTTCGACGGAACGTCCGCGACTGAGCCAACGCCTGCACGGCCTGCCAGCAGGCCAAGGTCCACCGTCACACCCAGGCCCCGCTAGCACCTTTCACCGTGCCTGCACGGCATTTCGACCACGTCCACGTGGACCTGGTGGGTCCCCTGCCCCCATCGCGGGGGTTCACCCACCTGCTCACCATGGTGGACAGGACCACCAGGTGGCCGGAGGCCGTGCCCCTCACCTCCACCACCACCGCCGACGTGGCGCAGGCGTTCATCGCCACCTGGGTCGCGCGTTTCGGCGCACCGGCGGACATCTCGTCCGACCGCGGCCCACAGTTCACGTCCGAACTTTGGGGCGCGGTCGCCCGCTTGTTGGGGGTCACGCTGCACCGCACCACGGCCTACCACCCCCAAGCCAACGGGTTGTGCGAGCGGTTTCACCGCTCCATGAAGGCCGCACTCATGGCCGGCCTTCAGGACGACGGTTGGACCGACCGGCTGCCGTGGGTCCTTTTGGGCCTCCGCACGGCCCCCAAGGAGGACCTCCGGGCGTCCGCCGCCGAGCTCGTCTATGGCCAGCCGCTCCGCGTCCCGGGCGAGTTCGTGCCCGACGCTACCAGTCCCTGGTCCGCCGCACACCAGCGCTCGGACCTCCAGGAGGCCGCCCGCCGATTTGCCCCCGTGCCAACGTCCCGCCACGGTGGCCCCCAGTCCTACGTCCCCCCGGCGCTTCGCACAGCGGAGTACGTCTTTGTGCGTCATGACGCGCACCGGGGGCCACTCCGGCCGCCGTACGACGGGCCCTTCCGGGTCCTGCGACGGGGCGACAAGTCCTTCGTCGTCGACGTCGGCGGCCGGTCGGACCGGATCTCTGTGGACCGCCTCAAACCGGCGCACGTGGACGTCGACCGACCACCACGGTTGGCCCTTCCTCCGCGGCGAGGCTGCCCCCCGTCTACAGTTCCCCCCGCTCGACCACCCACCACCGGATCGGACCCCCCCCCCCCCCCACGACCCTCCAGGGGTCGCTTCGGCCGGGTCATCCGGACCCCCCTTAAATTGACCCTGCGGGTGCAGGTCGATTCTGGAGGGGCGTGTGTAGCGGTTCCCGCTGAATGTACACAATCGCCTTGCACCTGCCAGGACGCGGCCAGGGCGCGATCGCCATGCCGGGCTCGTCCGGACGGGCCCAGACGCGCCTCTCCTGGGCATGCCCGGACTCGCTGTTCCCGGGCACGCCCGAACCTCCCGGGCACGCCCGGTCTCGTCTTTCCCGGGCATGCCCGCTCTCGCCTTTCCAGGGCTCGCCCAGAGCGCCCGGGCACGCCCAGCCTCGACTTGCCAGGCCGCGTCCAGGACGCCCGGGCATGTCCAGACTCGCCTTTCCAGGGCTCGCCCAGAGCGTCCGGGCATGCCCGCTCTCGCCTTTCCGGGGCTCGCCCAGAGCGCTCGGGCACGCCCAGCCTCGACTTGCCAGGCCGCGTCCAGGACGCCCGGGCATGTCCAGACTCGCCTTTCCAGGACTCGCCCTTGACACCCGGGCATGCCCGGTCTCGGTTTTCCCGGGCAAACGCCCGGGCATAAATGTGTATATATATTGCTGCCCGATAAACGGGCTTGTCAGAATACCTGAGCTGTTTTGTTTCAATAAAGCAACTCGGACGAATTCCGTTTTTGGTCGCGTCAATTCTTTCGACTCGCGTTGGAGCTCAGCTCCTTCAAAGCCATCTTTTCCGTTCTGAGACGTCAACTTCCAAAGCTGAGGATACCTGTTTTAGAAGTGTCATATTTCAGTTTTTGTTAACTATTGGTGTGAATTTGTTCATACAATGTACTTGCACGTCATGTTAAGTGCCTTTAGGTATTTTGTGCTGGGTTTTTGTGTCCTTGTCCAGTCCATGTGTTATTGTGGGCCTAGTTTGAGTGTGTTGTTGAGGTTCCTCTAATTTCCTCTTTTCCTTTTCGTTCATTTCCCTGCTTGGTGCTTCGCTGCGCCATTGTTGGTGCGTTGCTTTCCTTCCCCTCTCACACCTCACTCTTCCATGAGCCTCATTTTCATAGGAAAAACAAATAGGAATTCTGGTTTTGTTATTTATAACGTTAAATATGATACATTGTTAGCAGTGCTGAACAGATCTCAATATATTTGCATTAGGCCTCCTCACCCACCAGGCCCCTCTGATTTCAAGGAAGACCTACCATGTACGTTGCATAAGCAAGGTTGGCAGGGGGCGTTGCGGTGGACAAGATAACGTCCTGGTTGGCATAAATTGCAATGAATACCAAATGCTCCGCCATAGCAATTGATGCATTTTCCGCCTTTCCCCGTCATGGTGAACAGCGACGAGTTGAATTGGCATCGCTCAGCACCCAGCGGCCCACAGTCACATTCTGCGGACAGGAACACAGACATAGTGATAAGCACTCCAACCAATGCAAAGTTATTAGGTAAAGTGTTTTATACTTCTCCCACTCCCCTCCCCCTTCCCACGCCTCCACCCCCCAAGCCCTCTCCCTCCCACACATCTCCCGATGTCCCTGCTCTCAAATGTTGTGTTTGTGTGCTTCCCCTTCTCTCCCCATCTTGTCTACCGCTCCCTCTTTTTATATATTTTGTTTGTCTGTTTGTTTTTGTCTGTTTGTTTGTCTGTTTTGTTTGTCTGTTTTTGTTTGTCTGTCTGTTTGATTTTTTTTTTGTGATAAATGTTAGCTCTTTCACGAACCTCGATTCTGTATCCCAAAAAAAAAAAAAAAAAAAAAAAAATGCACTGAATGCCAGGTATACATGACAGCATAATTACATGACGAGGATAAGCACATGTGTTCTCACTTTGACAGGCGTGTGGATTGTTGCTCATGGCTCTCTGCCAGGGCCGGTCGTTGTAGAGGGGAAGACATTTCTCACAATTCCTTCCGGACGTATGATGCTCACAGCGACACTTTAAGAGGCCCGCTCCTTCCCGCACACATTCGCTTGCATGGCCATTGCACTTACAGCTGGACATGGACAAATATCCCACAGCAGCATGTCAACCAATCAAACTAGAAACCAGCAATACAGGCCGTAATTGATGTTAACCTCATGACAACCAAACTAAACATCTGGAGGTGTACTACTTCAATCATGTCGAGTACTTACAAATGTGTAGGCATTATTACCTGCGCCACCAAAGGTAGGCAGAGGTTATGTTTTCACCCCTGTCTGTCTGTTTGTTTGTCTGTCTGTCCGTTTGTGAAGAAGATATCTCAAAAAGTTGTGGACGGATTCGGACGACATTTGGCAGAGAGGTAGCGTATATGGCAAGGACGAAATGATTCGATTTTGGTGAAGATCCGGATTCGGATCCGGCTAGTAGAATATTTTAAAGCGATTCTTCACCATTGGGAGATAGGGCCAAAAATGATACATACCGGTAGCAGGATATCTCAAAAAGGTGAGAACTGATTTGGCCGAAACTTGGTGGAGAGGTTGTGTGTATGACAAGGAAGAATCGATTCGACTTTCGTGAAGATCTGATTATGGGTTCGGATATGAGAATTATTTAATTATTAAGTGATTCTTCACCATTGGGAGATAAGGCTAAAACCAACATATATCAGGATATCTCAAAAAGTGGAGAACTGATTTGGACGAAACTTGGTGGAGAGGTTGTGTATATGACAAGGGAGAATCGATTCGACTTTCGTGAAGATCTGATTATGGGTTCGGATATGAGAATTATTTAATTTTTAAGTGATTCTTCACCATTGGGAGATAAGGCTAAAACCAACATATATCAGGATATCTCAAACATTTGAGAACTGATTTGGACGAAACTTGGTGGAGAGGTTGTGTGTATGACAAGGACTAATCGATTCGATTTTCGTGTAGATCTGAATATGGGTTCGGATATGAGAATTATTTAATATTTAAGTGATTCTTCACCATTGGGAGACAGGGCCAAAAACGATACATAGCTGGATATCTCAAAAAGTTGTGGAGGGATGACTTTGATTAAATGTGATTGTTTTGTGATTTTATGATCTACTCTTGGATGCAAAACATAAACTGTTCACCTGGCGGAGGTATGCTCTCCACTGAGTGCCGTTCTAGTTGTTGTGGCTGTGATGTACTGGGCCGACTTTAAAGTCCCCAAAACTCCCATAAATCCTTCGACTGGAAGTATTACGCAATCATATACCTCTTCTAAGGTCATAATCAGGTCTTCCATGTATTATGGTCACCGACTCATTTTCCCATTGTCCTCCATTTACATATCTGACCTGGAGTCAAGTATAAATTTCTGTTTGCTGGTTGCATCATTATTCAGTTGCGACTTTGCCGTTGAGGAAATATCCCCATAAATCAAGGTATGAATCAATTTTTTTGTTGCCCAATCGTGGACCTCTTTGAAAGGTACTATGATGTTCCTTAAACTCCACAACAAAGTTACAGCACACAGGACAGCCAGCTTAACATCTTTTGAAGGACAGCATATGACGTATTTAATGTAGCTAGGAAATCAATTTGAGACCAAAACCTGTTTTCTTTTTTTTTAAATTCCTTCTTTCGTAACATCAAAAGTGTAACCTGCCTATTGCCTAATTCACAATGGAACACTCTGATTGGTGCATGGCTTGTGGAACTCTATGACATTTTGGTAACAAAGGTCCATTTTGAAATCTACAAAATAGGACCACTGGACCTGTAGCTTATATGGGCCCTGGCCTAATGTTGTAACCCAAATTTAGTAGCATTCTAACTGGTGGGTCAGGAGAAGAATGTATTTGAAGCAATTTACACGATTTTCCAAAAAATGTAATAAGTCTGCCATTTTGACCTACTTAAAGTCATGTAACTGGAATAAGCTTTGCAATACCCGTTACCAATGGAACCTTGCTGCCACATTTCAGCCCGATCGGCCCAGCAGTTTGCTTGGAGAAATCGAAATAGGAGACGGACAGATGGATGGACAGATGAATTCCAATTCCAGATAAGCTAAAAACAATTACTATCACCGGTTAGCGCTTTCTCTTCATCATAATTAAGTTGCAATGATGTGATGGTGGTGAAATGTAATTTTAAGGCTTTTCCTTTCACTTCCCAATGAAATATGAAATATGATTCAATGGACTATCACGAAGGACGGGAACAGTGGTGAGTTTGAGGTGAAGGTGGGAGTGCATCAGGGGTCGGTACTAAATCCACTACTATTTGTAGCTGTGATGGAGGTGCTGGCTCAGACCGTAAAGGAGGGTTTACCGTGGGAGTTGTTGTATGCAGATGATCTGGTGTTGATTGCGGAAAGTATGGATGGACTGAAGGAAAAGATGAACAAGTGGAAGGAAAGTATGGAGACAAAAGGTCTGAAGGTGAATATAGGAAAGACGAAGGTGATGGCAAGTGGTAAAGCATGTGGTGAGGTGTAAAGAACTGGGAAGTGGCCCTGCGCTGTGTGTAGGAAGGGTGTCGAAGTGAACTCCATTCAATGTACAATGTGCGCTGAGTGGGTTCATCAAAAATGTAGTGGTCTGAGAGGGTCATAAACCAATGTGGCAGCTACATTCAAGTGTAAGGTGTGCACAGAGGGAGCTGCAGATGGAGCAAATGTTGAGTTGGATCTTGGAGACGGCGTGAAGCTGGAAGGTGTGAAAACATTTTGCTACCTCGGAGACATGCTGAATGGAGAAGGTGGATCAGACTCGGGAACGGTTGCTCGAGTGAGATGTGCATGGAAGAAGTTTCGGGAACTGAGTGGCGTGCTGACGAGGAGGAGAGTGTCGTTGAAGCTGAAGGGAAAGGTGCATGCTGCATGTGTGAGAAGTGTTATGATTTATGGGAGCGGGGCATGGGTAATGAACGTAGAGCAGCAACGAAGGCTGGAAAGGGTGGAAATGCGAATGGTTCGGTGGATGTGTGGAGTATCGTTGAGAGAGAGGAAGACAAATGATGAATTGTGAAAGATGATGGGAATAGAGCCTGTGATGGATGCTGTGAAGAGGAACAGGTTGAGATGGTTTGGTCATGTGATGAGGAAGGATGAAAGTGACTGGTTGAGAAGAGTGATGGAAATGAATGTAGAAGGAAGTAGAGGATGGGGAAGACCGACAAAGACTTGGCTAAAGATGGTGGAAGAAGAAATGCGGGCAAGGGGGTTAACAAGGAGAGATGCAGAAAATAGGGCAAAATGGAGATTGTCATGGAGACCGCAAGGCTAACCCCCGCTGTTGCAGGGAAAATGGCCTTAAAATGCCTGTTGTTGTTGTTGTTGTTGTTGGACTACCACGACTAGAAAGGGCGACGTATGTAATAAAGAGGCAGAGATGGAGGATAGGCAAGAGCGAGATAGACAGTTTTGGCTGGGGCTAACATTAAAAGAAAGAAAAGGTGTCGAGAGGGCAAAGGGGTGTAACGAAAAGAGATGTGACAATGATATATCCAACAATGGTTAGATTAGGCCTCACCGTGCACCCACAGTAATATCCGAGATGGCATAGAAATACGAGCTGAGAACTTGTGGGTCTCCAAAAACCTCGTCTCCAAACGTATTCAGTCGAATGAGTGAGATCCGCAGCTCCGACGCCGTCACCCACTCCTAAGGAATGACATTATTAAATAATAATGTTGCTGTTTTTTATAACCATGATCGAATCACCATTGAAAGCAAAATATTCAAGAGCTGCTCTATCAGTTGCAAACGTAATGCAACTCAGTGGCATAATGGCTACAGCGTCCGCTCCGAGTACAAGATAAGACTTCTAATAATTGTACTTGCAGCATGTACAATCATACTAACATAATCATAAGACTTTAAACAAACAAACAAACAAACAAAAATACCTATTTTGGGGGGCAACCACCCCACCCTGCCCCTTGTAGACCCCTTTAGACCCCCATTTTTCTAATGCCGTGAGCAAACTTTAGTAAAACATAGGTGATTAAGGTTGTGGTCACGTTTCATCGAAATAACGTGAGTAGATTCAGAGAAGAAAGCAAATACCTGTTTTGGGGGATCAAACCTCGATCCACTTTCACCCCTGGAAGACCCACTTAGATGCTGATATTTTTAATGCCGTGCACAAACTTGAGTCGCAACATACCAAATATCATTTGTGCCAAGTTTGGTCACAATCCCATCAGCGGTTTCGGAGAAGAAGTTGCAAGTGTTTACGGACTGACGGACGGACGACACGCCATCCCATCAGCTCCCCGGAACTACGTTCCAGGTGAGCTAACAATGAGGATGTATGACTTGAGGAAGACGAAGAACATGAGATCAAAGAGGGAGTGCAGCTACTCAAAGGGCAACTGTTGTGCGAGAATGATCACTTGCTCATTGCAGTTTGTGTGTTTGTACAGATGTCTGTCCCCCTACATAAGAGTAGGTTTTAAAGGTCAATCTTTGAACACAAATGTGTGTTTACTACGGTCTATTTCTGAAGATAAAACAGCTCCAAAAACATTTTCCATAAAAGAGTAATTATGTCTCTTCTATTGGAGCTGTAGATGGTCGGTGTACAGAAAGCCTCAAGGGCGGTGTACAGAAACTTTTTTTTTTAATAACAATAAATACAAGGCGCAGGGAGGTGAAATTCACTGCACGTGATGTGAAACGCACGCAGAGTAAAACGAGTGTTTATTTACATCCGTAAGATGTTTAATAAATAAAGAAGACAAAAGCACACCGGACACTAGGCCGAGGCTTCAGAATTTGGCTGCACACTGCACAGTCGAATAAACTGTTTCCTCGTGTCGTTTTTGACGGGTTTTTTCGAGTTGTATAATAAGCTTTGATGGTCAAAATGGGTCTTCTCATGCGTTGAAGTTCCTTGGAAGAGAACCGACATCATTAACTCTGGTTTTCATACTTCCAGAACATTAGAACAGTTCTTTAAAAAGAGCCCTCACTGGAAAGCAACTTACACCATCTATGACCCGTTGCTTTGCTGATATGATGAACAAAAGGCCTGGAACCAGGGTTCTCTTTATCACCTATACTGTCACGACTCCATTTAAAGCACTAACAGTGTCCAGCTTTCAGTCATGCGATAACATCAATGAACTGTGTTGTAAGTCTGTGATACATTTTTGACACATGTAAACCCTTATAAGTCGAACGTTTTGCAAATCTTCGAGTGCTGGGTAAATTACCAGTGTGCGGGGATGCCGATAAACCTATAAATGCCTATAAACGACCAAAAGGAATGTTAACTGCTGTACCCTTGAACAACATGACTTATGGACTTTTGCCCTTTTCTGAGTATGGATGACCACGAAGAGTCTATAGGATTGCGGCAAGCCGGAGATGCGGCACCGTCTCGAGAATCCCAAATGTCTGCGAGTGGATTAGCCCTTGCGATGAAGATGACCAGATTTATCTGGTGCGATGGTCAAACTTGTACCATAGATGTGCACAGAACAGAGGATGGAGCCAGTCCAGTTACAACTAGAAGGGCACTCAGTAGAGCGCATTCCTCCGCCAGGTGAACAGTTTACGTTTCGTATCCCACTGATAGGCCGGATCTGGATCTGGACCTGAACCAAAATCTAATCGGCTTGTTCTTGATACCTAACCAACTCGTCCACCAAGTTATATCATAACTTGTCCGCAACTTTTTGAGATATCGTGCTCTACAGTATATCGATTTTGGCCCCATCTCTCAATGGTGAAGAATCACTTTGAGAATTTAAAAAAAAAACTATCGTATCCAGATCCAGATTCGGATCTTCACCAAAATTGAATCATTTTTATGACTTAGCCATTACATAATCAAAAATTACCCATTTTTATGTTATTAAAATGCCTCAAACTGATTGCCTCTAACTGCGTTATTAACCGCCGAGATACAAGGTAACTTAAACACAGGATGAGGCTATTTGGAAAATCACGACATCATACAAGTACAGAACTAACTTTCTGTAATTAACTTTACTACCCCCACCACCAAAAGTGGATGGAGGTTATGTTTTCACCCCTGTCTGTCCGTTTGTCTGTCTGTCTGTCCTTTTGTGAACAAAATATCTCAAAGTTTGTGGACGGATTCGGACGAAATTTGGCAGAGATGTAGCGTATGCGACAAGGACAAAATGATTAGATTTTGGTGAAGATCCGGATTCTAGAAGTTTTAAAGTGATTCTTCACTATTGGGAGATAGGGCCAAAAACGATACATAGCGGGATATCTCAAAAAGTTGTGGACGGATTTGGACGAAACTTGGTGGACCGGCTGGGTGTCTGACAAGAATGATTCGATTCGATTTTGGTGATGATCTGAATATGGATTTGGATATGAGAATTATTTAATTTTAAAAGTGATTCTTCACTATTGGGAGATCGGGCCAAAAACGATACATAGCAGGATATCTCAAAAAGTTATGGACAGATTTGGACGAAACTTGGTGGACCGGTTGGGTGTCTGAGAAGAACGATTCGATTCGATTTTGGTGAAGATCTAAATATGGATTCGGATATGAGAATTATTAAATTTTTGACAAATTTTGATTCTTCACCATTGGGAGATCGGGCCAAAAACGATACATGGCAGGATATCTCAAAAAGTTGTGGAAGGATTTGGACGAAACGTGGTGGACCGGTTCGGTGTCTGACAAGCACGATTCGATTCGATTTTGGTGAAGATCTGAATATGGATTCGGATATGAGAATTATTTAATTTTTTAACTGATTCTTCACCATTGGGAGATCGGGCCAAAAACGATACATAACAGGATATCTCAAAATGTTGTGGACGGATTTGGACGAAACGTGGTAGACCGGTTGAGTGTCTGACAAGCACGATTCGATTCGATTTTGGTGAAGATCTGAATATGGATTCGGATATGAGAATTATTTAATTTTTTAACTGATTCTTTACCATTGGGAGATCGGGCCAAAAACGATACATAGCAGGATATCTCAAAATGTTATGGATGGATTTGGACGAAACTTGTTGGACAGGTTGTGTGTGAGCAGCAAGAATCGATTCAATTTTGGTGAAGAATGTTTCTACATTATATAAATTCTGTATGTGATTTTCTGGTCTACTCGGAGATACAAAACGTAAACTGTTCACCAGGTGGAGGTATGCTCTCTATTGCGTGCCGTTATAGTTCATACATGTAATTTCCATTAATGAAAACTCCCAAAATCATTATAAATGGAGTCATCCTGCCACACCAATACAGATATGTCATTGTCGGTTATCAGGAAGCAAACGACCACAAAGAAAAACACAGATGTTCAGGTGCAATCATGATTAACAACGAAAGGTAAAAATGAATGAATGCACCTGTAGTTTTGTATTGTGCTGAAAGCCTTGAGCACCTGGTCGTCCTTCCAGCAAACTGAATGCTATATGCGCTCCATGTAATGGGGAGATGTCACTGTGCTCGGCGGAGCAGAGGGCGGTATCGGGGTATAGTGCTGGACCATGGTCCGGTGGTCTCCCAAAGGTTTTCAGGCACGAGGCACTGTAGTACTGCAAGGGGACCCAGCGGCCACCCAACGCAGTGCGCTTGAGGAGAGAAAAGCTCTCCGGGCGACTTGCACGGAACTTGATATGAATGTAACTGATCTCGAAAGCTTTGCCTGCGGTGGGGAGATGTTCGAGAAGGTCAATATGGAGATGCGTGTGGGTGAGAAGACAAAATGAACAAGCAAACGTGCAAGGTCATTCAGATAAACATGAGTCTAGTTATTACTGGCACCCTAGGGGCTGGCAGGAAGGCCTAGGCCCTAGAGGTACACACACTCACCTCTAAGCTGTCTAGCCTGGATTCCAATCTAAACCCATGTTCCAATGTTTCGGAGGCAGGGTACACCATGGCGAAATTCCAAATCCCTACCCTAACCAGCAGAGGGCGTTGGATCAGCGCCTCAACCATGACGTTACTCCGCAGACTTGTGCTGGACACGAACAAAGAGACCACCGCCCTGACCAAATTCCAGCCAGAATTAACTGGAGGTCTGGTCGACAGATGTCACTCAGATGTGGAGCTTCATTTCCCAACCAGCAGAAGCAGGAAATGTCTGCTTCCATAGAAATGAGTGCAGAAGGCCATGAAGTTAATTTTATCGATGAATGGGACATTTTGTGGAACAACGATAAAAACTAAGTTCTTGACGATGATCAGATCTAGATATTCTTGGTTATTGAAGATCGAGTATGGTTTCCATTTACGTCAATTCGCGTCAAGTGCTGGCAGGATGGCCGAGACCTGGAGGTACGCACACTCGCCTCTGAGCTGTCTAGCCTGGGCTTGAATGTCGCCCCAGCTATAAACTGTCATCCTGGTGTTTCATATGCAGGGAGATTCATCAGTGTGTGTGTCGTCCTTCAGATTTACGATGATTACAAGGGGCATCTGTGGGAGAGAGGGCTGGGAAAGGTACATAGGACAAACAAGATGGACGCTACAGGTGCTTTCAGGAAAGAAAACGGGGAGTTTGAAGGAGGCGGGTTTGGGGTGGATTGATGGGGGTAGAAAAGATCAAGGAATTTTGAAATTTTGGATGGGGGAAGATAAGAGATGGTGGTGAACAGCTGTTTTAAAGACCTGGAGGGAGGAGTGGAATTGAAGGGAGTGAGGGAGTTTGTTGCAGAGGCGGGAGAAAAGGGGAATGAAGGAGTGAAGGTGAGCAGAGTGTCTTGATTTTGGCAGTTTAACCATAAGAGGGTTGCAGGCAGATCTTGTGCGACCTGAAGGAATATTTGGGGGACAGAGCCCAGAGAGGGCTGAGGGGGGCAAGACCGGAGAGGAGTCGGTAGAAGACGGAAAGACCACAAACCTGCCTGCGGTGAGTGAGTGAAAGGCCCTCAGAGATAGCTTCATCACGGGAGATTCCAATGATTCTGAACGCTTTGGTTTCAACAGCGTGAAGACGAGCTGGGTGTGAGGCAGGAGCACCAGCCCAGAGGGGAGAACAGTACTCCATTGAGCTGCGAATGAAAGCCTTGTATGTGGTGAGGAGCTCAGGTGTGCCAAGGAAGGACTTCGCACGACGGAGGATGCCCAGTCGGCGACTGGCTTTGGAGGCCATCTTGGAAATGTGGTTTTTCCAGGAAAGATCATGGCAGATAGTGAGACCCAAAAGCTTGAGTGACAGAACTTATTGGAGAGGATTATTCAGAAAGTGGATGGGAGGGTTGTCCAGTCGGTCTTTCCGGAGAGACATCGTAAGAGTGTGAGATTTGTCAGGATTGAAAGACATGTTCCACTTGTTTGACCAGTTTGTGATTTTTTTCCAGGTCTGCAGAGGGTGAAGAGACCATTTGGGTCATCAAGCCTCCACAACGGTTGCCAACCTATGGTTGTTTGTCCATGCTCTATCCTTTTTAAATGTTGAGCGTCAAACAAGGAAGCAGCATGTACTATTTTAAAAGTCTTTGGAATGACTCAGCCCTGGTTCGATCCACCGACGTTCCAGACTCAGAGCAGACACTTTAACCATGACGCTACCGAGTGTACCCTCCTTAAAGTGATCTCGGACTTCAAAGGAGCCCTTGCTGACAGTTCCGAGAAACTACACACGAGGAGATTATCCTGAGATATTGTGAAAATAATTTCATAAAACACAAATACAGTTAAGGGAGGAAAAATGACATGCAGGCTTGTGGAGGTAGACAGACTTTCATTTCATTTAGAAAGAGGGCAGACAGTTAGAGATGGCGAGTGCAGATTACTCCAAGCGCTGGTTATGGCGACAGAAGTGTTATCGTCACAATATCACAGGTAAAGAGGGAGATGCAAACATGGAGGCTCTGCGAGGATGAAAGTGACAAGAAATGCGACCGTTGGGTAAAGGAAAAGGTGACATGAGGGCTTATCCAGAAACTTCTCCTTTTTCCCATGTATAATGTTAGTTTGTAAATACCTAAACAATACTGAGTACAACTGCCTCCATAAACACAGTCAAAACTAGAACGGCACTCAGTAGAGAGCATACCTCCACCTGCTTGGCCACATCACTCAATGGTGAAGAAGCACTTAAAAAATTAAATAATTCTCATATCCGAATCCATATTCAGATCTTCACCAAAATCGAATCTATTTGTCCTTGTCAGACACACAACCAGTCCAACAAGTTTCGTCGAAATCCGTCCATAACTTTTTGAGATATCCTGCTATGTATCGTTTTTGGCCCGATCTCCGAATGGTGAAGAATCACTTGAAAATTAAATAATTCTCATATCCGAATCCATATTCAGATCTTCACCAAAATCTAACCTATTTTTCCTGGTCAGAGACACAACCTGTCCAACAAGTTTCGTCCAAATCCGTCCATAACTTTTTGATAAATCCCGCTGTGCATCGTTTTTGGCCCTTTCTCCCAATGGTGAAGCATCACTTAAATATTCAATAATTCTCATATCCGAATCCATGTTCAGATCTTCACCAAAATCGAATCTATTTGTCCTTGTCAGACACACAACCGGTCCACCAAGTTTTGTCGAAATCCGTCCATAACCTTTTGAGATATTCTGCTATGTATCGTTTTTGGCCCGATCTCCCAATGGTGAAGAATCACTTTAAAATTATATAATCCTCATATCCGAATACATATTCAGATCTTCACCAAAATCTAATGGATTCTTCCTTGTCAGACACACAACCTGTACAACAAGTTTCTTCCAAATCCATCCATAACTTTTTGAGATATCGCACTATGTATCATTTTTGGCCCAATCTCCCAATGGTGAAGAATCACTTAAATATTAAATAATTCTCATATCCGAATCCATATTCAGATCTTCATCAAAATCGAATCTATTTGTCCTTGTCACATACGCTACATCTCTGCCAAATTTCGTCCGAATCCGTCCACAACTTGAGATATTTTGTTCATAAACAGACAAACAGACAGGGGTGAAAACATATCCCCCATCCACCTTTGGTGGCGGAGGTAATAATATATATTATCAGTAATGTTGCCATTATAAACTGAAAATATGAATTACTGGACCAGACAACCTGGAAAAGTCTACCTGCCTTGTCAACCAATGAATGGCTAGGTTTCCACGAGGCCTCTTTATAATCGGACGTTAGCTTTCGATGGAGGAAAGTCCTTACTACTTACTACTTACTACTTATACTACTACTAATACAACAACTACTACCACCACTTCGACTACTTTAAGGGCCCCAATCATTCCCACATTCTTGTGGGGTCATTCTTTCACGAACCAAGTGGCCAAACGTGACATTCGAGGGAAGGTGATGCTCTTCTGAAGACTCTTCCCAAAGGGCACCTTGGGATATCTAAAGTCCACCATTAACCCCCAGGACTGGTAGATCAGTCCTCTGGCTTTACGCCCTCTATGCCCTCTAAGTCCAAGTTATCCCAACCATCCTATTACATTTTCTTTGTGAGCGTTTCCACAAATACGATCTCCAAGCAAAAGGGGAAACTTGCAAACAGGTACGGGGTGCCTATCCGGGCCGCCCGCCCATGGTTATCATGCGGAAAGATCACAAGGCCAGCCAGTTCTAAACTAGGCCGCGTGTAGCTATCTCTTAGGGCGACTGAAATTCCTCGTCTCTGTAGTCTTGTATCGCAACCCTCGGCTTATCTTTCGCAAATCCAGACAGGCCAAGCAATTTATCTTGCAGTCGGTCAAGAAGCCTCGCTCCTTACATGTGCCGTTGCTGGGAGTCAGTCGATGCGGTTCTCAATGAATACGACAACCTGTAAAAACAAGGCCCGACGTCGGGAAAGCTCCAACAATTTCATCACACCGATGGTATTTACACCAGGGGTGTCTCTTACGGTAAATAATTCACCCAAGAGAGAAACAACTCGATTTTAATCATTGCGCATTACCCAAGCACCGACTACAGACTATACACCCCCAGCCGTAGTAAATCTGATGGATAGATTATAACCTGCGATATACTCTGTCCTCAGAATCACTTTAAACATTGATCCCAGGAGGCCCTCTTGGGAGTAACAGCCTCGTGTGGACAAAAAAATACTAAAAGTAGCAAATTGATGGCAAATGAGCTAGAAGCCCTCACCCATTGGCCAAGTCCTGTTGCTTTGCTTTTCCTTAAATATTTAATTATTTAGTCGAGGCTCGTGGAAGAGTTCGGACATAGAACGCACCAGGACGTAACGGAATAAAAGGAGCAGTAGAAAGACAGGGGAAAAAAACCAAAATCGGGGTTGAGGGACAAAATAGAGGGAGACTTGTAGAAACCGGAAGCAAAAAAGAGATTTGGAAAGAGAAGGACTTATTATCAATACTGGAGTAGATTCCACAGATGGGGGGGAAAGAGGTACAAATGAGTGGAGGTGAGCAGTGATCCTGGATTTTGAGGGTTTCACCAAAAGGGGGTTGCTGGTGGACCGTGTGTGCCCTGCAGAAACGTGACGTGGGTCTGGGGGGACTGAAAGAGCAGATGGCGCAAGACCAGAAAGGACGTGCTAGAAGGTAGACAGACCAGGGACCTGTCTCCATTATAAAAGTGATAGGCCCATAGACTCCGCTTCATCGCAGGAGATTCCAATAATCTTGAAGGTCTCGGTGTCTGGCTGAGCAACATGTGAAGCAGGAGCACCACCCCAGAGAGGAGAGCAGTACTCCATCAAGCTGCGGATGAAAGCCTTGTATTTACCTACATCCTTATTTCCTTAAAGAGAAAGTAAACTCTGGTCCCAATTTCTTGGTAATATCTCGGCAGAGGCTTGTCTTGCCCCCGTGGATCTGTGAGTGGCTGCGGAACGTGTTTACGTCACACGCATTGGTCCGACAGGATGGTGTAGAGGGAGCATTTACCTTTGAGTTGCCTAATCTGGGTTTGATTCCCGACCTGACTGTAAACTGTGCGTGCATGTGTCCACGTCTGTATATATCTGCTTTAAAAATGGTTTTCTCTGCAACCGCTTGTCTGAATGATGCAAAACTTAACATAGGAGGGGCGCCCCATGGAAAATAGTTCATTGCTAACTCCGACGTCACAGGTCACATGGTATGGCAGCCATATTGGATTAAAGGGGGAAAAAATCGACATAATTTTCTCCAAAACTAGTCAAAAAAAAATTCATCAACTCAAAACCGGAATATGTCATCAACTCCCCATATGGTATACAGGGTGATAACGATGACGTCATCGGTGAAGTGGTATTCCGGCCACAATTGGTTGAATTGAATCTTTATCCAAAAAATCAGAAACTTCATATATCTGATTTATGACCCGATGTGAAGAAATTCATTTATGACGTCATATGTCACGTGGCATGGCAGCCATATTGGATCAAAGGAAAATATTTCTATTACAATTTCTCCAAAACTGCTCAACGAAAAATATTTAAACTTGGCGAATGTCATCAGTTCCCCATGGGGTATAGAGGGAGAGAACGATGATGTCATCAGAGAAGTGGTATTCCAGCCATAATTGGTTGAGTCGAAATTTTTATCTGAAAAGGGCCATAATGGTAGCGTGGTCAGTTAACGATGGTATATTTGTTCAGAATGAACAAGAGAGGCAAGACTATGCGCTCTAGGAGTGGAATTATAATTACCCTGAGCTCGCGAAGCGAAAAACAGGGTTAGGCATTCGGGTGCGAACGTGCGTGCATGTCTGTCTACATTTTTAAAATTCATTTTCTCAGCAACCGTTGGTCCGATTGACACGAAATTTTACCATAGGTCATCCACCTGTATAATTTTTGTTCTCATAATTATGACTTCATAGGTAACGTGGTGCAGACACCATCTTCAAAAAACTTTACACCTCTATATCTCCCAAACCGCTCAATGGAAAAAAGTTGAAACAAACCTCATTTTCAAGTACTCACCACGGGGAATAAGATATTGTTGGGGATTTGGGAATTGTGTGTGTAATTTGATGTAAAACTTGTTGTAAATATCACCCCCTGTAGTATAAAGATCAAAGGTCGTCCGTAGTTAGGCCATCGCACACACGTAGCAAATCATAGATGTCCCTCAGTAGTTATGTCCTTAATAAATGTCAGTATAAGGCTCTGTGGTCCACTAATTCATTGCGTTGCATCAATTAAATAAGATAGGTCCCTCCGACACCCCCATGGAATCTTCAAAGTGCCAGGTTTGCTGGGTTTGCTGCACTTGCCTCCATTGGCCACGAGGTAATCTCGGAGAAGAAAGGCGTGTCTCCACCTCGTCATAGAGGGGAGGAGTGAGCCAGCCCTTGCCGACCAACCAAGAACGAGGGGTTTGGCTTTGCGAGGGCGTGGAGAGAACGTTCGCATAGGCTCGAGGGTGTGGCCTATATAACCTGTCCCGCAACGCCCCCGCGGGAGGTGGCGAGAGGGATGCGTCAGATACAGCAGCTTGAACGATCGGAGCTTGGAGCACAGCAGCTTGAACGATCGGAGCTTGGAGCACAGCAGTTTGAACGCCGCAGCGTTGAGCTTTAACGGCGGCTGCTCACGTCGCGCACACGCCGACCGGACCCGCATCCTTCCCGCCCGGAGATCCCACCTCATCCGTCCAGCCATCCACCTCCTGTCATTCGTTCCTGCCATTCGTTCCTGCCTTTATCCATCGTGTGAGTCTACCCGTTTGTCCGTCCTTCATGTTGTCTTGGGGTTTATTAAGTAAGTCTGTATAAGTTAATATTTGCACTGTGTCTCCTTGCTTCTTTCTGTCCAGTTATTTTCGTATCTTTCTTTCTCCTTGGTTCTTTTGACGATTTGTATATAATTAGTAATAAATCCTGTTATTCCCTACTTTGTCTTCTTCTTCTTCATGCTCGTTCGGTCGCTTTAGAGGTTTCCAGATTGAGTGTACGTGGCGCGATTCGGCCAACGAATATGAATCGGGTTTAGCCCCTTTGATAAACGACTCACGCCGCAGTTCGCTTCGCTCGGCGCAACCAGTCTATTACGCTGCAGCCGTGAGCGGGGGGTGTTTCCTTGCGTACCGGGAGGCGCTGGTATTTAGGTCATAGGACGGTTGGGCCTAATACCCTACCCAGCGCTGACCGGGCGTGACGTCATACCCCGGGGACCACGTCGGTCAGTCATAGACGAGGGGATTAATCCCCCCCTCGATAAGGGGAACAGAGGCCGACGTTGGGTTCCGTAACAATATGATGATGCTGACATCGGTGCCTTCATTATGACGTCATAATTCGACAAGTACAACGCTTGATCTGATCAGTATGAAAAAAAAAATGTCCTCTACAACCGTTAGTCCGATGGACAAGAAATTTGTACCATGGATGGAGCGCCTCCTGTAGAATATTTTAATGATAATTATGATATATGTCACGTAGTACCGGCGCCATCTTGGAAAAAGTGAAAAACGTTGCACCTCTATATCTCCAGAACCGCTCCATGGAAAAAATTGAAACGTGGCTCATTGTAAAGAACTCCACATGGGGAATAGGTGTTGTTAATGATGACGTCATTGGTCATAATCATGACGTCATAATTCGACAGGGACAATGCTTTGTCTGATCAGTTTGAAATTTATTGAGCGTGGTCTATGCAACAATTATATTGGAGAATATAAATTTATGATGTAATCGCTCACGTGGTCTGGCAGCCATATTGCTATCAAAAAAAGGAAGAAAAAAAAATGTCCAAAAACAGAAGAGTTGGCTCTCACCAAGTTGATTGCGCAGGGTAAGTATTCTAAGAATACCATTTAGTTTAATCAAGCACGGATTTTTTTGTTACTTTTGCATACCATGAATTTTTTTTTTACTTTCATCTCCAAGACCTCATTTCAAAACTGTCGATCTACAACTATCGGGGACGCCTCTTTGTGGTGGCTGCACCCCAAATGCAAGTCGGGGGCCAAATCTTCCCCATGCTTCCCTGCTACCCGGATTCGTTAGGGCAGCGTGATCACGGTTAGAGTGCCAATCGGTGCGTCTGCCCTATCCCTCTTGTCTCCGTCTCGGCCCTGATTTTGTGAAGGCAGGGGTACACCATCCTGGATGTGGGGGATCTCTGGGTCGCTCCTTGGAGATTGATTGGCTGTCTCTGTGCCACAGGCTGGTTCCAGAGAACTGTCCGGAGCAATCCAACAACAACAACACCAACAAGTGTCAATCTGCTTCTTCCTTTCTCTGTTTTTCAGTCCATGACGCACATCAATACATTGTAACTAGAAATACCACAGTATTCACCGGCCTCCTCTTGGTTTGTATCGTCACATCTTTACCTTTCCAGATCTTTGTCAATACTCAGTTCTCATTGGTTATTAATGATCTGTATCCTGTTCCTAATGTAGCTTCTGGTTTCGTCTACAGGCTTCTTATCAGACATATCAGGTGTCGCCAACAACCCCATTTATCTCAGCATAATCCACATCAATCCATGATCACCACAATCCAAAGCTTTGCTATAATCCACACAAACAGAGAAACACCTTCCTGCGATATTCCCTTGCTTCTTCCAAGATCCACTTGAGATTTGTGATTTCATGTGTCGCACCTCTTCCTCTTCGGAAACCTGCTTTACCTATAGGACGAATCTATATGACTGCGGTATGGAACTAAACACTTTCCTATCACGTGGATATATATATATACATGATTAACATGAATGAGAAAGGGATACAGCACAGAAAAAGGGTCCAAATGGCGTTTTGTCGGTGGAAGTTTCCTTCTTTAACTTGGATTGAGAAGCAATAAATGGTACGGAAAGGTAAATGATGACGAAACACGAGACGAGTCTCACCGAGGCGCAGCGTGAGGTTCACCGGACTCGGGGGGCCGCGGCCGCTACGCAGGCTGGGACTTTGCCACCAGGTGGGTCGCAGGTCGCTGTGAGAGTCCGTGAGAAGCTGTGCTCCGTGATGGCCCCGCTCGCACACGCCGCACGCCATTTTCCAGGCTCCCCCGCCGTGCTGGTCCCGTTGACCCTGCGCGCAGTAACGCTCGGGGCCGCGTTCGCCGCACGTCGCGCTCGCATCGACGCGCGCACCGAACGCCACGTTCTCAAAAGGGGGGTCGCACCTGCGGGGTCGACCCCGCGCGTCGGCACAGGTGCGGGGGGAGCGCGCGGATCGCTCGCCGGGCCGGGCGGGGTGCGAGGGAAACTCATGAGAAAAGACCGGGGCGAAGGACAGGAAGATGAGGAGGACGGGAAAACGAGGTGGAACGACCGGGAGCTGCGCCATGCGAAAAGCGAGACAACGTCCTCACGTCCTCAGAAGAGCGCGCTGTCTCTCTCGACACCGACTCCGTCTATTTCATGGACAGGTGGACGCCACGCCCTGGAGGCAGGTGATTACACTGGTGGGAGATCGAGGTACCTGTGGTGTGATGAGTAGTGGAGCAACTCTGAGGAGGACGACGAAACAATGTTGTGAAGAGGTGGAGGGGGTTTGAGGAATTAATATTGTGAGGTGGTGGAGGGGGATTGAGGATTCAATATTGTGAGGAGGTGGAGGGGGATTGAGGATTCAATATTGTGATGAGGTGAACGGAGATTGAGGCATCAATATTGTGAGGTGGTGGAGGGGGATTGAGGATTCAATATTGTGAGGAGGTGGAGGGGGATTGAGGAATCAATATTGTGAGGTGGTGGAGGAGGATTGAGGACTCAATATTGTGAGGAGGTGGAGGGGGATAAAGGAATCAATATTATGATGAGGGGGAGGAGGATTGAGGAATCAATAGTGAAGAGGTGGAGTGGGGTTTGAGGAATTAATATTGTGATGAGGTGAACGGAGATTGAGGAATCAATATTGAGAGAAGGTGGAGGAGGATTAAGGAATCAATAGTGAAGAGGTGAAGGGGGATTGAGGAATCAGTGTTGTGATGAGGTGGAGGGGGATTGAGGAATCAATGTTGTGATGAGGTGCAGGGGGATTGAGGTATCAATATTGTGAGGAGGTGGAGGGGGATTGAGGCATCAATATTGTGAGGAGGTGGAGGAGGTTTGAGGAATTAATATTGTGAGGTGGTGGAGGGGGATTGAGGATTCAATATTGTGAGGAGGTGGAGGAGGATTGAGGATTTAATATTGTGATGAGGTGGAGGAGGATTGAGGAATTAATATTGTGAGGAGGTGGAGGGGGATTGAGGAATTAATATTGTGAGGAGGTGGAGGGGGATTGAGGAATTAATATTGTGATGAGGTGAACGGAGATTGAGGCATCAATATTGTGAGGTGGTGGAGGGGGATTGAGGACTCAATATTGTGAGGAGGTGGAGGGGGATTGAGGAATCAATATTGTGAGGAGGTGGAGGGGGATTGAGGAATTAATATTGGGAGGAGGTGGAGGAGGTTTGAGGAATTAATATTGTGAGGAGGTGGAGGAGGATTGAGGAATTAATATTGTGAGGAGGTGGAGGGGGATTGAGGATTCAATATTGTGAGGAGGTGGAGGAGGTTTGAGGAATATTGTGAGGAGGTGGAGGAGGATTGAGGAATTAATATTGTGATGAGGTGGAGGAGGATTGAGGAATCAATATTGTGAGGAGGTGGAGGAGGATTGAGGAATTAATATTGTGAGGAGGTGGAAGGGGATTGAGGAATCAATATTGTGAGGAGGTGGAGGGGGATTGAGGAATTAATATTGTGATGAGGTGGAGGAGGATTGAGGAATCAATATTGTGAGGAGGTGGAGGGGGATTGAGGAATCAGTGTTGTGCTGAGGTGGAAGGGGATTGAGGACTCAATATTGTGAAGAGGTGGAGGGGGATAAAGGAATCAATATTGTGATGAGGTGGAGGCCGATTGAGCAATCAAGAGTGAAGAGGTGAAGGGGGATTGAGCAATCAAAGTTGTGATGAGATTGAGGGGGATTGAGGAATCAATGTTGTGATGAGGTGGAGGGGGATTGAGGATTCAATATTGTGAGGAGGTGGAGGGGGATAAAGGAATCAATATTGTGATGAGGTGGAGGAGGATTGAGCAATCAAGAGTGAAGAGGTGAAGGGGGATTGAGCAATCAAAGTTGTGATGAGGTTGAGGGGGATTGAGGAATCAATGTTGTGATGAGGTGGAGGGGGATTGAGGAATCAATATTGTGGGGAGGTGGAGGGGGATAAAGGAATCAATATTGTGATGAGGTGGAGGAGGATTGAGCAATCAAGAGTGAAGAGGTGAAGGGGGATTGAGCAATCAAAGTTGTGATGAGGTGGAGGGGGATTGAGGAATCAATGTTGTGATGAGGGGGAGGGGGATTGAAGAATCAATATTGTGATGAGGTAAGCGGAGATTGAGGAATCAATATTGTGAGGAGGTGAAGGGGGATTGAAGAATCAATATTGAGATGAGGGGGAGGAGGATTGAGGATTCAATAGTGAAGAGGTGGAGTGGGGTTTGAGGAATCAATATTGTGATGAGGTGAACGGAGATTGAGGTATCAATATTGAGAGGAGGTGGAGGAGGATTAAGGAATCCATAGTGAAGAGGTGAAGGGGGATTGAGGAATCAGTGTTGTGATGAGGTGGAGGGGGATTGAGGAATCAATGTTGTGATGAGGGGGAGGTGGATTGAGGAATCAATGTTGTGATGAGGGGGAGGTGGATTGAGGAATCAATAGTGATGAGGTGGAGGTGGATCGAGGAATCAATATTGTGATGAGGTGGAGGGGGATTGAGGAATCAATGTTGTGATGAGGGGGCGGTGGATTGAGGAATCAATAGTGATGAGGTGGAGGCGGATTGAGGAATCAATAGTGATGAGGTGGAGGGGGATTGAGGATTCAATGTTGTGATGAGGTGGAGGGGGATTGAGGAATCAATAGTGAAGAGGTGAAGGGAGATTGAGGAATCAGTGTTGTGATGAGGTGGAGGGGGATTGAGGAATCAATGTTGTGATGAGGGGGAGGCGGATTGAGGATTCAATAGTGAAGAGGTGAAGGGGGATTTGAGGAATCAGTGTTGTGACGAGGTGGAGGAGGATTGAGGAATCAATAGTGATGAGGTGGAGGCGGATTGAGGAATCAATAGTGATGAGGTGGAGGGGGATTGAGGATCTCATAGTGAAGAGGTGAAGGGAGATTGAGGAATCAGTGTTGTGCTGAGGTGGAGGGGGATTGAGGAATCAATGTTGTGATGAGGGGGAGGCGGCTTGAGGAATCAATAGTGATGAGGTGGAGGGGGATTGAGGAATCAGTGTTGTGCTGAGGTGGAGGGGGATTGAGGACTCAATATTGTGAAGAGGTGGAGGGGGATAAAGGAATCAATATTGTGATGAGGTGGAGGCCGATTGAGCAATCAAGAGTGAAGAGGTGAAGGGGGATTGAGCAATCAAAGTTGTGATGAGATTGAGGGGGATTGAGGAATCAATGTTGTGATGAGGTGGAGGGGGATTGAGGATTCAATATTGTGAGGAGGTGGAGGGGGATAAAGGAATCAATATTGTGATGAGGTGGAGGAGGATTGAGCAATCAAGAGTGAAGAGGTGAAGGGGGATTGAGCAATCAAAGTTGTGATGAGGTTGAGGGGGATTGAGGAATCAATGTTGTGATGAGGTGGAGGGGGATTGAGGAATCAATATTGTGGGGAGATGGAGGGGGATAAAGGAATCAATATTGTGATGAGGTGGAGGAGGATTGAGCAATCAAGAGTGAAGAGGTGAAGGGGGATTGAGCAATCAAAGTTGTGATGAGGTGGAGGGGGATTGAGGAATCAATGTTGTGATGAGGGGGAGGGGGATTGAAGAATCAATATTGTGATGAGGTAAGCGGAGATTGAGGAATCAATATTGTGAGGAGGTGAAGGGGGATTGAAGAATCAATATTGAGATGAGGGGGAGGAGGATTGAGGATTCAATAGTGAAGAGGTGGAGTGGGGTTTGAGGAATCAATATTGTGATGAGGTGAACGGAGATTGAGGTATCAATATTGAGAGGAGGTGGAGGAGGATTAAGGAATCCATAGTGAAGAGGTGAAGGGGGATTGAGGAATCAGTGTTGTGATGAGGTGGAGGGGGATTGAGGAATCAATGTTGTGATGAGGGGGAGGTGGATTGAGGAATCAATGTTGTGATGAGGGGGAGGTGGATTGAGGAATCAATAGTGATGAGGTGGAGGTGGATCGAGGAATCAATATTGTGATGAGGTGGAGGGGGATTGAGGAATCAATGTTGTGATGAGGGGGCGGTGGATTGAGGAATCAATAGTGATGAGGTGGAGGCGGATTGAGGAATCAATAGTGATGAGGTGGAGGGGGATTGAGGATTCAATGTTGTGATGAGGTGGAGGGGGATTGAGGAATCAATAGTGAAGAGGTGAAGGGAGATTGAGGAATCAGTGTTGTGATGAGGTGGAGGGGGATTGAGGAATCAATGTTGTGATGAGGGGGAGGCGGATTGAGGATTCAATAGTGAAGAGGTGAAGGGGGATTTGAGGAATCAGTGTTGTGACGAGGTGGAGGGGGATTGAGGAATCAATAGTGATGAGGTGGAGGCGGATTGAGGAATCAATAGTGATGAGGTGGAGGGGGATTGAGGATCTCATAGTGAAGAGGTGAAGGGAGATTGAGGAATCAGTGTTGTGCTGAGGTGGAGGGGGATTGAGGAATCAATGTTGTGATGAGGGGGAGGCGGCTTGAGGAATCAATAGTGATGAGGTGGAGGGGGATTGAGGAATCAGTGTTGTGCTGAGGTGGAGGGGGATTGAGGAATCAATGTTGTGATGAGGGGGAGGCGGCTTGAGGAATCAATAGTGATGAGGTGGAGGGGGATTGACGAATCAATGTTGTGATGAGGTGGAGGGGGATTGAGGAACCAATAGTGAAGAGGTGAAGGGAGATTGAGGAATCAGTGTTGTGATGAGGTGGAGGGGGATTGAGGAATCAATATTGTGATGAGGTGGCGGGAGATTGAGGAATCAATATTGTGATGAGGTGGCGGGAGATTGAGGAATCAATGTTGTGATGAGGTGGAGGGGGATTGAGGAATCAATAGTGAAGAGGTGAAGGGAGATTGAGGATTCAGTGTTGTGATGAGGTGGAGGGGGATTGAGGAATCAATGTTGTGATGAGGGGGAGGCGGATTGAGGAATCAATAGTGAAGAGGTGAAGGGGGATTTGAGGAATCAATGTTGTGAGGAGGTGGAGGGGGATTGAGGAATCAATATTGGGATGAGATGAATGGAGATTGAGGAATTAATATTGTGATAAGGTGGAGGGGGATTGAGGGATCAATATTGTGATGAGGTGGAAGGGGATTGAGGAATCAATATTGTGAGGAGGTGGAGGGGGCTTGAGGAATCAATGTTGTGATAAGGTGGAGGGGGATTGAGGGATCAATATTGTGATGAGGTGGAAGGGGATTGAGGAATCAATATTGTGATGAGGTGGCAGGAGATTGAGGAATCAATGTTGTGATGAGGTGGAGGGGGATTGAGGAATCAATAGTGAAGAGGTGGAGGGGGATTGAGGAATCAATGTTGTGAGGAGGTGAAGGGGGATTGAGGAATCAATATTGTGAGGAGATGTAGGGGGATTGAGGAATCAATATTGTGAGGAGGTGAAGGGGGATTGAGGCATCAATATTGTGACGAGGTGAAGGGGGATTGAGGAATCAATATTGTGATGAGGTGAAGGGGGATTGAGGAATCAATATTGTGAGGAGGTGAAGGGGGATTGAGGAATCAATATTGTGATGAGGTGAAGGGGGATTGAGGAATCAATATTGTGATGAGGTGAAGGGGGATTGAGGAATCAATATTGTGAGGAGGTGAAGGGGGATCGAGGCATCAATATTGTGACGAGGTGAAGGGATTGAGGAATCAATATTGTGATGAGGTGGAGAGGGTGGGTTGACTCATTAACACAGCAACGACAGCGCGACTGTTGAATTAACACCAGGTGGGTTGACTCTGCCTGTCATGAGAATGGGGTCACTGGATCATCGGCACAGCCATGCCCCCAGAAAATGATGCAGCCATCGCCTGCATATGGACCATCACCTGCACGTGATACGAAAAGCTCACTGTTGATAACCTCGTCCATGAATGATCACCTTACGAAAAAGGGTTTTCGTCTGAAAAAGGAAAATGTTATACCGAGGTCGACTCACTAAAGAATAGATCTGATGGTCTATGGAACGCTCAGACAACCACCATGGTCCCTCACAGAGTATAGGGTGTTCAACATGTTCTCAGGACGATGGATTTTCCTCTTGTCTGGGACCATCTTATTTTGTAGAATCTTTTTGAACACCGCATGTCAATAATGTGTATACCTGTCGTACATAAACACAAGAAAGTGAAGGTACAAAGGTTTCCATGGGAAGGGATTTTGAGGGGAGCCGCATTGCAAAAGTTCAGTGGATGACATTGATAACTTGAGACTTCCGCCAGCATGTGGTTGTGACGCCAGGTGTGTCACAAACCGAAGTTGGACTTCACCTGTCCAGAGTCTGATCCAATTCACAGCAGTTTCCAGTCTCCTATGGAACTGCAGGAGTGGTTTGTCCGGCCTTTCCAGAAGTCTCTCTCCAGACCCTACCAGCCATTTGTCCAGGCTTTCAACTTTCTTCATTAAAGTCACAGCCCTCCCCTCATCACTCTTTGGTTTTCCAACTTCAAATGTTTCTGCTCCAATCACACATCCATCCCAAGCTAGGTCAATGAATCACCTCTAAGCCACGAGCCTTTACAAAACCCTCCTCTTGGACACTCACATCCTTTATTGGATGTACTCTCGCCCACCTTGACCAGCCTGCCTCACACATGTGGCAATGTTGCTATGTTTGAGCAAACTTCCCCAATTAGTTCAATCCATTTCCTCCCTCCAGAGCATCAAAGGACAGCTGTTCACCGTTCACCACTACCACAGGTCATCCCCCATCCATACTCATATTTTCTACCCCCAACTGAACCCACACTCGCTTTTTCCAGGTTATTGTGGTTTTTTTTTTCCCCTCTCTCCCTCACATCTTTTCGTTTGTTAGTTGGTTTGTTCCTTTTCCATTTCATCCACACTTTCCCCTTTGTCTTATTGGTGGGTTTCATTCAGCTTGCTCACCCCCATATGTCCTTGACCCCTTCCCCTTCATCTCTCTCACTTTTACTCTGCTGTTGGTGTTTCCTCCCTTTCCATTTTCTTCCCTTCCATTCTGCTCCAGTTCTTCCATGACTTTCAATCATAGTAAAATATAAAAAATAAAACCTCTCCAGCCACAGTCCTTGAGCTCCCCATACCCACCCACTGCCCTCCCATTCACTTTTTTCCAAGAAGACGGGCTTTTCAGACAATGGGTCAGACAGACTGGATCACATGCTGTATGATCAAAGACCACAATTAATGAATGAATGATCGTTTTTAAGGCAAATTTTCCCCGCTAGAGCGGGGGTTGGCCTTGCGGGCCCCATGACAATCATGGTTCCCTGTTTTGAGGCGCTGTTTTTGTGGCCGGATGCCCTTCCTGACGCCAACCCTTAGTCGCCTCCTACGATGCGCAGGGATACGGTGTACCTCTTCTAAATCGGGGTACACACCGGGATCAAAGACTACCATCAGGGATAAAATTGTTTATTGGTCGCAAAGACAACCAATTTGATGCAAACGAAGCACACGCACGCTGGTTCAGAAATAATTCAAAAATGTACTTGAAGCAGTTTGTATAATAAAAAAACAAGTGACAAAAAAACAACTATACATTGAAGAGTTTACATCGAGGTTTCTACATTGTTTACCCAATTGTTCTTTTCCTAAAGTTAGTCAATTATAACTAACTTCAAACAAGATGGAGAAGCAGGCAGTCGTGGAACCATGCGAGCGAGGTTTAGAATTCCCCGAAAAGCTTAAAATCAAAGGAATGACAAAATAACATTGAATTAACATCTTGTTCCCTTTTTAACAATAACCAATATGAACATGCATGTCAAATGTCTGCAAAAATAATGTTTCAAGAAAATAACCACCTTTTCGTAAAACACCACAATTGATTAAACTGTTCAGTTAACTCAACAGGATGGCCAAAAAAATGGCAGGTTAGCCTGTTATCATTGCATGAGGTGAAATGCTTTTACAGCCTCGGTACATAGGCCCAGATTATACTTAGAGGCAGTATGAGGTTTGATATGAACCATCACCACCTGTTTCCCTGGTTCCAAAACCCCCTACCACCACGACCACCACCACCACCAACACCACGACCACCACGACCACCACCACCACCACCACCACCACCAACAACACCACCACCACCACCAACACCACCACCACCAACACCACCACCAACACCACCACCATCTGCCTGCCTGGATTCAAAGCCACCCATAGATTGACCATATCCCATGCCCGAACCTCCACCCATCGACCTCGCGCTTCCAAAATCACTCGCGCTTCCAAAATCACTCGTACCACTGCCATACATTCCTCCGTTGTCGCTCCCAAACCCACTTCCTTGCATTGCACCTCTCCCCTGAAAACCGAACTGGTTCGTGTTGAAACGTCTTCCACCACGACCTCGTCCGTAGCTTTCACCTCCGCCTCCGAATCCACCTGGAATGTGCAGGAATAGCAATGCAAGTTTGATATGAACCTCCGTTGTGTGGGTTCACAGAAACAGATAAATGTTTCAGGAGCAATCCTAAGAATTATGCAAACTATCCAATAAAAACGACAAAGGTGCTTCTAATTTAACCCAAACTTTTGTACACCGGTCCTTTCCTATTCAATCTCCAGCTGCTGCACGATGTCATCGCTGGGCACCGAAGGGGGCACTCTGCATATGTATGGGTAGGGGATCATGTTTGTGAAGTTTCGTGTTGATTGGATAAGGTTTGTTTTCTATCCAAGATGGCTGCCAAACCACGTGACCTACATCATCATTTTCAAGCCATATGCAACAATGGTGTTAGAAACCGCTTACCCTATTGATGCAAAACTTTACAATTGTCATCTGAGATATAATTATTTAATATTTTCCTTCAATCCAATATGGCTGCCACACCATGTGACCGATGACGTTTTCATGATCAACTTATAACTGCCATGCTTAGCTGATGACATGTAAAGTTTTGAGTCGATCGCTTTGGTGGCTTGGGAGATCTTTTTTTTATTTAAGTTTTAGGTTAAATCCAATATGGCTGCCAAACCATGTGACCTATGATGTCATAAATTTAATATTTCAATACAAATATTTCAATACAAATCTACCGAGCGCCATAAATCATGTGCATGCTATTTTAGATTTTTAGGATAAGGAATTTGATGAAAACATTTATGGCTGGTATACCACTTCACCGACGATATCATTATCATGCTTTTGTTCCCCATTGGGAATACTTGACAATGTGCCAACATTCAAATTTTTCCATTCAGCGGTTTCTGATTAATATTTTTAAATTATTTGCGCTTAATGAAAGATGGCGGCCATACCACGTGATCTTTGATGGCACAATTATCATAAAAACGTTCTGCATGAGTGTCCCTCCTACCCTGAAAGTTTTGTCTCAGTCGGATATGTGTTTGCTGAAAAAGGAGGTCACGTGGTACGGACGAGAAAAAGGAGGTCTAGCCCGTATATCAGTGAGATACAAAACGTAAGTGTTCAGCCTGACGAAGGTGTGCTCTACCGAGCGCCGTTCTAATTGAATTGTTGTACTTGTCCTGCTTCCTTTCTCAGTTGTTTTCTGTCACTCATCTCTGTTTCTATGCTGATGTTTGTCTTCTCTTTGTGGGGACTTGGACTAGTTACCCAGTGCTTGCGAAGCGAAAATCAGGGGTTAGGCATTCGGTTGCGTACGTGTGCCGTACGTGTGCAGTGTCTGCATTTTTAAAATTCATTTTCTCGGCAACCGTTGGTCCGATTGACACGAAATTTTACAATAGTAGAGCCTCTGCCTGTAGAATTTCTTATTCATAATGACGTCAGAGGTCACATGGTACGGACGCCATCTTGGAAAAACGTTACACCTCTATCTCCCAAACCGCTCAATGGGAAAAATGGAAACATGGCTCATTGTCAAGTACTCACCATGGGGAATAAGATATGTTGATGATGATGTAATTGGTGCCTTATGACGTCATAATTCGACAAGTACAACGCTTGATCTGATCAGTTTGAAAAAAAAAAATTTCCTCTACAACTGTTAGTCCGAATGGCACTAATTTTTCAGAATATGAGCGGCTCCTTCTGTGGAATTTAAAAAATGATAATTATGACGTCATAGGTCACGTGGTACAGGCGCCATCTTGGACAATCGAAAAAAAGTTGCACCTCTATATCTCCAAAACCGCTCCATGGAAAAAAAATGGAAACATGGCTCATTGTCAAGTACTCCGCTTGGGGAATAAGATATGTTAATGTCATCGGCACCTTAATTACGACGTCATCATTCGACAAGTACAACGCTTCATTGTTGCGTTGTTTTGCTTCATCGAATCAACACAACTTCGCACCTCCATATGTGACTGGCTTTGGCAAAAGCAGACACTTGGGGGCATTTCTCTTAGCGAGAAAAAGCCGAAGAGTCAAAATATGACCACAGGGACCAAATTGAGATTTTTGTATGGACAGAAAGAGTAACTTCTCTAGATTATTATGCACCAAAACATTTTTCCAAGAAACAACAGAAAAGTTGTGAAATTCGATGAAGAATCTAAAATGTCAGTCTCGAAATGTGCTCAGAAAGTCACGAAGATTGTGAAATTTCGATGTTTTACTATGAGCCATACATCGTAATTCGAAGGAGATCCCTGACATACATGTTTGGTATGAATGAAAAGCACTACCTGTGCACATTATTTGTGAGTGTGAACTGTGTTGTGAACTTTGAACCTAATTATCTCCGTTGTTCAAACAAAAATCTAATTGTCATTAAAATACCATAACTTCGTTAATTTTCATCTAATTAACATAATGTATATATCAAATGAAAGCGAAAAGCATGGGGAATCAGATATCAAAATCTCAATTTTGATTTTTGCCCCCAAGTGTCTGCTTTTGCCAGAGCCAGTCACATATCTCTGAAACCACTCTATGGGAAAAATTGAGACCTGGCTCATTGTCAACTACTCCCCACGGGGAATAAGATATGTTAATGATGGTCATCGGTGCCTTCATTATGACGTCATAATTCGACAAATACAACATTTATCCATTCGATCATTACGATTTTTTTTTTCAGCAACTGTTGGTCTGATGGGCACGAAATTTTCACCATAGGAGCACCTCCTCCTTTAGAATATTTTAATAATAAATCATCACGTCATAGGTCATGTGTTACAGGTGTTATCTTGGAAAAACCGAAAAACGTTGCACCTCTATATCTCCAAAACCGCTCTATGGAAAAAATTGAAATGTGGCTCATTGTAAATAACTCCATATGGGGAATAGGTGTTAACGATGACATTGGTGCCATAATTACGACGTAATATTCGACAGGGACAATGCTTAGTCTGATCAGTTTGAAATTTATTGAGCATGATATATACAACAATTATATTAGAGAATATAAATTTATGATGTCATCGCTCACGTGGTCTGGCAGCCATATTGGATCAAAAAAAAAGAAACGTTTGAAAACAGAAGAGTTGGCTCACACCAAGTTGACTGCGCAGGGTAAGTATTCTATGAATACCATCTAGTTTTGTCATGTTGTTTATTCTTTTTTTCTTTTTCTTGAATGAGCAGTGTCGCTGAAAACCGCACAATATTGATTTCTTTCAAGGGGGGTGGATTTTGGTTGCATGTTTCTGTACTCGGTTTGTTCTCTATCCTAGTATTTATATTTGCTAGGTGTTTTTTATTTGATAAAGTCAGAGTCTTTCCCTGAGTGCTATCAATCTCATATAGGTGAACATCAAATGAATGGGTTATTCACTCATGAATAAATTATCTGAGATTTGTACAGATAAATCGGCCCAGTGACTGGCCAGTAGTGATACTACACCTATGGCAATCTGGGTTTCTTGATTTTTTTTTTTGTGGTTCTTATTGATCACCTGAATTTGTTTGCTTATTATGCATTTGTAAGAATCCAATTTTAATCCCTGATAATATTCGAACCTGAGGGCAATTCCTGATAAGTAATAATCAGTCACAGACGCTTTAAACATCTAGCATTCTTTCTGCAGTACAACCAGGAAAATTTTCCTCAGATAGCCCTCAAAACGCTATAAAAATATTTAAAACTGTTCCAAATCTCAATATTCAATGGACTATGCAATATTAAAATACCATAAACATGATGTATACACCAACTCACGTCCAGACATAAAGCCTCCACTATCAAAGCTTCCTCCTCGGCTGAATCCGCCTCTGAAGCCTCGCTGACCAAAACCTCCAGATTGAAATCTTCCACGGCTATAGCCTCTCATTGGACCATCAAGGCGAGATAGTTTTGGAGGCCGAGGTCCATCACCATGGCTGAAAAAGAAGAGGGAGAGGTGCCAGAGGGTGAGTTTTTAAGATTAAATTGTTTTTGAAATCTTCCACAAACCAGTTCTGCAATGTTGCAGTTCTGCAAACCAATCATGCACACACCAAAAAGAAGAAGAAAAACCCACAAAAAAATAAAGAAAATGGAGGGAAACCCTTATTATCTAACTTAATGCCTCAATCACGTGACAATTGAGCGGGACGAGACAAAGGAATAGTATGTTGCTGCCCGTTCAAACGTCGCATATCCACGAGGGTTTTGCACACCAGAGGGTGGACCAATGTGGGAGCTACAGGAAACCATGCTCTTGCTAGTCGGAGCGGGAGAGGATTGCGCGATAAGAAGTCTGCTCATTTTTCTCATCCGAATACTCTCGTCTGCTCTCTCTCTCTCTCTCCACTACCCTCCTCTCTGCCCGAGCACCCTCCAACTTTTTTTTTTTATTAACTCCACTCACTCCCCGCCTTGCGACATCACTAAGCCATGCGACAACCAGGCGGAGGTATGCTCTCTACTGAGTGCCGTTCTAGTTTGCATATTTAATGACCTCTGAATTTCAGGTTTCCAAATTATTTAAGTCTTGCTATAAACTTAAGGTCACCAGATAAATGGATTCATATTCTTGCACAGTGAGGTATATGCTTAAATTTGCATACTTTTGAAGTGTCCCATACATTACCATAATTTGCATAATATGCAAATATATTTGCATATAATTCTTCACATGGTGAAAATTCTCATTTTAAAAAAAGATTTGCAAAATTCAACTTTTTAGTTTCAAAATGACACCTAGGTCACCATATTTTATCAAACTTGAAAAATTAGCACCAGAGGAACAAATACCTTGGACTTGCCCGTAATATAATTTTTTTAGCGATTCTTCACCATTTAGAGATGAGGCCAAAAACGATATTCAGCACAACATTTAAAAAAGTTGTGGACAGATTATGACAAAACTTTGTGGACTAGTTGGGTAGGTGACAAGAACAAGCCGATTAGATTTTGGTTCAGATCTGGATCCAAATCCTGCCCATCAGTGAGATACAAAACGTAAATTGTTCTGCTCTGTTCTAGGTATTGGCTCTGTTCTAGTTGTGCTCGAACACCGAATGCTGTTCTAGTTAATTCTGTATTTAACAAGTTCAGCACAACGGAAAACTCAGACTATCATACTTTCAACATCAATTGTCCATCTACCGTTGTGCAGATCCAGTGTTTGCGAGGCTGATCCCAGCAGAGCTCGGTCGTGAAATAATGCGAACGATATTAACAATCTTCTGCTGCACAGGGTCCAATTCCGAAAGGATTTCAGGGTTGGTGGTGATATTCAACAAGAGTTCTTCCACAGCTCCACGAATAGCCACAATGTTTGCAGCAACTGAGTGTGGGACTTGAAGTTTGATCCTGCATGGCGTTGGTAGAAATGTATGCATTTATTACTTTTCCACTTTGTAATCAAATATTATTTCTATCAACAAGCAGAATAAAATCATTAATTCAAATAGAGCTTTTAAAGACCATTCTTGCAAATATTAATGCCAACAATTTGAATATACCCTTTTTTGTAAGTTGGAGCTATTTTCACCACAGAGTATTCCAGTTATTCAGATGGAGGAAACACTATCACTTCGCTATGCAATAATTAAAACCTGCATCCTTTTGCTTATGCTACTATACGATGGACTCCAACGTGGAGTTCAGAAACTCAACAACAGAGGTACAAACATAAAAACACGACGTCATGCAGAGCACAATACTTGCAAAATCCACCCCCACCCCTCAAAAAAAGGTTACCATTGATCCAGCAAATTGTCCACAAGATTAAAATTGACAATCTTGATCAAAGCTCAGGTCAATCGGATGAAAAGTGACGATTTTTCAGATGAAAATTGATGATTTTAGAAGTTTAACATCGTTGACCTTTGATTTTTTGACCTCAAAAAGTTGGTTAACCAATTCAGGGCTGCGCTATTTAATCACCGTTTCATTTTCAATAAGATGAAAAGTGACGATTTTACAGATGAAAATTGATTTTAGAAGTTTGACCTTGAGTTGACCTTTGACCTCAAAAATAGTTGGTTTCCCTATTTAGTGACTCAATTTGCAAATACTGTTCAATGTTCAAGTCAATTGGATGAAAAATGGTGATTTTAGAAATTTGAGCTCCAAATGACCTTTGACGACCTCAAAATCAATAGGCTTCTCAATTGTGATGGCCTCTACATCTTTGTGACGTTTCATGACGATCGGTTTAGAATTGTGACCTGTAGGCGAGTGACAGACAAACAAACAGACAGACAGAATAACAAACTGAACCGACCAATATACTTGAAAAATCTTCGATTTTGCAAGTGATGAACACAAATTTATTGAAAAGTTCCGCAGTCCAAAATAAATTATTATGCCGAAGACCTCAATGGAGTTAGAGATGGAGATGGAGATCAAGCTAATACAGAGGATAGCAATGGCAGACATCTTCACAGGGAATTTCCACCCGGATACGAGAATTATTTAAGTGATTCTTCACCATCGAGTGATCGGGCCAAAAACGATATACACGTACGGCATGGCACGATATCCCAGTTACAACCTGCAGTTGTCTGGAATCTGCTCAAAAAAAAAAAAATGCGGTGCATCTGTCGATAGACGAAGTTTCACATGCCGTTGGGGTCAGGGGGGTTTCAGCAGTCCCTTGTGCCCTGAATGCACTTCCCGGTACGAGCTCCATAATGGGTCAGACAGCACGTGAGCAGTGTAGTGTCCCTTACTGTAATTAGTAGAGTTTGCTTGGAAGGTGAAGCTTTTCAAATGCTCACAGCTTTCTGCTGTATACTAAACACTCAAGGCAGACTGTATTCAAATTATTATATTCAAAATGGTCATATTGGCAAATGGGATTCATAACGTGTTGTGAATGCGTCACCATATCAAACAATACACAGTCTGCCAAATAGGAGGAAAAAAATTTGGCCAATTCAAATGATCTCCAGACATGTATTCGGAATGGTAAGATCCAAGTGAATGAAGAATATTTAAGTGTTAAACTGTGTGGTCCGTACCAGTCATCCAATATGATGAGTCCATTCTCCGAAACGATTTTTTTGCTGCCGAAGAGCAGCAACTGCAGGGCAGTCACCATAGTCATGGTCTTGGCAGAGACGGCTCGTGTACGGATCTGGGAGGAGGAATGGGAGGGGACGAGAGGAGCATCATTTCATGGTCAAAGAGCAGAAGGCTATGTTTGCATCTTTCAATTTTGAAAAAAATAAAATGAAGCGTTTCAGAATGTGAAAATTGTAATTTTTCCTGTAAACTTGTGCCAACATGTCACACAATTCAGCAGTTGCCTCATCAAGATAGACATTTTATACGTGGTGGTTGCTTACTCACAGAGATCATGATGTAACCCAGCAAACACTTTGGACCATCCCTCAACTAAACATTCAATTGGAGTGGATGATACAGGTGTGTGTATTGCATGGTTACATCCAGTCAGGACTACATATCCTAAACGAATAGTCTGTGATGAATTCTGACAAGATAATTGCAAAAAGGATGAAACTTAAAATTTATAGTAATTATTGCTATTTCATTAACAAAATTCATCTCAAAGACCTCATTACCTCCACCACCGAAGGTGGGAGGACTTTGCGTTTTCATCACTGTCTGCCTGTCTATGAGCAAGATATCTCAAAAAGTTGTGGACGGATTCGGATGAAATTTGGTGAGTGGTACTGTTTGTGACAAGGACTTAATGATTAGATTCTGGTGAAGATCCGGCTAGTGGAATTCAAGTGATTCTTCACCATTGGGAGATAGGGCCAAAAATGATATATAGCAGGATATCTCAAAAGGTTATGGATAGATTTGGACAAAACTTGGTGGACAGGTTGGGTGTGTGACAAGGACTAACAGATTCGATTTAGGTGCAAGTCTGAATATGGATTCGGATATGAGAATTATTTAATTTTTTAAGTGATTCCTCACCATTGAGAGATCAGGCGAAAAAAAACAATATATATATATATATATATATATATATATATATATATATATATATATATATATACATACATACATACATACATACATACATACATCTCTCTATAATGCAAGCAATCTCTGTGTGTATGTCTGTAACCGCTGTTTCTCGACAACCACTGGTCCGATCTAAGTGAAACATGCCAGGTATATTGCTGGGGACCTGAGGATGTGCCTTTTCAAGGTTTGCTATTAATCGGACAAGTGGTTACCAAGTTATGGCCATTTATTTAGCAAACACATTCGTTTTGTATGTGAACGAAGGAACAGCGAAGGACGAGAGCGAAGGAACGATGAAAGTTTTAATTTTTCTTTGTACGTACGGTTAAGCTACAGCGAAGGAACCGCGTGTTTGTTGTTTCTGCCTCGTGGTTTGAAAAATTGAATAATTGGCCATTAAAACTAATTTGCGATTAATCGTAACTGCGATATGCGAACTTCCGGAGAGTGAGGCCTTATTTTTGGTACATACGTCAACGTGCGTATGTCCACGCACTTACCTCCCCGCACGTACGGGCACGCACTAGTGATATTAAAAAAGGTATGAACGAGTTATGACAAAACTTGGTGGACGAGTTGGTTAGGTGACAAGAACAAGCAGATTCGATTTTGGTTCAGGTCCGAATCCAGATCCGGCCATCAGTGGGATACAAAACAAACTATTCCGCTCAGCCTGGCGAGGTATGTGCTCCGACTGCCGTTCTTGTTTTAACAACAGTCAACTGTATCATCTTATGGGTGATTTTACCAAAAAACATCCTTTGCATTATAATCAATATAATTACTTCTTTATTTCACCTTTTGATACACAATATTGAAATCTATGGCTCATCAATACCTCGTGGTCTGTCACATTTATAGTTCTGAGCTGTACTACAACTGCTGATTCCATCTCCCTTTCACCTTCTGGGTCTGAGCATGTTGAATGGCGGCTCATCAAAGCTGAGTTTTCCGGACTGGATCCGATGCGTCTTTCTGTTGTCACTTCATTACTGTGTCACTGTGTGATGTGTTTTCATCCCATTTCCGTTTCTTAACCATACCCAGTTGGGATGTATTATTGAGTTTGTGTCCGGCTGAGGGTCTGGCCCACCCCCTAAGACTTCAGCAAGTGAGCATGCCCATTTTGTCTCAGATCTAGCACGTGCCTCATTCAGCTTTTCTTTATCCTGTTCTGATTGTTCTGAAACCTGAGAGACAAATACAAGACAGTAGCCCACACAACCACTCGCCTCAATTTTTTTGGGGGAGAGTTGGGCCCTGAAACTCCGGAACCCGACTCGTCCAGTTATTTACCAACCGGTTTCTCTGAAACCCGATACAGCCCTTCTACTCGATGGTCCGCAGAATTGCTTGATCTCTTGAATCGCAGAATTGCTTGGATTTCTCAATTTAGTATCAAGGGGCCTCCAAGGGGATCAGCAATGGAGCCCCCCCCCAAATCAGCAGAGGTCTGAACTACAACCTCAAGAGATGTTCAACATGAAAACATATGTTCATTCAAAATATCGTGTTATTTGCGAAGAGCGCTTCCTGCCGTCAGCATTCGTATTTGATCAACAGGATAATTACCTGGGAAATGAGCCTCTGCTCGTGAGAAGGCCGAATGCCTCAATTCTTTATTTGCTTTCAAATATCGTGTCCACACCTCTCCACCCCCACCCCCACCCCATAGCCCACACTCCCTTAACCTCACTGAAACTTTTGGGACTTACAAACCACATAAAGAAGTTGGCCCCTCATACCAGTCGCCGATTGGGGATTCTCCATTGTGTAAAGCCTTTCTTTAGCACATCTGAACTTTTATCGACCTCCAAGTCCTTCACCTGCAGCTTCATGGAGTACCGCTCTCCCCACTGGGCTGACACCCCTGCATCACACTTTGCTTGGCTTGAAACAGTGGAAAACAAGGCTCTCAAGATCATTGGTAACTCCCACAATGAAGAGTCTCTGGGCCTATCTCACTCACTCCACAGCAGGTGCCTTTATCGTCCCTCTGCCTCCTTTCTCATTTCGCAGCATCTGTCGTTTTCGTAATGCCCCCTCCTCCCCCCAGCTTCTGCAGGTCACACGCGGTCTGCTAGTAATCCCACTTCTCTCCCTGCCCCCATGGTAAAACTCCCAAAATTCCACTGCTCACCTCCACTGATTTGTTCCTCTTTATTTCTTAGCTGAGTAGCTTCCTCAGTCTCTTCAATCTCATTCTTCCCTCTATTGCCTCAAGACAGCTGTTCAACCATGATATTTCATCCCCCCATCCACACCATTGATCTTTTCTACCTTCATCAACCATCTCAGGCCCACCTCTTTCTAGGTTTCCAATTTTTCCTTTCACTTTTGTGACAGAGTTTGTGGCTGTATCCATCTTGTTCACACAGTGTCCTCCCCTTGCCATCATTCATCCCCACTTCCCTTATAAACCTTCAACCCACCCTCTATTTTTCCTTCAACTGTGGTGTTGTTGTGTTCCACCTAACCCCCCTCTTTCTAGTGTTCTATTCATGATGCTACATCTTGGTCTATTCTGTGTTCTAGGTCCACCATGAGCCTCGACACTTTATATAGTAACTGCAACTTAGTTCCTTGTGCAGTGGTACATCAATATTTTATTATTCTCCTGTTGTACACCGCTCCTTTCCTATGCCATCTCCAGGCGCTGCATATCGTCATTGCCGGGCACCGAAGGGTGCTCGGCAATGACGCACGCTGAAAGGGAGTACTCAGTTTTCACTCTGGTTGTTGTACACCACACCTTTCCGATGCCATCTCCAGGCGCTGCATAACGTCATTGCCGGGCACCGAAGGGTGCTCGGCAATGACGCACGCTGAAAAGGAGTACTCAGTTTTCACCGATTGTTTTCTTGCTTTCTTTCTTGTTTTCTTGGTTGTCCGGGCGATATCTCAGCCATCCTTTGAGCTCGGAAGCTGAAATTTCGGCACAATAGTGAGGAAGTACTTTGTCAAAAACGGTATTTTTTGATTTTTGATTAATCAATTAATTGATGTTATTTAATTATTAGCAATTAATTAAGTACTTATACATTTCCTTTCTCTTCTGGCCATTATCTCAGACACCTTTTGAGTTAGGAAGCTGATATTTGGACATGCCAATGACTAAGTGATTTGGCTGCAAAGGCTATTTTTTATTTATTGATATTAATCAATTAATCGGTTAATTATTTAATTATTCGATTAATGACTACTTTTTTTTTTTAAGTTACAGATTCCGATGAAATGGTGGTGGTTTATGTGTTATATTAGCGAATTGATTAATTATTTTATTTTTATTATTATTATTATTTATTTATTTTTATTATTAATTATTTATTTATTTTCTCTCATCTGGGCAATATCACAGGTACCTTTTGAGCTAGGAAGCTAATATTTGGACATGACAGTGACCAAGTGATGTGGCTACAAAGGATATTTTTGATCGATTGATTAATCACTTAATCGATTCATTATTTATTGATTAATCAATTAATTATTTAATTTTTTTAATTAATGCGTTATTTAATTAAATTTATAAAAGTGACATCTTCGGATGAAGCACTAGTGGTTTAGTTATGCTATTAGCCAATTGATTAAGAAAATATTTTATGACAATCTTTTATTGATTTCAATTATGCAATTAATCAATCAAATATTGTGCACCTCTCCTTCCAAATACAGTCTCTATGAGCTGCACGGCGGAATTGTCAGGCGGCGCCCCAGCAATGCCGCTCTGGAGGATATTTAATTATTTGACATGGGGGCGGTGTACTTTGAATGTATCTGTACTTGTTTCCCTTTTAACCACATCATGCTGCTCTTCCCTACAATAGCCTTGATAAATATAAATAAAAAAACCAACACAAGGGTTCGGCACACAAACGGACCTTTTCCCCAAAAACAAAGAATGGCGATGGAAACGAGACTTCCTGTCCAGTGAAAGGGCAGATGAGCGAGGTTTTGTGGATAAGGGCGTTTCGGCCCTCGGTCGTCAAGATCTTGCGCTTTTCCTTGTGATAGCATACGTTGGGGTACACACCCATGCAGAGGAGGGATGTCACCACATCCAGGTTATTGTCCACACCCACATTAGAGCAAACCTGCGTTTCCATACATGCTGGAAAACAAAACACGTTTTAATAAATTACATCATAAACAAGACCAAAAGTCTAACAGGGCGTAGCCGGGCTTGTAAAATATTATGAACCACAAACACGTACGATTAGCTTTTCAGAACAATGGCTAATGTTGTTTATAACATTAAACAAAGAAATTTGGAGTAATCCCGACGGATCCGTGAGGTAAGTTTTACTTACAGAACTGAGCGAAGATCTACTGTAATCTATATACCCCACAAGGGTTGGAGGTGTGCTCATTTAGCAAGCAGCTAGCTAGCGCTTGCCAAGCTAGACGTTCCTTAACGGTTTTGAATTGAGTGCTTGCTCAAATGCTTAAACCACTTGACGATCTCTCCACAAGAAACTTGGTAAATGAACACACACCCAATGTTCTTGAGACCCAACCAGAGATCGACTGTAATCTATATACCCCAAAGTGGAATGACCATTTCTGCAGCTCCCGTAGTGAGCGGGTGTACCAGTAAATTAAAACGTCAGTCGGTGGAGTCAGCCGTCGTCATGACATCATAGACGTAATGACGTAATGGACACAAAACTGCCGTTAAATAAATATGTAGATGATATATTTTAACTTCCAGTACGTTTGCAGTCACTACGAAGGGTTTAGTGTTACGATTAGATTTACTATAATATTAACGTTACATTTCGAAAATGATATTACCATTAAAACAAGCGTTACGCCTAGGTCCCCTGTCGGTGAAGTGATGTGAGTTGACAAAGTGGAAGACGCAGGAAACATGGAAGAGTCGATAATATTTGCGAGTGGGTTGGAGACACACCCACACACCAGATTAGAAGTTAGTAGAACGTTTATTTTTCAAGATATTCCGCTCACAAGGTTCAGACATATATGGTGGTGGCCATCTTGGATTTTGACGTGGCGAACCAATTTTCAATAGCGTTCTTCCTTATGCCTAGATACACCGACACACCAGATTAGAAGTTGGTACTTCGCTTATTTTTCAAGATATTCCACTCACAAGGTTCAGACATACATGGCGGGCGGCCATCTTGGATTTTGACGTGGCGACCCAATTTTCAATAGCTTTCTTCCTTATGCGTAGATACACCCACACACCAGATTAGAAGTGAGTCGTTCGTTTATTTTCCAAGATATTCCGCTCACAAGGTTCAGACATATATGGTGGTGGCCATCTTGGATTTTGACGTGGCGACCCAATTTTCAATAGCGTTCGTTCTTATGCCTAGATACACCCACACACCAGATTAGAAGTTGGTACTTCGCTTATTTTTCAAGATATTCCGCTCACAAAGTTCAGACATACATGGCAGGTGGCCATCTTGGATTTTGACGTGGCGACCCAATTTCCAATAGCGTTCTTCCTTATGCGTAGATACACCCACGCACCAGATTATAAGTTAGTAGTTCGTTTATTTTCCAAGATATTTCACTCAAAGGTTCAGACATATATGGCGGCGGCCATCTTGGATTTTGACGTGGCGACCCAATTTTCAATAGGGTTCTTCCTTATGCCTAGATACACCCACACACCGGATTAGAAGTTAGTAGTTCATTTATTTTTCAAGATATTCCGCTCACAAGGTTCAACGCATGCACGCACACATGCACGCACGCACGGACGGAGGGGAAAACCATAGTCCCCCTTTCGCTCCGCGGTGCGACGGGGGACAAAAAACCGAGGCTAATTCCTTACTTCTGTGATTATTAATATTAGTACCGTACACCGCTTATCACCGATTCATGAACCATACACCGCTTCAATCCATTGACTTTGTATTCATGACATTGGGATTAAAGTGTTATGTTCATATTTACTCAATTATTATTATTATAACGAAAATGATACGACTGAAACGATGCACTACCGTATTAAGAAACATGGGCTTAATTTGTCCGAAGGTGAGGCATAACGCCTAAGGCCTATACGTATTGAACGTATTGAACTATACGTATTGTTGGAAGAGCCGTAACATCGATGCTTTCGATATTTGATGGTCATTTTAGCAATCGGTTTGTTTGTGTTTCACACTGAATGAAAAACGTAAAGGTAGAGCATGGCGATTGTAATATATGACAGATATGACAGATAAACGATATGTTTGGCATGAACGGCATATAAATCAAAATGACGGTGTATGGAGAGTCAGCCGCCGTACGCCGTAATGACATCAGACGTAATCGCATCACCCTGTCATGTGACCAGATCCTCAGCTCTGATTGGTATACGTTTGAGGGGACATACATACATACGGATGGACAAACACTGTTATAGATGGCTTTGCCCAATGGGCTACTCCGTAAAAATTATACAATGAAATGAATGAAAGTAAAAACATCATTATTCCTCTCAGGGTAAACGATGCAAATTTGTTATGAACTTTTGTGTCTGTGCATGCGTTTGTGTCTCCCGTTTCTGGCTGTCACTTCCCACGCTGCGTTTCAAAAGCTGCCGATTGGTTATTTTGCATTTTCATTTTTCTTGATGCAATATCATCAGTCACTTTATTTTTATTGTCGCTTTCAGTAATGTTTGAAACAAACACAAATCCCAGCCCCCCCCCCCCCCCCCCCACCTCCTGCCACAACCACAAATCCTCAACTTCCCCCTACCAACATCAAGGCATCAATCGTTAATTTTGCGATGTATTCTGGCATCTGTTTCATTCTTGTTGGTTATGAAAACGTTCCAGAATAAACGGTATGGTTTTGAAAGGCGTCACTCTATAGTAGCTTTTAAGCATATCATTTTGTACACAATGATGGGGCAGCCATTTTTCCCCCGTGCCATCCCTACATATGGAATACTACAGTGCTCCATTTTATATGGAGTACTACAGCATGTATTAACCACCGTTTAGAGGCCATTTTTCCCCGCAAAGCGGGGGTTGGCCTTTTCGGGGACCGTGGTTGTTGTTGTTTTTTGGTCCCCTTTTTGAAGCAATGTTTTACGGCCGGATGCCCTTCCTGCCGCCAACCCTGTTTGTCGCCTTTTTACGATAAACAGGGAATTACCAGTGTACTGGTACTCAATTAGCCGACCTCGGAAGGATGACAGGCTGAGTCAACCCCCGTGGCGTTAATTCAGCGATTGACCGGGATTCGAACCCAGGATGTATACATACTACAGCATGTATACACACACAAATCAAACCCCCCAATTTGATGAGGTACCAGCAAGCACAGATCGAGTCCCATAACACTTCCTGCATGACCTGTTAGCAACAAGTGTCGTTTGCCACACGAACACCGTCTATGCCCTGCTGATCACAAGTTAGGACGTTTGCAGTTGGGAATAATACATTTAATGAGGAACGCACTGGCCCGAGATATGACGACGCTGACGCCATGCACATAAATTATGTCGACATCACCTCCAAATTAGGATGGCGTCCGTGTGGCCCTCAGATCTTTCATAGTTTCATAGAAAGACTGTTCATGCTCTCAGTCACCTTGCTCTCAGTCACCTTGCTCTTCAGTGAGCCTTGATCTTGCAGAGCAATTTTATTTTCATTTACAAGATTTTCCTTGAGAGGGTTAAATAATAATATAAAATTGCTTCAGTTCTAAATCAAATAATAATCTAAGAATACAATTCCTCAACTACAATACCCTTAATCTGTTACGTTATCAATCCCAAAACAAATTGCATTCATTAACGATACAAAACCGGAAACCCATGTCATGGAAACTGACCGTCAGGAAAGCCTGCATTGCTCAAAATATCCTTCAACTGAACCTTCGCTTCCCAGGTCATACGCAGGCTACTCATGTGCAAGCGTTTCTGCTCGCAGAAAGCTATTTCAGCGTCCTCGCACTCCATCCTGCGAGCACAGGCAATGCAGTCAATGGAAAGTTGGGAAGTTTTCATCAACGTCAGAAGCAGCTCGTCAAGCTGCTGCCAGAATTCTAAAAAGGCTGGGAAAGAAAGCTCTCAATCTAGAGCTTGATCTATTCATACTGGACACAAGAAAATGCCAGCCACACTGAGCAACTTTAGTGGAAGCAAAACATGGTAAATAAAAATCACAAGAAGGATCACTATCGATAAACATTATACTATTAATTTGCAATTGGTCACTGGCTTTGACACCAATACGATTTTTTATTACGACCCTAGGCATCAAAAAGCTACATATGTCAAACAAACGGTTTCAAAAGGAGCACCTCGTGTTCTTCTGCAACATTTAAAATTCAAATTTCATCAGATTAAAATTAAAAGATTAAAATTTAAAATTTAAATTCAACAACATTTAAAATTGCATCAGATGTGGTAAAAAATATGCGAAATGTTGATCTCAGCTTGCAGGTTCGATGACGGAAGAGACCATTTGCATTTTTGACAACATTCCTACCACGTTTAGAATCCCGTGCAGGTACAGGCAACTTACTAGTTTTTGAAATTCAACTAAAGTTTGCATAAATACAAATACAAGAATTGAGGTGGGGGAAATTGACTTAAAAGGGGAGGGAGAGGGGTGGGGGAAGCGAACGAAAAAAACGAAAGACTTTTTTCGAACGAAAAAACGAAAAACGAACATGTTAAAGTAGATATCTAGGACGATCACCAAGGGTAAGCCTCCCCTGGCACCCACGATTCAATGATAGTCATTTTTCTTTTTTTCGGACCACAATATGACCTTGACCTTCAACATTTAGGGATGGAGTGCAAGTTAAGAAAATGTGTCCCCATCAGGTATCTATCGAAAAAAAAACGCCATTAAAACCAGAAGAACATTATTCAAGGTATAATCAAAAAGGTGTTTTTTGTTAATTAGGCCACGATTCAAAATAAATTCGGTCAACGACACAAAACAATAATTTTCAGGTACACAACCTCAGTGCAGGTCCACTGTTATGATGCAAGAACATCTTTGAAGACCGAGCGGTCTTTGAGAATCTGCATTGGCAAAATTGAGAGATGACAAAGAGAAACGCATTTTTTTTTCTGACGGCCATTTGACCTTGGCCTTCAACCCGGAGGGGTGTGATGTAATTAGGGCATGACCTTAAAATAAGGTCATGTTACTCCAAGGTCCAAAAAAATGATATCAATCCCACATACCTTCTATTCAGATTATTGATGCAAAGTTTAATTCCAAAAGCCCCAGCCGGCCACAAGATACAGCTCGGATATTGCCAAAAAAATAAAAACAAAATACCTAAATGGTGGTTTAGTACTCGAGGGACCTAAGAAACTGATTTACCATTAAAACTGGGGGCACCGATTGTATAAACAAACCCTTAGTCAGGGCCCTTAGGGATATTTTGGTTCAAATTCTTCCAAAAGCATCAAATTTGGCGCAGATGTTGCCCATGCCATACTCTCGATTTTTGACGGGCGCCAAGGGCGGTATGATCCGGGGACCATACCGGTCCATCCCGCCATGTCACCTGACCTATGACGTCATAATTAGGATATGCATCCAATCACATGGCGTACTATAAGTGGTCAAAGTTCAAAATGAATCGATCGAAAAATGAAGGCAGGGATCCATTTTTAAGGTTTTCATAAAATCCCATAAGGACGCCAGGTCACATGACCTATGACGTCATATTTATGAGATGTATACAATCATGTATACATGAACCCGGATCATGATCGCACAAAAATTAAACACAAGGATATGGCATACAGTTCATAAAACATCAAAATCCGTACCTTTGTAATTAGACTGATGAACTGCATATGCCTGAAAATTAGGAAATAGACATGTAAATATTTCCTCTAATTGTCAAAAATAAGGTCAGAGTTCGATTACCCAACCCAGAAACATAAAATGGTGAACCTCGCGTAAATGTTGACAAAAAACTCAAAAACCGACATGTTTGACTCAAAAATGACCTTTAAGATGATCTTGAGGGTTGACCTTGACCTCAAATCATCAAAATATCATAATTGGATTCCTCGACCTCGAAAACCCCTGAAAAGTGGTATCATACATGATTCCAACCCTTTTGGTTATTTAACTGATTTTCCTCTAATCCGGGTGGCGGCCATTTAGTATTTCGCCAATATTGGGCCCCGGGGGGGGGGGGGGGGGGCGCCCGTCTTGGCGCCTGTCAAAAATCGAAAGAGTATGGCATGGGCAACATCTGGGCCAAATTTGGTGCTTTTGGAAGAATTTGAACCAAACGGCCCCAAAATATCCCTAAGGGCCCTGACTACCTACAACAGTTATAAGCAAATTGATATGTGTTGGCAAATTGATATTCGATTCCTGGTATGGGAATGTAATTTTCCCACACATCAATTTAATTATTTAATCCTGTCATTAATCGAATTGCTTCACAACACCCCCATTGGTGTTTATAATGGAGGACATGGATTTTTTTCCCCCATTGGAAGAAGACCCCCTCGTGTTCAGGCCGTAGGTGCTCCTATGGTTGGCAGCGAGTGCCCTGGATGCAGTGACAGAGAGTGGCAATCATAATGTGTGGGAAAATTACATGCTCAGTCAGGATGGCAGAGCACTGGTATGGTTTTCCAGAGGACCTGGGTTCGATTCCTAGTCTGGCCATGTGATTTTCCCACATATATCAATTTAATTATTTAATCTTGTTCATTAATCTAACGGTTATAAGCCTCCCTAGCTGAAGTGTGAACAAACGGAATGTGGTGCTGTCCAGCAAGGAAACATCATCCCTCACCTTGCATTGTTCCATGCCTGAAAAACAGCGAGCAAAGCCAAATGGTCAGAGTGCCGCGAGCCAGCGAAGTTGCGGTGGATGAAGCCCAGTCGTCGCCCTTCACTGATGAATGGCTCCGGGAAACACGTGGCAGAAGCAATGGATGACACCGCATCTCCAATTCTGTTGAGAACCAAATGCCAAGTAAAGGATTGTCACCGATTCCTGGGTTAGGAATTCTGACCTTTGCACAGCAAGCTCAGTGTGTCTCATGATATTTTCTGAGCAAATCTATTTCCTTTAAAGCCAAATTGAATTTGAAAGAATTGAGATCCATACCATTACCTTAACTCCAAACCTATCCCATCCACTATCTCTAATCCAATACTCACTGAAAAAGGCATCCAAGAAGTATCATCTTCCCAAGCCGTGGTTCTATTGGAAGCTTGGCAAGGATGCGTCCCAGTGGGGTAAGTTCATCCATGGAATCCAGTGCAGACAACTCTATAGGGTACGGAAAGAAAGACGAAAAAGGAAATTTTCCATATGTATGTGTTCATGCATGCCTGAAATGACAAGAACAAAATGGCTGCCCAATCTCCACCAAATTTTGCAAACATACTGGGGGTACCGAGAGTCGCCTTCAAAAAGTATTCACACCCCCTGATGTTTTTTTTTCACATTGTGTTGCGTTACAGCCTGAATTTAAAATGGAATGAATTGAGATTTTTTTTGTCACTGATCTATACATAAGACAAAGTGGATTTTTTTTAAAATATAATTTTTTACAAAACAATAAAAAAATGAAATGCAGAAATATCTAATTTACAAAAGTAGTAAACCCCGAGTCAATATTTTGTAGAAGCGCCTTTGGCAGCAATTTCAGCTTCGAGTTTTCTTGGGTATGTCTATCAGCTTTGCACATCTGTATTTGGGGAGTATCTCCCATTCTTCCTTTCAGACTTACTCAAGCTCTGTCAAGATGGATGGGTAGCGTTGGTGAACAGCAATTCAAGTCTTTCCACATGATTCTCAATGGGATTCAAGTCTGGGCTTTGGCAAAGCCACTCATGGACTTTCACGTTCTTGTTCTGAAGCCATTCCAGTGTTACTTAAAATGTATGCTTGGGATCATTGTCCTGTTGGAATGTAAATCTTCACCACAGTCTGAGGTCTTTTGCTCTCTGAAGCTGGTTCTCCTCAAGGATTTTCCTGTATTTGTCTCCATTCATTGTTCCCTTGATCCTCACAAGTCTCCAAGTCCATGAAGCTGAAAAGCATTCCCATAGCATGATGCTGCCACCACCATGCTTCATGGTACAGATGGTGTTAGATGGATGATGAACTGTGCTCGGTTTCCGCCAGACGTAGTACTTTGCATTCAGGCCAGAGTTCAATTTTTGTCTCTTCAAACCACAGAATATTTTTTCTCATGCTCTCTGAGTCTTTCACATGCCTTTTTGCAAACTCCAATGTGCTGACATGTGCCTTTTTCTCAGGAATGGCTTCTGTCTGGCCACTCTCCCATGAAGCCTAGATTTGTGAAGTGCTGCAGACCAAAGCACAGAAAGAGCATCGGGTGCAAGCCCAGAAAGGAGGTGGTAGAAGACAGAGACCACCGACCTGTCTGCGATGGGAAAGTGATAGGTCCAAAGACTCAGCCTCAGCGCAGGATATTTAAATGATTTTGAAGGATCCAAGAAGCATCAAACTCTTAGGAAGGAAAGACTGAAAAATTGGAAAATGGTGCATTGGGTGGAGGGAATGGGGAAAGGGGTGGGGTTAACATGGATATAAAAGATCATGGTTTTAGATGGGGGTAATCTTAGATGATGGTGAGCAGCTGTCGCGAGGACCTGGAGGGATGAATGAGATTGAAGAGTGTGGGAGTCGATTCCACAAGCGGGGAAAAAAGAGAGGAACGAATGAGTTCCTCCTTTGGAGGAAGGAGAAAGTTAGGTACACGATGTATGAACATGCAACATCGAAGTAAGCAGTGATCCTGGATTTTGGTGACATCAAGTCAAGACAAAAGAGAATCAAGTCAAGGAGTTTCCTCGAGATACTAATCACAGGTACATTATCTGGCTTGTAGGTAATCCATCCACATATATGGACTGTGAAAGTATCTCCAAGTTAAATGTGTAAAAATGACCAAACAGATGTCACATTTTATTTCAGGTAAAAAGGCATTGTTCACCATAGTCTTACCACGAAGCGTATGCTCAGCTTCAATGACAGCATCCATGGGAGGGGGCTCGATTGCTTTTGCCAGGAACTGTCCAATAGAGCCAAGGCGGAGAAGCTTGATTGTGAGAGAAACCTCATGCAGTGGAGTCCGGAATATCTCTGCCGTCATGTGTTCATCCAGCCTATGCCGGAGGAAGGAGGAAGGAAGAGATATGAGGTTTGAACATGCAACGTTGGATTATGTGGAGGCAGAGTGGATATCTCGACATTCCTGCGTACCTTTCGTAACGAGCTTTACTGCAAAGATGGAAGCAGAAGCCTGGGCGTACGCGACCAGCACGGCCACATCTCTGTTCGATGTTTGTCTTGGATGCCCAGACAGTCGCATAGTTTGTCATGTTGTTGTGGCTCGTAAACATCTTTACCTTTTGTCTGTAACAGAGCCAGGATATCACTCCGTCTTGCTCCTTACACTTCAAACTGTTTTTGAAAATAAGAACTCCGGAAGTTGGTTACAAAATTCATTCTGAAACTAATGGCTGGTTAAAGAGTTACAAAGTTTCTTCAACAAGCATTCTGAGTATTGCGCTGCAATACATGTCCCCTCCCGGCAGTCTGTCGTCCGGAAAACTGTTGGGGAAATTACCAAAGTTCAAAGTGCCATAACTTTGTCAAAAATGATCGAAACGTTGTGAAGTTCGAACTTGATCTGTAACTTATCATAAGGAAACCATGTACCAAGTGTGAAATCATTAGCATTGAGAGTTTAGAAAAAAAGCCTGGAAAACTGTTCTTTGCATGACGGACTGACAGACTGACAGACAGACGGAGGGACAGAGTGCAAACATATAGTCGCGTACACCGGTAGTGGACTAATAATAGATATGTTCTACCAATAAATTAAACTAATTGCGACTTTGTACAATGATAAACAAATGCATCAAAATCTTGGTAGTAGACGTAGTAAACCTAACCATCAGGTTTACGAATACTCATTATTCCGTGTTTCAATGGATACTGAAACTTGATAGCTATACTCCACTGACACTCAAAACAAAAACAAGCTCCAGGTATCTGTGGATGACCTGTACAGAATTTTGAACGAGGAACTTTTTGGAGTTTAACAATGACGACAGCATGTAATACAATCGAGTGTCCTCAGTATGCAAGTGAAGGAAGAAGATTGGTGGTGGAAGAGGAGAGTCACTCACACATGGACATATAGACGAATGCATGAGGCATGATACAAGACTGTTAGATGAGCCAAACACATCCACAGAACTTGGGGGGGGGGGGGGGTGGGGGGGGAAGTGCTGTCACTTCTTGGGGCACTCTGGGTACCAGCGACGCCACAACAATGGCGTCGTCTTCTCACCACACTCAGCAGGGCATTTACGAAGGAGAAACTTCCTCCTCCCCGCCGATGCCAAACTAAGGGGATTGTCCGTGCTCTTATCCATTTCAATGCTGAACATCAAGCAAGGAAGCAGCATGTACCATTTATCGTCTTTGGTATGACTCAGCCTTGGTTTGAACCACCGACCTCCCAGAATGGAAGCGGACACTAAGCATTACACCACTGAGTCTGGTTAGAGATGACAGAAAACAAAAAAAGAAATTCAAACGGTATAATCAACAAGCAACATACTTGACAGAGTCGATAACGAAAACCACGTCGTTGATGGTGATGCTCGTTTCCGCAATGTTTGTTGAAAGAATAATCTAAGAGTGGGATGGAAGTGCAAACAAAAGGGCTCAGGGTTGTCATCCTGAGGCCTCTTTCTGAAACAGCAAATACAGCCATCATCATTTGTTTTTCAATGTTGTTTTCTGCAGTTATGATCAGTCCTGTCACACGAACATACGTACTTCGGTACGGAAAAATGAATAAGCAAATCTTTGTCCAAGTACATTTTACCAATGTCAGTCAGGAAACAGACTGAAAGGTCTTCAAGACGTACTAGTACAATCAATCGATCCCAATCATGATGTATCATGCTCCGTTACAGAGCGTCGGGGCTGTCGAAGCAGTTTCCTACCAAGGGATATACTAGGCGGTTTGCCATTGCCTTCCCAGTTAGGGCAAGAATTTGCAATTTGTTCAGGGTAACGGTGAAAGCTCACCTACTCTTCGACAAGGACATCACCGTGGGATTTATAACGTCCACCAACAGCAGACAGGATGCACAGCTTAACGTCCATCCTAAGGACGGCGCACACATTGATGAATCACCCTGCCAGTGAAACACCGGGATGACAGCTTACAGCTGTGTCGGGATTCAAACCCAGGCTAAATAGCTTAGAGGCGAGTGTGCGTACCTGTGGCACGTTAGGCCAGCTATGTACAATAAAATATTGGAGTTGGTCATTCAGACGTTTTGGGTTGGGTGATAAGGCCTGTGGTGATCGTGCCCCCCCCCCCCCCCCCCCCCACGTAACTTCCTCCTTTAATCACATGGATGGTAAGCAATCAAAAACGCCCGTGCACCAAAATTTATCGCAAGTAGAAATATTAAACCAATCGCTCCCCATTCCTCCATAGACACAAAGTTCTAAATCAGGTATTACAAAAACTGACCATGACACATGACGTCCATGTCACGCTTATAGCGATTAGATTTTGCTTCTCTTGTATTTCCAAAGTGAAAGTTTAAAACTAGCATGTGCACACATACAGAAAAAAGAAAACAACAACCAAAACTCCCTTGACCCTCCACAAACCCTGCCCGATCCACCTCTCCCCATCTTGTCATTTCTCAAATTTCAAAACGTTGCAAGTTTCTACAGAAACTGATATCGCAGGCAAACTTTTAATTAAATATATTGTTGCGGATATGGGATTTGCATCCATCCATATCCGCTTGTAAATATTCCCCTATTTCCTCAATACTTCCAAACTATCCCCAATCCCCCATTCCCTAGCCCCATTGTCTGTAAACAACACTCTGTAGACCCGACCTCCCCCTATTTCCCCCATTAAATGTCGTGCCCAGGTTCACCGCATCTCATGTAAGACAACTATAGGACATCTTGCTAGTTATTCTTAGTCTATGTCAGTTAAGGACTCGTTTCCATTAATTCTGACCCTTCGTTGCACCAGAATGTGATTGTATGGCACCGTTAGGAAGTTTAGGACCTCCCAATACCTCCCCGCAGCTCTTCCTCACGGTTCAGCAACAACAACAACAACAACGGCGGCGGCGTGCACAGGGAGTGCGCGTCCTCACTCCGGCTTGGTTGGTAGGGGGGTGTTGGGAGGGCATGAGGCCTTCCCAGCGAGCCGCCATCGAACATGTGCTCGACGGGGTTACCAAATAGGGGCTCCCTGTCAGCTCCTCGTCAAGGGCGGAGCCCGGTAACCCCCGCACCCAATGGGAGCGGCGGACCGGTCCCATCTGGGGCGGAGCCAACCAGCCGAGGGCGTGTCACTCCCCGCTGAGCATGCGCAGGAAGAGGGAGGTGACGTCAGATGCGCGCTGAGCTTGGAGAAAGAAAGACGCCACCTCCGAGCGCTGTGACACCTCCCCGCATCTCTGGACTGGACCGTGCTTTATCCTGTCCCTGAGCCAAGGTGCACCTTGTGCTATCGACTGCCTGTCCTTCCCTGCCATCAATGCCTGTGTAAGTCAGCCTTGTTCCGTTTGTCTGTGGTCTGTCTGGGGTAAGATAAGACTGTAACTAAGTGCCTATCTCTTCTGTGTCTTTTACCTCACTCTACCTTGTAATCTACCCCTTTTCTCCACCACTAATTATACCCTCCTCCGGAGGTCTTGAGAACTGTACCCCTTGCGTCGTTTCATTTATCCCAGTCGTTGTGTCCTTTCCAATCATTGATTTAGCGTAGTGCGATTTGGCCAACGTTCGGGTGGAATCGGGTGAGTTGGGGAAGAGTCGGGGAATAACTGTTAGGTCGCGGTAATACACCACCGCTCGGTCGAAATAACATCTAACCGCGATCCGTAACAATTGGTGTCGAGGAGTGAGATACGAGGCCCGAAGCGCGCTTAACGCGCTCAAAATTACAAGCAGTTGGAAATTGTTTTAGTGTAGCAGCATAGCAAACCTGTTGTGCATTTTGTGATACAAGCACCAAATTTGGTACACTAGTAGACTATCATATTATGAAAAGATCTGGATATTGGGCCATCTCAGATTCAGAGATTTGATTTTTGCAAGATTTCGATTCGATTGGGATCGAAGAGAACACCTTCTTCGTCTTCTGTACAGTGAAGTTGCCAGCCCTGAATTCTCTGGCTACATCTGGGTGCTTCATTGGGAGTGCAACCGTGTCCCTCAGGTGAACAGGGACCCACCTGGCATAGTGTGTGTGGTCTAAGGCATGGAACCATGGGACCAGTTCCGTCAGGGCATCAAGGTACATCGTGAATGAAGCCTGCCGCAGAGAACGCACGTAGACCAGTACCAACATCTCTAGTTCCAGCACAGTTGCCCAGTACTGAAAGTTGGGAATGTCTTCTCCTCTCTGGTGACACCAGTCTTCGAACTCAGGCAGGTCTTCTGCATCATCAGCATATGTCATACAGTGGCGTTCATACGCACGGCGTTGCAGGATGTGCAGTGCCGCTGCAGTGATTTTATGAGCTCTTCTTGTGCGGGTGACGTGGGCAGCTCGTAGGAAGGAGTCGGCCGTCCCTGGCGTTGCAATCTCAGCTTGCAAAATCTGCAAATCTTGCAAAAATCAAATCTCTGAATCTGAGATGGCCCAATATCCAGATCTTTTCATAATATGATAGTCTACTAGTGTGCCAAATTTGGTGCTTGTATCACAAAATGCACAATTCTTTTGAATATTTGGGCTAAGCCGCCCCACTATTTTGTTTTTAAAGGAAAACCCGAATTTTGAAAGTCGCGCTATGGCAGATCAAGACGGCTGGGTTCCGGTAGAGGAGAGTGAGGCAGGGTCGATCCAGGACCAAATTGAGGGACATGAGGAGAGCGAAGCAGTGAGGGCGGCAGGTTCGCAAGATGGTGCTCTCGCGCACGAGGTTGCGGGCGCGCAAAATGGCGCCTCGCACATGGCTACGGCGGCCGCACCCGCTGCACAAGTGGGAGGGATGGCCCAAATGCAGGCCCTCATGGAGCAATTTATGGTACAAATGCAGGCGTCCCTCAACCTGCAGAAGGACGAGATGAGGGCTAATAGTCAGCAATTGGGGAATCGGATGGATGCTCAGAGTGAGCAAATGAGGGCTGATAGTGAGCAAATGAGGGCTGATAGTGAGCGATTGGGGGGCAGAATGGGGGGCGAAATGGGGGAAATGGGGGAACGGCTAGAAGCTAAATTAGAGGGGTTAGACAATGGGATAGAAGGGGTGAAACATGGGTTAGCGGGGGTAGAAAACAGAATGGCCGCTCAAGAGAATCAAATGGAAGGGATGAAAAAGGGGTTAGAGGGGTTAGAAAACAGTATGGAAGGCAAATTGAGGGACATGAGGGACCAAGCGGAAAGGGAAGTTTAAAAAACTGGGGCAGCAGATAGAGGGGGTCAGAATGGGGGTAGAAACTAAATTGGATGCTCACAGGGAGGAAATGGAGCAGATGAGGGTGGCATCTGGGCAGGAGATGCAAGTGATGGGAGAAGAGATCAGAAGAGGTGTGAGTGAGGAGGTCGGAGGAGTGCGCGAGGAGGTGAGGCACTGTAAGGAGCGCATGGAGAAGGAGGTGAGAAAGGGGACTGTAAAATTGCAAGGTGGTATAGAGGAGTTGACGCTGGGAGTAGAACAACTGACAGTGGGACAAAAGGAGTTGGGGGACCAGGTAAAGAAGAACACAGCGGTAATAGAGGGTTTAAAATCGACACAGAAGGAGATGAAAAAGGACATAGGGGTAATTAAAAAAGAGTGTCAGACGGTACATGAGGACCTGACGAGGAAAATGAACAAGGTGGTAGAGGTGATGGAGGTTAAAGAGCGGGAGGTGCGGGAGCATATAGAAAAAAATAAGGTGGAGTTAGAGGAAGAACTTAAGGGGGCGCACGAGGAGATGAAGGAGGTGAAGCAGAAATTAGAAGAAGTGGAAGAAGGGGTGAGCAAAATTAAGAAGCGACGGAGAGAGGATAAGAAAGAGATAAAGGAGGAAGTAAAAGAATTGGTCCAAAGTCTGTGTTCGGATCGTGATGATGTGCTCATTAACCGGATGAGGGATTCGCAGGTGATGGAGGAGAAGCGAAGAGAAAGAGGACCCGGTGTAAGTGGTGACCAATATGGTCGTGCGTATGATGCGCCAGGTGATTTAATAAGCTTGGGGGTCGAGATAGACCCGGATGTTCGTGAGAGGCCAAGAGTGAGGTGTATGGCTGGTCCGGAGGGTATGGAATGAGGGTGCGAGCGAGAGGGTCCGGTGATGGGAGAGGTGCGAGGTGTGAGTGAGCAAGGTTGTGGTGGGATGGAATGGGTAGCGGGTTGCGGAAGTGTGACCCATGCATCGACACCAACAGGGGTAGTTTTTAGAGGGACAGGGGAGGCACGGGAGCCCCTTGGGGGTAATGTACTGTGGGGGCCCGGCCGGTTCGGCCCCGCGCTGACCCCGCAAGGGGCGACGCACGGGGTCCGGCAGGCGGGCAACGACTCACATACGAGGTGGTCCCACAAGGTCCCACTCGCGCCGTATGACGGTGGGTAAGGGTGGCATCCCTGCCACCCTTCCCATGAATGGGGCAAATGCACTAGATTATGGGGTGTATGGCAGTGAAAACTAGCCCGGGTGGGTTAGGATATTGTGTGTAGGGATCTAGCGAAGATGACATTAGGTAACGTTAAGGTTAGTTAGTGACAAGGATACCTGTAGTGGGGACGCAGGTAGAGTAGAGTGGATGATAATGACGAGGGAGCGCAATAGTTTAAAGGGACGACTGGGAAGCGCAAGTTTCAGAGGGGAGTAGTTAGATGAGATGATGCTGTGTGAGAACTGGACAGGTGTGTGGAGCAGTGTATGAGTAGTGAGTGTTGTGGATCAGCGCAAATGCGCTTGGGGGAGAGAAGGGTGCAGGCGGCACCAAGTATGAGAGCACAGGTGTGCAAGCACAGGTGTGTGGAATATATGGAGCAGAGAATGAGTGGTGTGGAGAGAGTTGGAGTAAGTGGTACGGAGTGGTGTGCATGGTGCGAAGGTGTGGATGGGGGAAGAGTGGACCCCTTTTCACGAGTACCCGGGGAGGGTAGTTTAAAGAACAGTTAGAAGGTATAGGTAAATTGTGGTTGGATATTGGCATTTGTGGTGCGGTTGCAGAATGGTATTGTGGATGGGTGCATTGGTGTGGTGAAATTGGCTGGTCGTGTGGCCTGTTAGTATGAGTGTGAATGGTTGGGCACTCCGCCACTGTTAGATGTCGGCCAGGTGAGGCCGCAGGTGGGCTCTGGGAGCCGTTAGTGTCAGTGGGTGCGCCTGAGGATCCCGGGTGTGGATCGGGCAGCCCGTGCCAGAGAGGGCACTGAGGAGGTGAGAGTGCGAGAGGGCCTTCCCCAGTTAGTTAGGTTAGGGTGAGGAGCAGGTGAGCTCGGTAGGCAACAACAGTGGTGGAGGTGTGCAGCTGGGCGGACCAGCTGGGAGCGTCACACGACCCAGCCACCGAAATTGTGCGGGGGCACCGAGTGATGAATCGGGGGAGTGAGACCCCAACTTGAGAAGCACCACAGTTTGGTCAATGGGAATTGGTTTTTAGAACCCATAGTGTAAGTTGGCCAATGGATTGGCAGGGAAAGACCCCGGGTAATGTAAAGTTGTTAAAGTCATTTAGGAAATAGTTAGGATTGATGAACCTGTCGCACCATACGCAGCCACTTACCTGAGGTGGTGATGATGACTCCACACCGGTGTTCCTTTGTTCTGTGTTGCAGGAAAGGAGAATTGCTGTGTGGATTTGTGAGACGCATCACGACGTGGATGAGACATTGGGGTGATTCCATCTCTCCCTCCTTAGGAGGGACTGATGATGAATTGGTGATGGCAAATTTTGATGTTGAGTTGGAGATGGCAAATTTTGATGAGAGTTGGAAATGGCAAATTTGATTGGTTAGGAGGGAGAGAAGACGAATTTGGTTTATGGGAGGAACGGGGAAGACAGTAGGGACGTTTGTTGATGTGTAAAGTAGATGTTTATGGGTAGTGTTGTGTTTTGTGGATACAGTAAGGGGTAAGGGAGGGGCAATGTAGGTTACCTGGTGGGGGGGGGTGGGGGGGGGGGGAGGGCGTACGGTAGGAACGTACCTGTCTCACCTGGTTCCCATGTGCCCCCAGTGTGCATTACCTTATATTGCTTGCACTTTTGTGCCCTTACCACCTTACTCACTTGTCTTCTTTTGTCTCCCACCTCCGAGGATCTGGCTTTGGGGCAGAGAGAGAGGAGAGAGAGGTGCTGGCTCCGCAGTTGTGGGCCTGTACTTCCGCTGCTTGCTGCCTGGATCGATACACCATATGGACCGCAATTTTTGTGGCCGCCCACAATGGACCGCAGTTCTTTTGCGGTCAAGCACCACCCGTGGATGGACCTCTGGGTCAACGTGGCACCTATGCCATACAGGTGAACCACTTTTAGTTGGCCCCCCTGACGGCCACAATTTAGAAATGGACGCGGTTGGCGCCTTTCTTTATTTCTAAAGAAGCCAGAAGGCCAAGTGCACTCCAAGAAGGCAAGACCAGCGGCAGAACATCGGCCGGCTGCGACACCACCGGTGACCATGGACACTTGATTGTGCCTTTTTTATTGAACACTTTATTGGTGCACCGGATGGTGCTGACTGTACATAATGGGGTGGTGCTTTTGGTGCTTGGAAGGGGTGCTCTGCACATTATTAAAGGCCGTAGGGCCACAGGGCACTCGTGGGTTGGTGTATCGATGCTGGCATGTGTGCTCTCCCTATGCATAACATCTGCATGTGTTCCTCAAAGAACAGGTCCTGGATCGTAGTGTAAATATCAGTCTTGTATAAATGATGCTCCCTACCGGCTGTATGTTTAGTTTGAGGATGCTTTCCGCGATTCGGTTATCCTGTGGGTGTGTTTCTGTTAGGAGAAGGGTGCAACGTCGCAGGGGGACATATTTACTCATTTGTGAACATCTGTAAAACTGTCGCACTCAGGGTTGAGTTAATAGTAGAGGGAACTACATCTGAGTGCCACACTAACGTAGGTAAAAATTTATCGGGTCGGGACACCCCGAGGTAGAGAAGGGTGCAATGTTGCGGATATGGGATTTGCATCCATCCATATCCGCTTGTAAATATTCCCCTATTTCCTCAATACTTCCCAACTATCCCCAATCCCCCATTCCCTAGTCCCATTGTCTGTAAACAACACTCTGTAGACCCGACCTCCCCCTATTTCCCCCATTAAATGTCGTGCCCAGGTTCACCGCATCTCATGTAAGACAACTATAGGACATCTTGCTAGTTATTCTTAGTCTATGTCAGTTAAGGACTCGTTTCCATTAATTCTGACCCTTCGTTGCACCAGAATGTGATTGTATGGCACCGTTAGGAAGTTTAGGACCTCCCAATACCTCCCCGCAGCTCTTCCTCACGGTTCAGCAACAACAACAACAACAACAACGGCGGCGTGCACAGGGAGTGCGCGTCCTCACTCCGGCTTGGTTGGTAGGGGGTGTTGGGAGGGAATGAGGCCTTCCCAGCGAGCCGCCATCGAACATGTGCTCGACGGGGTTACCAAATAGGGGCTCCCTGTCAGCTCCTCGTCAAGGGCGGAGCCCGGTAACCCCCGCACCCAATGGGAGCGGCGGACCGGTCCCATCTGGGGCGGAGCCAACCAGCCGAGGGCGTGTCACTCCCCGCTGAGCATGCGCAGGAAGAGGGAGTTGACGTCAGATGCGCGCTGAGCTTGGAGAAAGAAAGACACCACCTCCGAGCGCTGTGACACCTCCCCGCATCTCTGGACTGGACCGTGCTTTATCCTGTCCCTGAGCCAAGGTGCACCTTGTGCTATCGACTGCCTGTCCTTCCCTGCCATCAATCCCTGTGTAAGTCAGCCTTGTTCCGTTTGTCTGTGGTCTGTCTGGGGTAAGATAAGACTGTAACTAAGTGCCTATCTCTTCTGTGTCTTTTACCTCACTCTACCTTGTAATCTACCCCTTTTCTCCACCACTAATTATACCCTCCTCCGGAGGTCTTGAGAACTGTACCCCTTGCGTCGTTTCATTTATCCCAGTCGTTGTGTCCTTTCCAATCATTGATTTAGCGTAGCGCGATTTGGCCAACGTTCGGGTGGAATCGGGTGAGTTGGGGAAGAGTCGGGGAATAACTGTTAGGTCGCGGTAATACACCACCGCTCGGTCGAAATAACATCTAACCGCGATCCGTAACAATATATATGTATATATACAGGGGGCTGCAAAAGTAGGTATACAGTAAGGATTATACCACTATACCAGTATTATAATAGTGGTGCTAGGATTCATTTAATACTAGAATTCATTTAATTCATTAAAATCATCATTACCATTTTAATAATGGTAATAATGACATTATTAATAATGAATAATTATTCAAATGTGCAAAGCTGATATTGAGATATTGAGAATTATAATTCATTAACATTATTACCATGTGTCAAGTAGCACACTGTGCATGCGCTACTTGACAAAGAATTTCCCAACAGGTGGATTGGACCTCGGGGAGCCGTTGACTGGCCACCACGTTCGCCGGATCTCACCCCTATGAACTTCTTTTTCTGGGGATGTGTAAAAGACAGGGTTTTCGCACGCAAGCCACGTTCTGTTGATGCCATGATTCAGTTCATACGGGAGGCTTGCCAGGAAATTGATGCTGATAAAGACCTTTGTGCCAGAGTGTGCACGGGTGTCCACACTCGACTAGTGGAGTGTGTGAATGCCGGGGGCAAACAGTTTGAACATTTGAGGGATTAATATGTTTATTATTGATATGTTATTATTGATATGCTTGTATAATCAATAAAATACGTTTTGTGCGCACGTTTTGTTTTTCATTACTGTATACCTACTTTTAATCCCTGGTGTTGGGCTAGCGGCTAGGGTGCCGGCTTTAGGATCCTAGGATCCTGGGTTCGAATCTCGGTCGATCGCCGAATTAATGCCAGGGGGGTTGACTCAGCCTGTCATCCTTCCGAGGTCGGCTAATTGAGTACCAGTTCACTGGTAATTCCCTGTTTGTCGTTAAAGGCGGCAAAAAGGGTTGGCGTCAGGAAGGGCATCCGGCCGTAAAACATTGCTTCAAAAAGGGGACCAAAAATCAACAACTACCACGGTCCCCGAAAAGGCCAACCCCCACTTTGCGGGGAAAAATGGCCTCTAAACGGTGGTTTTTATACCTACTTTTGCAGCCCCCTGTATATATATATATTTTTTTTTACTGAAAAACATCTAATAAAACAATAAGGAAGTAAGCAAAAGATGAGCAAATGAGCATGAGAAAAAGATTAATGCACAATGACATAATGTGCTTTCTCGATGCACTTCAGCTCACACAACCCACACATACAGAACTCCAGTGAAGTAAAGCAGAACATTTTATCCCCTCAACCAGAGATAAATATTCCCAGTTAACTTCCATCCCTAATGAATGACTCACCTTCGTGATGCCCAATGGAACAGGCTCGAACACCTTCCGTTGGTCCTCGCGAGGGATCTGAGAGTGAAGCGGCAGGATACGGTATCTCCCATTCACTGCACCACGTCATGAAGAAAGGCACAAGTGAATATGGTAGTCCTAGCCAAACGTAGACGTTAAGTGTTCTCTCTCCTCTTCCATCCCGAACCACAACCCTAATTTCCCACCCACCCAAACAGCAAGAACGTACCAAAGTTGCAGAGCTGATTCTCCAGATACTTCTGCATTGCAAATATGAGATTCCAGCCAGGCAGGAACACCAAAATGGCTCCATCGACATTGAGACTTTTTACATAATGGATCAAGGCCTCGATGAGCTCAAAAGACGTCTCCTTCTCGCTCATCTGTGCCATTGCTTGCTTCGTGGGTCCTTTGTAGCAATCGTCAATGACCTGGTTGCAGTTAATCTAGGAACACATTGCAGATACAGGCAACATCACTTAGGCCGAACGAACTGAGGTTGTTTATTCCTGAAACACCCTGCAACCTTTGCCTGCAGAAAACTGATTTTTGGAATTCCGGCCACATTTTCCATCCAAACAACATGCGACTTTTTATGAAGTTAGCTTTTACCATTGCACACATTTCTTATTCAACTTGGTTGTGGGAGGGTTTTGAAGGCCATAAAATACAATTCGATGAATCTTTCCTTGGAGTTAGGAAAGGAGGTGCTCAGAACACACTCAGAACACCACAAACTACAAAGCTGAAACGAGTATAAAAACAATAAACAATGGAACAATATCTTGTGGATAGACAGAGGTAAAAGCAGAAGGCGTTATGAATACAAGAGTCCAGAATACAGGAAGCACTGCACAGGAAAGAGTTAAACAAAAATCCAAACAATAAGACGTCATGTGGAGCACGATACTTGCAAAATCCGCCCCCACCCCCAAACAAAAAAAAATTCCATTCATACAGCAAATTGACCATTTAATCAAGATTAAAATTGACAATCTTGATCAAAGCTCAGGTCAACAGGAAGAAAAGTGACGATTTTTCAGATGAAAAATTATGATTTTGGAAGGTTGACCTTGAGTTGACCTTTGACCTCAAATATAGTTAGTTTCCCTATTTAGTGAATCAATGTGCAAATGCTGTTCAATTTTCAAGTCAATCGGATGAAAATTGAGGATTTTAAAACCTTGGCCTATGTTGACCTTTTGGCCTATGTTGACCTCAAAAATAGTTGGTGGTTGAATTCAGTGACCATATATGTAAATCCTCTTAGAATTTCAAGTCAATCAAATGAAAATTGGTGATTTTAGGAATTCAGCCTATGTTGACCTTTTGGCCTATGTTTACCGAAAATATAATTTGTGGTTGAATTCAGCGACCAGATATGCAAGTCCTCTTCAAATTTCAAGTCAATTGGATGAAAATTGAGGATTTTAGAAATTTGGCCTATGTTGACCTTTTGGCCTATGTTGACCTCAAAAATACTTGGTGGTTGAATTCAGTGACCAGATATGCAAGTCCTCTTCAAATTTCAAGTCAATCGGATGAAAATTGAGGATTTTAGAAGTTTGGCCCATGTTGACCGTTTGGCCCATGTTGACCGTTTGGCCCATGTTGACCGTTTGGCCCATGTTGACCGTTTGGCCCATGTTGACCGTTTGGCCCATGTTGACCGTTTGGCCCATGTTGACCGTTTGGCCCATGTTGACCGTTTGGCCCATGTTGACCGTTTGGCCCATGTTGACCGTTTGGCCCATGTTGACCGTTTGGCCCATGTTGACCGTTTGGCCCATGTTGACCGTTTGGCCCATGTTGACCGTTTGGCCCATGTTGACCGTTTGGCCCATGTTGACCGTTTGGCCCATGTTGACCGTTTGGCCCATGTTGACCGTTTGGCCCATGTTGACCGTTTGGCCCATGTTGACCGTTTGGCCCATGTTGACCGTTTGGCCCATGTTGACCGTTTGGCCCATGTTGACCGTTTGGCCCATGTTGACCGTTTGGCCCATGTTGACCGTTTGGCCCATGTTGACCGTTTGGCCCATGTTGACCGTTTGGCCCATGTTGACCGTTTGGCCCATGTTGACCGTTTGGCCCATGTTGACCGTTTGGCCCATGTTGACCGTTTGGCCCATGTTGACCGTTTGGCCCATGTTGACCGTTTGGCCCATGTTGACCGTTTGGCCCATGTTGACCGTTTGGCCCATGTTGACCGTTTGGCCCATGTTGACCGTTTGGCCCATGTTGACCGTTTGGCCCATGTTGACCGTTTGGCCCATGTTGACCGTTTGGCCCATGTTGACCGTTTGGCCCATGTTGACCGTTTGGCCCATGTTGACCGTTTGGCCCATGTTGACCGTTTGGCCCATGTTGACCGTTTGGCCCATGTTGACCGTTTGGCCCATGTTGACCGTTTGGCCCATGTTGACCGTTTGGCCCATGTTGACCGTTTGGCCCATGTTGACCGTTTGGCCCATGTTGACCGTTTGGCCCATGTTGACCGTTTGGCCCATGTTGACCGTTTGGCCCATGTTGACCGTTTGGCCCATGTTGACCGTTTGGCCCATGTTGACCGTTTGGCCCATGTTGACCGTTTGGCCCATGTTGACCGTTTGGCCCATGTTGACCGTTTGGCCCATGTTGACCGTTTGGCCCATGTTGACCGTTTGGCCCATGTTGACCGTTTGGCCCATGTTGACCGTTTGGCCCATGTTGACCGTTTGGCCCATGTTGACCGTTTGGCCCATGTTGACCGTTTGGCCCATGTTGACCGTTTGGCCCATGTTGACCGTTTGGCCCATGTTGACCGTTTGGCCCATGTTGACCGTTTGGCCCATGTTGACCGTTTGGCCCATGTTGACCGTTTGGCCCATGTTGACCGTTTGGCCCATGTTGACCGTTTGGCCCATGTTGACCGTTTGGCCCATGTTGACCGTTTGGCCCATGTTGACCGTTTGGCCCATGTTGACCGTTTGGCCCATGTTGACCGTTTGGCCCATGTTGACCGTTTGGCCCATGTTGACCGTTTGGCCCATGTTGACCGTTTGGCCCATGTTGACCGTTTGGCCCATGTTGACCGTTTGGCCTATGTTGACCGTTTGGCCTATGTTGACCTAAAAAATACTTGGGGGTTGAATTCAGTGACCAGATATGCAAGTCCTCTTCAAATTTCAAGTCAATCGGATGAAAATTGATTTTAGAAATTTGGCCTATGTTGACCTTTTGGCCTATGTTGACCTTTTGGCCTATGTTGACCGTTTGGCCTATGTTGACCGTTTGGCCTATGTTGACCTCAAATATACTTGGTGGTTGAATTCAGTGACCAGATATGCAAGTACTCTTCAAATTTCAAGTCAATCGGATGAAAATTGAGGATTTTAGAAATTTGGCAAAGTTGGTGACCTTCGGCCTATGTTGACTTTTTGACCTTTTGAACCCCAAAACAATAGGCTTCTCAAATGGAACGACCTATACAACTTGGTGAAGTTTTGTGATGATCGGTTTAGAATTGTGACCTGTAGGCCGGTGACAAACAAACAAACAGAACCACAAACGCAACCGACCAATATACTTGAAAAATCTTCGATTTTGCAAGTAATAATATCCTTTTCTGTTTTGGAAAGTTTATGGAACATAAAAGCGATTGTTCACTTCTAGCCATAAATAAATTGCTGTGAATCCTGTGGTTAAACGGCATAAAAAGAAGAAACACGAAATTCTTACATCTTCATCGACAGTGGCTGCTTCTTCTTCACGATCTTTCTTTCGCTTATCCACTGGCGGAGGTGTAAAACCTGTCATCTGAATGCAATCTTCAAGGTAGTACTCTGTACACATTCAACAGGCACATCAATGCAATGAATATGAGAGAAAAAAAAACCTTTTGTGAGCAAATGACTGTTTCTGAGGCAAAGGGGAGGAGGTGGGACAGGGTTTGGGAGGGGATAATCTAATTAATAAAAACTTGTTCACAATTATTTGTAGAATCAATACACGAATAAGTATACACGACTTGTAAGTGAGTGAATCAAATATATATTTAAATATAAAACCTGCATACAAGGACAGTAAAAAGACAAGAAGGAGAATCAGGAAGTGGTAGATAAAATAAGTCGGATCATGTGAATTTTGGGTTTGTTGATCTGGAGAAAGCATTCGATAGGGTTCCACATGAAGTAGTGACATGGGCATTGAGGAAGTTAGCAGTGGAGGAATGGTTGATCAGAGTAGTGATGGCAATGTACAAAAGAGCGCGCACAGCTGTAAGGACGAAGGACGGGAACAGTGGTGAGTTTGAGGTGAAGGTGGGAGTGCATCAGGGGTCGGTACTAAGTCCACTACTATTTGTAGCTGTGATGGAGGTGCTGGCTCGGAACGTAAAGGAGGGTTTACCGTGCCAGTTGTTGTATGCAGATGATCTGGTGTTGATTGCAGAAAGTATGGATGGACTGAAGGAGAAGATGAACAAGTGGAAGGAATGTATGGAGACGAAAGGTCTGAAGGTGAATATCGGAAAAACAAAGGTGATGGCAAGTGGTAAAGCATGTGGTGAGGTGGAATGAACTGGGAAGTGGCCATGTGCTGTGTGTAGGAAGGGTGTCGGATGTACAATGTGCGCTGAGTGGGTTCATCAAAAATGTAGCGGTCTGAGAGGGTCATTAACCAGTGTGGCAGCTACATTCAAGTGTAAGGTGTGCACAGAGGGAGCTGCAGATGGAGGAAATGTTGAGTTGGATCTTGGAGACGGCGTGAAGCTGGAATGTGTGAAAACATTTTGTTACCTAGGAGACATGCTGAATGGAGAAGGTGGATCAGACTCGGTAACGGTTGCTAGAGTGAGATGTGCATGGAAGAAGTTTCGGGAACTGAGTGGCATGCTGATGATGAGGGGAGTGTCGTTGAAGCTGAAGGGAAAGGGAAAGGTGTATGCTGCATGTGTGAGAAGTGTTATGATTTATGGGAGCGAGACATGGGTAATGAACATAGAGCAGCAACGAAGGTTGGAAAGGGTGGAAATGCGAATGGTTCGGTGGATGTGCGGAGTATCGTTGAGAGAGAGGAAGACAAATGATGAATTGCGAAAGATGATGGGAATAGAGCCTGTGATGGATGCTGTGAAGAGAAACAGTTTGAGATGGTTTGGTCATGTGTTGAGGAAGGATGAAAGTGACTGGTTGAGAAGAGTGATGGAAATGAATGTGGAAGGAAGTAGAGGACGGGGAAGACCAAGAATGACTTGGCTAAAGATGGGCGAAGAAGAAATGCAGGCAAGGGGGTTAACAAGGGGAGATGCAGAAAATAGGGCAAAATGGAGAAGATTGTCATGGGGACCGCAAGGCTAACCCCCGCTCTTGCAGGGAAAATGGCCTTAAAATGCCTGTTGTTGTTGTTGTTGTTGTATGTGAATGCAAGCCAGCTTACCTTGCACAGGAAAGGTACGTCCGAAGACCTCAATGATGGGAGAACCTCCAAAATACTGCTGGAACATGGATGTGTCAATGGTGGCCGACATGAGGATGACACGTGCTTCCGGGTACATGCGTACGACATCATTCAGGACAACCAACAGGAAGTCAGTCTGCATTGGGCCATAAAGACAGTGGAGGGATGGGGCAGTGGGGGATGTGAGACTGGGTGGGGTAATAATAATGTCCATGGGCAATGTTAAAGTCTTATAGCCAGCTCAATATACTGTCATACGTTCCAGGAAAACAAACCAGACAAACCAACAAGACTCACATTCAGGTCTCTCTCATGAATCTCATCCACAATTACATGGCTAATACCACGCAATCCGGCCTCCAATTTCCTAAGCAGCACTCCTGCAAAACATGCAAAATGAAATTTCATTTGTACATGGATTTGTACATTGGATTTTCAAAAATATATATTAAATTGTCCAAGCGACTGTTTTTTTGATAGAACAAATCAATATAGATGAACGTTTGGATTAGATTTGGGAAAACAGACAATAAGTATAAACACAATACAACTGAAGTAGAAATACCTGTCCTGGAGCCAAAAATAATCCATAATAACGGATCTGAACTGGTCATTTGCAATCATATGTGACAGTGCTTTGGTGCTTGGCGCCACTCATGTGACTCCCAAGTGTGCTTTTCCTCACATTCCAGAGAGTTGAGAACGTCTTCTCACAAACGCTGCATCTGGCTTTGTGATCGGACTGTCGATGGGACTCAGCCAACGAGGAATTAAAATTGCAAAGCCGAGATATTTTCGAAATTCTCTTTATTTCCCATCAAAATCGGCAGCGCGCATGCTCGTACCTACTTCCTGCTTAATTGGAAGTTTCCGTAAGTACTTGCAATAATTTATGCATGACGCATTAGAAACCATTTCGGCTCGGCTTTGTTAAATCCATGGGAGAAAGTAAAATTGGTAATGTTCTCTTTAAGAGACCAGCAGAATTAACAATTCAGACAGGGGCCACAGCAGATTAATTTATTTATTGTATACAAGATCGAGGCTAGTGCAAGAGGTAACATTAATCAGAAAAAAAAAACAAAAACCGGACACACAAAACAAACAATAAAGGGAGCGGGAGACAAGATGGGGAGAGAGAAGGGAGCACAAAAGTACAACAGCAGAGAAAAGGGACATCGGGAGACATGTGGGAGGGAGGGGGCTTGGGGGGGAGGAGGCATGGGAAGGGGGAGGGGGTGGGATAAAACACATGGACTGCTATGACTTCCAGGAAAGAAGTCGGTATTTCAAAAAAGTGGATCAGGGTGAATTAATAGGGGTAGAAAAGATCAAGGTTTTGGATGGAGGAAGATAAGAGATGGTGGTGAACAGCTGTTTTAAAGACTTGGAGGGATGAGTGGGATTGAAGTGTGAGGGAATTTGTTCCAGAGGCAGGAAAAAAGAGAGGAATGAAACAGTGAAGGTGAGCAGAGAGTCTTGATTTTTGGCATTTTAACCAAAAGAAGGTTGCTGGCAGATCTTGGGCGACCTGCAGGAATATTTGGGGGACAGAGCACAGATAGAGTTGGGGGAGCTAGGCCGGATATGAATCGGTAGAAAGACAGAAAGACCACCTACATGCCTGCAGTGAGTGAGTGAAAGGCCCTCACAATCAGCTTCATCGCGGGAGATTCCAATGATTCTGAAAGCTTTGGTTTCAACAGCGTGAAGCCGAGCTAGGTGTGAGGCAGGAGCACCAACCCAGAGGGGAGAGCAGTATTCCATTGAGCTGTGAATGAAAGCCTTGTATGTGGTGAGGAGCTCAGGTGTGCCAAGGAAGGGCTTCACACGACCGACGGAGGATGCCCAGTCGGCAACTGGCTTTGGAGGCCAGCTTGGAAATGTAGTTTTCCCAGGAAAGATCATGGCAGATAGTGAGACCCAAAAGCTTGAGTGACAGAACTTCTTGGAGAAGATTGTTCAGAAAGTGGATGGGAGGGTTTTCCAGTCAGTCTTTTCGGAGAGACATAGTAAGAGTGTGAGATTTGTCAGGATTGAAAGACATGTTCCACTTGTTTGACCAGTCTGTGATTTTGTCCAGGTCTGCAGAGCGTGAGGAGACTGCAGACTGCCGATCTGAGGGATGAGGAATGGAGCGGCAGAGAGTGGAGTCATCAGCAAAGAGATAGAGAGGATTTTCTAGAGTTGGAGAGATCATTGATGAAGACCAGAAAAAGCACAGGGCCAAGAACACTACCTTGGGGAACTCCAGCCTGAACAGGAAGGGGAGATGAGAGAAATCCATTCAGGGACACACGTTGACTACGACCAGAGAGGAAGTCTGCAAGCCATGCGTAGAGATTTCCATGGATACCATAGGAGGAGAGTTTGGTGAGCAGGGCGGGGTGCCAGACCGTATCGAAGGCACGTGATATGTCGAGAGAGACAGCTCTGATTTCCTCTTTGGCATTGAGGACCTCCATCCATTGTTGAGACAGCAGAAGAGCATGTCCAGAGTAGAGTGACCTGGTCTGAAACCAAATTGATGATCAGAGATAAAACCATTCATCAAGATTATTTCTATTTGTGCAATTTTTCTTGATTTTCCAAGAGTTCAAGGAATTTGACAAGTTTTCCAGGACTTTCCAACACTGGAAAATGCTTTCGATTTTTTTTTTCCAGGACTTTCAAGGACTGCGAGCCATGATATTTGGGGAGAACCTTCAAAAGTGCAAGGTGTTCAGGGAAATGCAGCACAATAGTTAGGTCCAAAACTTCAATTCCGTGACCATTTTCTGGCTGGTAAGGTTTGACGATTGATTTGACTTCTATTGACATTTTATAACAAAAATAGCCTCTATGTCCCTCCCAAAAATCCCCGCATTTTTCGCCAGAGGCCCGAATCCAAGATGACCGCCGGCACTATCTTGAAAAATTAAGTTTTGAACCAGAACACCTAGAATCACGTACAAAGACACTTTTTTGGGTAATTTGACCACGAGGATTCCGAATCTGACATTAGTTTGACGTTATGACATTATTTTGACCCAGAAATCCAAGATGGCCACCATACAGTAGAGCGAAAATGCAACTTTTGTACTTAAACATGTTAAAGAAACTACCTCCATAAGGATATCTTGCAGTAAAGTAATTGATGATTGCATGACAAGTAAACTCATTACACTTCAAAATAAGCTATTTTTAATAGCTGTGACTTGAACAGTTTTCAAATGAAGTAATTAATCAATATGACCTTTAATTATATGATTAGTCCGAATCAGAGCATTCTGCTTCACTAGAATCTGAATCATCAGATTCCGATGAATCTCCCCGCCTTTGTACATCATCATCTCGCTCCTCATTCCCCTCCTGGCTCTCATCTTCCTCACTCTCTTCAGCTGGCCCTGGTGCAGGTAGATGTGTCGGGAGAGCAGGTTGCGTGTGGCGGACAGGGCGACAGCGACCACCCACCAGCTCCCAGCCATGTCCGAGTGGCGAGGGGTGGTGTTTCTTGGAGGGATGACGCACAAGATATGCCAAGTAGTTTGCTCGGAGGCAGTGTTGGCGTAGGCTGTCTACATCTGGAGGGAGACGGATAAATGATTTGTTTTTCAGTGTCTTCCACTTTGCTGCACGGGCCTCAGCCATGGTGCTACTCTTTTCGTCGCCATAGATGACACGTCGTGTGAACTGGAAGAGCTCCTCTAGCACCTCCTCCTCAAGGTCAAGGCTATCTCCACACAGCGAGAGCTGCCGTCGAGCCACAGGGCTCTTCGCCACCCGGTCATACACCAACTTCTTACCCTTGCCATAGAAGCCTGAGTTGGCATCACAGCCTGTCATACAGTGCAGCTGCACAATACAGTCTGCCATCTCGTCATTAACCAGGCCATGACATAAGATAGTCTCCTTCTTCCTCTTGATAGAGCTTTCCGGGCAGCTGCTGCGAGATGACTGCTGCCGCGACATAGGCATCGGTATCAGCGGTATCAATGACAACAGGGCCACTGTAGCCTGATTCACGCAGAACTGCGTAAGCAGAAAAGAGGACAGTATCAGCCTCAGACTGGTCAAAGCTGTAGTTCTCCATTGGTTGCTGGGTTGACAAATTGGTGCAGTGGGAGCCAACAGAGTAGACAATCTCTGCATCAACACTCTCTGCAAGGTCTGTCAGGTAGGTGCATATCAGCTTTTGCATCCGCCCCTTGTTGCTGACGCTACATAGAAGTGTTTTGAATGCTTGGGCAGAAGGGAAGGGGTCATTCAATTTCATGTAGGTGTTGGGTATATGTGCCTTACCCTGTACCCGCAGGTCTCGCTCGTAATCTTTAGTAGAGTATGGTGTGTCATATGGGTCATTCACACAGAAGATACGTTCAGCATCACCATGGCGGGCAAGGATGATGGAAGACACCTTGTGGACATAGTCTGACCACTTGTATGGGGTGCCATGTTGCGTCTGTCGATCCTCTGCTGATGGAGTTGCCATCCTCCAAATCATGCCCATGTCGATGAGCGGTGTAGGGTTCCTGCAGATCTACAGATTGCAGAGAGAGTTTCTGGATGAGCTTACTCTTCTGTGTCTTCCTGTATGTTCCGTTGGAGTTGAATAAAGCCATTTGACGATGATGTCAAGATTGACTTGACATCATCCTTGAGCCGCTTAGCCACATTGTGCACCAGTTGTTCACTGCCAACACCGATGGCGGAGAGTGCTGCTTCAACATATGAACCACCCCCAGACGTGTCATAGACTAGGTCGCTCTGGTTTCTCTGAGGGCGGGAGTGGAAGCCGATCTTGCCCTCAAACTCCCGGGTCAGGATATCTTTGATAAAGGATGACTTGATGCTGGATGTTGAGAAGCCATACCGAGATATGATAGAGCTGTAGTCTTTGAGGAGGCTCTGTAGTGACCTTAGCTCACGTTCCTCAAAGATAACTGTTCTGATGTGGTCAAAGAAGATAGTCTGAGCCTCACGGAGATTGACATTGTGCATGCGTGGGAGTTTGTCATCTTCACTCATTTTCTGGTAACTACGCACATATTTCAACCAGCATTTGTTGTGATATCTGATCTCAATCGCATATGGGTCATCAGCTGCATAATCGATCACACAGTTGATTCTGTCTCGCATGCTCTGATCTTCGAGGACCACCGTGTGACTCTTGAACGTTGCCCATGCATTATCATACGAAATCAGGGACAGCTTTGATTCTGGGTGCTTTGCCGACTCCGGTTTACAGCACCAGACACATTTTGTTTTTTTATGTATCAGCCCTTCTCCACTTGATCGCAGCCGCTTGGCAGGTGGAGAAGCAGCCGGGGGGAAAGCCTCAGACATGGACGAAGACTGAGATTGGCATTCCTTGACTTCTCGTTTTTTCTGTCTTGTCTTGGCCTGCTCCAGTTTATTAGCATTCCATAAGGTCAGCCTACATGATTTATGGACACATTGTCTGCCGGGACCATTATCCCAATTGACTGTTGCATAAACGTCTCCGAACTTGTCAAGACCGCTCCATAACAGGGCTTTTTTCTTGAGATTTTCCCAACTCTCAACGGAGGTAACGACATCAGTGGCTTCATTGCAAAGCCCGCCACACTGGAGGACACACGGAACGGTGGACATTCTCTTGACAGCTATCTTCTGAATACTGCGCTTCTCAGTGCCGTCTCATTCGCTCGTATACTCCCTGGAAAGACAGAAATAAGTATATGACATTACACACACAGACAAATAAAAAACAAGAAAATAGCAATTCACTAATCAGGACCTCAATTCCATGGCCAGTATAGATTTAGCCAAAATAATGTGTTAATTCATGATCATATGTTCTCCCATTTAAAAGTTGCATTTTCGCTCTACTGGATGGTGGCCATCTTGGATTTCTGGGTCAAAATAGTCATAACGTCAAACTAATGTCAGATTCGGAATCCTCGTGGTCAAATTACCCAAAAAAGTGTCTTTGTACGTGATTCTAGGTGTTCTGGTTCAAAACTTAATTTTTCAAGATAGTGCCGGCGGGCATCTTGGATTCGGGCCTCTGGCGAAAAATGCCGGGATTTTTGGGAGGGACATAGAGGCTATTTTTGTTATAAAATGTCAATAGAAGTCAAATCAATCGTCAAACCTTACTAGCCAGAAAATGGTCACGGAATTGAAGTTTTGGACCTAACTACAAGTAACCAAACATCCGTTTCCATTCACCCATCGGAAGATATTTTGATTCAATGTACCTCTTATATTTATTGAAAACATGTCTCAACTACTATTTGGGTATGGCATCACACACTAAATAGTTCTCAGTAGAGCAAGCCTCAAATTTAACCGGTAAGCTTTGAAAAGTCAGTTAGATACTATGCACATACAATTAGAATTTTTTTTTTTTTAAAGAATAATATTTGGCAGACCCCATAATCCTGTCCATTTAGGATAGTAATCTCCTTTTCCATTCCAGCTTCTTTAACCTCCCTTTTACCTGAAAAAAATGTCTAAAAAAACAACAAGGATCAATCAGAGATTGTAGACCCTCGTCCAGTAGACCCGTGCTTTAGTGGTTTTCAAGGCTTTTGTGTTAAAACAAATATGGCGGCCAAACCACGTGACTATCATTTTTTTTCTCCACCAAGTTATCCCTAGATGGCGCTCAAAAAATTTGATCGTGATCAGATGAAGTTTTGGACTTGTCGAATTATGACGTCATAATGGAAGCACCTATGCCATCATTAACATGTTATTCCCCATGGAGAGTTCTTTACAATGCGCCATGTCTCAATTTTTTCTATGCCGCAGTTTCAGGGATATAGAGGTGCAAAGTTTTCGGTTTTTCCAAGATGGCACCTGTACCACGTAACCTATGACATCATAATTTTCATTTAAAAATTCTCCAGGTAGAGTTGCACCCACGGTGAAAATTTCCTGTCAATCGGACCAACGGTTGCAGATAAAATCATATTTATTCTGTGCAGACAAACACAAACAAACAGACAAATGGACTCAAATGCAATACCCTATCCTTTGGCAAGGGTAAAAAATTAAGAATTTTGATATTTTCCAAAATTCTAGGTGATTATACCTAAAATGAGAAAACTTTTCATGTCCAGTTCACACCTCCACGACAGAAGCTGGCAGGTCAGCTCAGAGGTAGAAAACTCACCTTTGATTTGTCCAATTTGGGTTTAATTCATGACAACTACAAATTGTCAGATTGATGCCCCACATGCAGGGAATTTACAACAATGTGGGTGCCATCCCTCGGATGAACATTATACCTGGTGTCCCACCCACGAAAATTAGCTGGTGGTGGAAGCTAAATATCGCATTGTGTCTTTTGCAAAGCGCAGGTGAGTTTTTGCCAGCATTCTCACCAAATACCAGCTACAACCTATAGGGGGCACTGCATGAAATGAAGCAACCAGCAGCCATGTGATGAGAACGATCACAATGGAACTTCAATCAAATTCATGGCATAGGTAAGGTTTACACTTTGAAAAAGCACAAATTAACCAGCGAACATGGGGAACTTTTCGACTCATACCAGCTGTAGGCGCGATGGTCTTCAAAGACCGTGCAACCAAGGAATCAACATCCAATATCGTAATTGGAACAGAAGTGTCTTACTGCATTCATGGCATCTCAAAACATCTTGGCCATCTTTTTGACCGGGGAAATGGGGACCAACATGACCACATGGGGAAGAAATGGTGTGCCATGATCCAATTTGGATATTGACCCATAAACATGACAAAACGATTCTGCCAGGAACCCTCTTTGGTGAAACTACCAAAATCAAGACTCTCTGCTCACCTTCACTCTTTCATTCCTCTTTTCTCCCACCTCTGGAACAAACTCCCACACTCTCTTCAATCCCTCTCCTCCCTCCAGGTCTTTAAAACAGCTGTTCACCACCATCTCATATGTCTTGATCTTTTCTACCCCCGTCAAAACACCCCAAAATCCACCTCTTTCAATTTCCAACTTCACTCCTGAAATTCCTAGTAGTGTTCATTTGTTTTATTCTGTGTAGCCACCCATCCCCCCCAAGCCCTCTCCCTTCCACAGACCTACCGATGTCCCTGTTCTCTACTGTTGTTGTGCTTGTATGCTTTCCTCTCTCTCCCCCTCTTGTTTTCCACTCATTTTATACGTTTTATGTGTCCGTGCACATTTTCGTGTTTAATGTGCTAGCTCTTACACGAGCCTCGACTCTGTATACAAATATATATATAAAATTTTTCCAAACATTGTAAAATAGGCCTGAAAAATAACTGCAATTAGCAACATTTTTTTCCCAAGAATACACAATAAAAATAAATAAAAATAAACCTTTGGCTCAAAGTGACCCAATTTCAGTCATCTGATGGATAAAATATATGTATATAAATGAAAAGGGCCAATAAAGTGCAACCAACACACCTACTGTGCAGAACATGATGCTGCCATATGCACGGGGAAGACAAGACTCAAAACGGACGCTATATCCACAGCTTTTCCCCAAATCCTCTCCTCTCTCGAAGGACACACGCTCCGCCACTGACACTGCACTAATACGACGTGGCTAAGGAGTAAACGAGCAAAGAGAGGGTGGGGAGGTCACCTATGGACAGGGCAATGTGAAGCGTGAAACAAGTGGGAAAAGGGCAAACACTGTCACACCTGTGTGACAACTATGTTGCATTCGGCACCACGCTCATTCAGAATGAAGTCGTCCAAAATGTACTGCGGCACTTGGGTAGTTTTTCCACATCCCGTGTTTCCCCGAATAATGACCACGCAGTTGTTGTGCACAGCCTGCAAGATTTGTTCTTTGAAATTTTTCACAGGAAGCCGATCCCGCTGCACTAGCATCTGAAAACACAAGAGTCAGGGATCAACATCACGGAAATAAAGAGAAAGCATCTCAAAATGCAAAGCCTGTCTACATCCGCTTTGTACTCAAACAAAACTTGATAAGAACAGGGTAAGGTTTTTTTCAATTCATTCGTGTTCTCCATAATGCGAACCCTGGTGCATCAACCCTGGTGTTGGGCTAGTGGCTAGGGTGCCGGCTTAGGATCCTAGGATCCTGGGTTCGAATCCCGGTCAATCGCTGAATTAACACCAGGGGGGTTGACTCAGCCTGTCATCCTTCCGAGGTCGGCTAATTGAGTACCAGTTCACTGGTAATTCCCTGTTTGTCGTTAAAGGCGGTAAAAAGGGTTGGCGTCAGGAAGGGCATCCGGCCGTAAAACATTGCTTCAAAAAGGGGACCGAAAAACAACAACAACCACGGTTCCCGAAAAAGGCCAACCCCTCGCTTTGCGGGGAAAAATGGCCTCTAAAGGTGGTTTTTTTTTTTCTCCATAATCTCCATTAACCCCCGCTCTAGCAGGGAAAATGGCCTTAAAATGCATGTTGTTGTTTGTTGTCTCCATAATCTCCATAATGGATGAAACACGTGAGCAGGATGTGCATGCAAAGGAAAACACTAACCTCCTTCAGTGGCTCATCATGCTCAAGTTGGTAAAGAAGCTCATTCTTCACCTCTTTACTCACAATCTCAGAAGTTGCCTGCAGCACAATACCTTAACATGTATTACGTCCATTCCACCATTCATTTTGCCCCCTAACCTCCCCATCCATAATACCGATGACACTCATTTTTATCCTGAAATGTGCAGCAACAAGCAAGGAGGATAGAAAAGGACAGAGAGCAAACAAAGGTGTCAGCGAAAACGGGAAAAATACCAAAAGAAACAGAGAAATAGTGAATTAGATAAATAAATGGGGAAAAGGGAATCGCAATGACAAGCCAACAGAGTATGTATGAATATGAATTGAATGTATGAATGTATGGTCATTGATGCTCCAGAACAAAACACATGAAACAGCTCGACTTGGTTCTTGTGTGGTATGAAAAGCATGTTTTAATCACTTCTTTTTTTTTAAATTAAAAGGAACAAGCAAGAAAGGGTGAAAAAAGAGGAAAAGATTAAAAAAGAGGATTTAAATAGGGTATTAAAATAATAATAATAAAAAGGTAAAGGTTGGGGTAAATAAACTTTCACATGCAATGCAAAATAGTATGGTCATACTGTTGCAAGAGGTCCCTCATCAATGTTTGTGCTCAACCAGGGATTCCAGTTGATTTGAGGAGGCGACCAAGAGACAACTCCAGACTCCACAATCCTTTCCTCGTGGTGCTGCATGCTACGAGAACCGCACAGCTGCACCGACTCTTCAGGGGTTTCTGGCTGTAAGGTAGAGGCAGGTAACGTGTTACCCGTTGAGTGCACAAGGATAAGAAATTATTGAATGATAAGTCGTGCAATAATAATTTGTTATTACTGATGGTTAGGGTGATGGATCTTCTCAATCTCATGAAGCGCTACCACATTTTACCTCAAGGAAGTCATGTCTTCACTTTGGGTCACTGGCTATGTCGTGCCACATGCTTCTCACAGCCAATCATGGACTCACAACTTCAGCAAAATGTCTTCCTCCACAGAAATTACTCATAAATTCATCATGTTGCATTTGCTTGCTGCTCAATCGTGCATTACCTTTTTCCTAAGTCACACATAGGCGGATTTGTCGGCGACTACTGGCGACTGGAAAAATCGCCACCACCCGCCGACAATCGTAATGAAACCGTAATGGACGGTCGCCTGTAGTCGTGGTTATCCTCCCCAGGTCGGCTGCAGTCGGCAAGAGCCGCAAAGGGGCCAAATATTTTTTTAAATGTTTAAAAACGGCGCGCTCAGTCGCACTCGAATAAAATCCGCCATGCTGTCGTGATGGAACCGCCATGCTGTCGTCGGTATCCATAATAAGAGCGTAAAGCGGCCGCAACCCAGTCGCTCATAGTCTTCCGCAATCGCCCCAGCATCGCCCCACCAGCTAGCACGGCAGAGATGCGAATGCCATACGGCCTTCCTGCGGCATCTTCCTGACTACGGGCCGACACTGTTGCGGCTGCATATCGACTACAGAAGAACTGCCACGTCTCCCCTGCGGCTATGGGAGACTGACGACAGCAGTAGGACTAGTGGCGGCCGAGATACGACTGCCTGGCGACTGCATTATGACATACCACGATTCCATGGCAAGACAGGATGGTGTGAGGGTCTCCGTGGAGTGAGGTCCTGTGGTGCCGACAAGGATATGGCTTTATTGTTTGGACTTGGGACTTTTGGGAACTTTATTTTTGGGACTTTGGTCCTTTGGAAACTTTATTTATGGGACTTGGGACCAGTGGAAATAATTTGTTGGACTGTATTTCCATTCTCTCTCCCTGCAGAAAAGTTTGATTATTACATTACAATGATACATCTTTATTAACTTTCTTATTGTACATCAAACATCTTTATGCTTCATGTCATACATCATTGAAATGAATAAAGTGAAATGTAAAATAGTGAAATAAAGATTTAAAAAGTTGTGTGAATCGTCTCCAATCGCCGGCGGTCTTATTGCAGTCTTGCGGACGTCGGAGTAAACCGCCACCCGGCCCCAATGCAGTCGCCGCGATCCGCCATCGGTCGTAATCTAGCTGCCAGACTGTCGCCACGCTGCTGCTGTGCATCCGCAATACAGTCGTCGTCCATCTTCAACAGTCGCCATCCCACTCGGGGCGTCGTCGCAATGCAGTCGCAATGTGGCCGCCTGCAGTCGCCATACTGCCGCCTGACCATATTTGACCGCCTGAAATCGCCAGTAGTCGCCGAAAAATCTTGATCGCCGGCAGTCGCCAGTAGTCACCAAAATATCCGCCTATGTGTGACTTAGGCATTTGATTCCAGGATGTAAAGTGAAATATAGGGGCAATACCCTGGCGCTCAGCTGGTAGAATAAACAGTATACAGCACCGACTAAAGGTATTTTAAACCAATTTCAATGGTTGCTGGAAGACAGGGCAGCATGTAGAATCATACTAACATAATCATAAGATGTCATCGCATAACAAACAAAAAAAAATACCTATTTTGGGGCAACCCCTAAACCCCATATACCTCCTCAGACCCCAATTTTTCTAATGCCTTGAACAAACATTGGTACATCATGGGTGATTAAGGTTGTGGTGAAGTTTCATCGAAATTGCGTGTGTAGTTTCTGAGAAGAAAGCAAATACCTATTTTGGGGGGCAATCCCCTTCCCATAAACCCCCAAAGGGGGCAGAGTTTTTTTTAATGCCATGAACAAACTTTGGGACATAACGGGTGGTGAAGGTTGTGGTCAAGTTTCATCGGAATTGTAAATGTAGTTTCAGAGAAGAAAGGAAATACCTATTTTGGGGGGTCAAACCTGGACCCACTTTGACCCCCATAGATCCCCTTACACTTCGATTGTCTTGGTGCCATGAACAAACTTCGGTACATCATGGGGGATGAAGGTTGTGGTCAAGGTTCATCAAAATAATGTTTGTAGTTTCAGAGGAAAAAGCAAATTCCTATTTTGGGGGTCAAACTTGATTCCACTTTGACCCCCGGTAGACTCCCTCAGACCCGATTTTTTTTTAATGCCGTGAACAAACTTTAGTCACAACACAAAAAATATAATTTGTGCCAAATTTGGTTGCAATCCCATCAGTGGCTTTGGAGAAGAAGTTTCAAGTGTTTACGGACGGACTAACTGACGGACGACACGTCATCGCATAAGCTCCCCTGAAGTTCGTTCCAGGTGAGCTAAACATCATATAATTAAATATAATACTGTAGAACCCCGACATCAACGGGCGATATTGCTCATGATAAATGCCTCGAATGTTGAATCTGCGAATGTCGGGGCATTGCTTCAATGGGTAAAGGGGGTAGGTTCCCAGCGGTTCGTGATTCATAAGGTAAAATAAAAAAAATCCCATTGAAAAACCACAAATATGCCTGCAAAAAACTGCGAAAACGCGAAACAGTGCTGGGAATGTTGAAGCAGGTCATATTTTATCAACCATGGACACACGGAGTCCGTAAGTGTTGGGACCGCGAATGTCGAGATCCGACAATACTTGTAATTATTTATTTTTAGAAGTCTGAGTATTGTTTCTCTGTAAATATACCGATTCAAATTTCAAGACCCTCTGCCGAATCAAGACATGCTCCACAACATTTGGCTATGAGAGCGCACAGAATAATCGGAGTGAAGTCCTGAGAATTTATATGCATTTTAACACCTGCACAAATTTGGTTAAATTTACAAGCACTGCAAAACCAAATATGCAAATGCTTCAGGCTCTCGATCTTTTGTAGTTTGTCCAAAATAATACTGAAGCTACGAGGGGCGTTCAATAAGTTTTCCAATTAAGGGTTAAAGCAATATAGCAGGGTTCTAATTTTAGGTAACCTAAAGTACTGTTACGTTTATGGGGGTAGAGGAAGGAATCCCATATAAAAGGTAGGACTGTATAATTATAGCATGGACCGTGGACGCATAGGAGAAATTTCGATGTACTTAAGTAGGTAAACTACCTAAAGATTGTTTATGTGTCTTCACACAAGGGGTGAAGCAGTGATAACTAGTCAGGAATTAAGGTTAGTTTTCCCCAGTATATGATTTTCCCCTCTGTTATTTCCCCTAACGTTTTACATTTACAAGGCCGGCCATGAAAACTAACCTTTAAACATCACTTACAACCAGCGCTGGCCCTATGAATACCGATTGGCAAGTAAGCCCCACCCAATGGACCGAATAAGGAAAAAGGCCATGCCCCCAGAGTGGTATGATGGGCGTGGAAGAAAGCCGGCAGGCCATGCCCCTGAATGTCGTGATTGGCAGAGAGGACCATGGGTTGATACGGAAAGAGCTTTGCCATTGGTCGGTGTGACGTCACAGATAAGCTTTGAGAGCAGATAGAAGCTTCGAGCACAGAGAGGAGCTTGGAGAGCTTGGAGAAGGGGGAGCAGTTCTGAGAGGATCGCAATAGTTCTGAGGTGAAGGAGGAGCATTGCGTGATAACTGAGGATATTTGGAAAGCGGACAAGACGCTGGCCATTGTGACAGAGGTGGAGAAGCAAGAGGGCGCCTTCTCAACTCACCTCACGTTCATGGCGCCGTCGAGCACGACGCCACGGCTTGTGCCGGGTTTCCGCCGGAGGGACATCGAGCTCTGGGCCTCATCCCCAGCTGTTAACCTCACAGAGGAACTCATGAGGCCAGAGCCAAGTGCCAGCACTATAAAAAAGGGATTTTATTCTTATTATCTTTCCCTTGTGTCCGTTTTTGAGTCCGTGTTTGGAGATACCTCAGTTAAAATTTAGGTTACCGCAATATTTATTTCACCCCTTGCTATATTTTCATTAAATTACACTACCGGTCAGAAGTTTTAGAACACCTCAATTTTTCCAGTTTTTATTGAAATTTATGCAGTTTAATGTCTCAATGTACTCTGAAATTAAGCATAGAACAAATAAACAATTGGAGATGAAAAAGAAATCATAGAATCATTTTGTTTAACAAAATTTAATTTTACATTAAAACATTTAAACGGCGTAAATTTCAATAAAAACTGGAAAAATTGAGGTGTTCTAAACTTTTGACCGGTAGTGTATATTTTTTGAATTTTCCTTGTCGTGTTTACTTGTTTTTGGTTTTGGAATAAACACGTGTGTTCCGTTCAAGTAAACACTGCGCCTTCCTTCATTCCGCACGCAACAAAAATACCCCCATTTTTCGGGCAGCCGCCTCGGGAGTAAAACTGTCTCGTTATCTGTCATCCAGCGGTCTTAATCGCTGGGGACAGGACAGTACAATGCTTGTGCATTTGCGTCAGTTAATTACCTCAACCTCCAAAGAAGGACGGAGGTTTTGCTTTCACCCGTTTGTCTGTGAGCATGACATCTCAAAAAGTTGTAAACGGATTCGGACGAAACTTGGTGGACAGGTTGGGTGTGTAACAAGAACTGATTGGATTTTGGTTAAAATCCAGATCCGGATCCGAGAATTTAATTATTTTTTTTAAGTGATCCTTCATCATTGAGAGATGGGATCCAACAACGATATATTGCACAATATTGCAAAACGTTGTGGGCAGATTATGACAAAATGTGGTATCCAGATTTTGCTTCAGGTGCGGATCCAGATCTGGCCAATCAGTGGGATATAAAACGTAAACTGTTCAGCCTGATGGAGGTATGCACTCTATCAAATGCTGCTCTAGCTTCCAGTTTAAATTTCAGCTTCTGTGAAATTCCACCTCCTCCACCCTTTTGAATACTTAAAGGCATCAAACAAACCAAGCCATAAATAATGGGTCAAAAAAGAAAAGTTTAAAAAAATTCATACCGGTGGGATAGGCTCCAACCACAAATCCGCCACAACTGTAGAAAGCTGTTCTTCCAAATCGGCATTCAAATTGACTTCATAAGGTGCGAGCTGAGATGGAAGCACCAAAAGGTCATTATTTACAGTTTCATGGCAGGCCCATAATCATTTACCACCCATCCAAAAATGAACCACCTTCACTTACAGACTCCAGGTCACGTTTCTTGGCCTGCCCTGAATAAGATTCTATAACACCCAGGTGGTAGAGCTGACGCACAAGTGACAGGGCACATGACTGCGCTGCCAGCTTCTTTGTGCTGCCATTTTCACGGGCGAAAATCTCTGCGGCATACACATTTGCTCAATGAAAAGCGAGAAAATTGTACAAACTCATCTATCAAGAGAATATTTTCAAAGTGTTTATAAAAAGAGATGCGCAGACCAGGACAACTTGCTTCAAGCAGTGGATACACAACTACGCTAGACTTCAATCCATATGGACTGTGATCGACATTAAAAACGAGGAAATACATTTGGCCCAAAACTGAGGATTCATTTTTAATGCAAGTACAGCATCAAGGTTCATGAAAGCTGCACAACATAGGGTGGGAGGTCAATAAAGAGCCAAACGATGGACAAATTCAGGTGAAGTACTGTAGTGAGGTCATGAATGGGAAATATAGGCAGTGAATGAATTGCAATTATTTTTAAGAAGCATGGAGCAGGGGATTACCATACCGTAGAGTAGAGAAGCAAATGGGTAGGGATTCATTAGACGATAATATGATGCCATCTTGAAAGATTGGAGGGTTGAGAAAACCCTTGCTTACTTGCATGGAGGAATAATGTCAAACTATTGAGGAGTGGTCCCTCCCTGGAAGCCATTGGCAGAAAGTTTAAAGAACATGGTGGGTTCCAGATGGTATCAAAGGCCTGGAGATATCCAGAGAGATGTTCCTGACTTCTAGTTTGAGATTCAGGGCATCCATCCTTTGCTGAGAATGGTGTTAGCTCATCTAGTCTGGAAGGGCCAGAGCAAAAACCAAAGTGATGATCTGAGATAAGAATGTTGGAGAGGCGATGAGATGTGCGATTGCGGCAATAAAAATTCAAACAGATTGTTGGATATGGTTAAAAAAAAGAAAAAGAAAGATGATCAGTCAGTGGAAAGGATCTATTTTTGAACCTTTGTGAAGAATGCCAGGAGTTTTTCATGATTGATATTCAAAAATGAAGGGGCCACCAACTAGCATAACTTCAAAGCAGGCAAAGAGGTGCCTTCATTTTCAAAGAAGGATTTTCTCAACCAAAAACGAGGACCGGCTCAAGAACAGAAAAAGGTTTCGATGATCAAAGTATTCATGGCACAAAGGTGACTGACGAGGGAGTCTAGATTAGCCGGATAACTTCTCCCTTCCCCAAAAGTGGAATTATAATAGGATTGAGCTACAGGTAAGAGACGATAGAGTAGACTGGTGGGAGGGATCGAGGACTTGGCCTTATCAATAAATAGTTCAACACTCCAACTTCTCACAGGTGGTATCTATCATGATTCCATCCTTGCTAAATGAAGGGACCAATGAAGAACAAGTCCCGAACATGAATCTGACAATTTCCACCAGGCTTTGGAAAATGGAGAGAAGGGGACAGAAAGTTCAGGTCTCAGATGAATAAACAAAATCAGCATGACATCAATCGAGGTATGTCAACCTCTCTGAGAAGCAAGGAAAAGCTGACGTTTCTGGCTCTAACCCTCTTTTGTTCCGGTGAAGGGGCAACGGACCAAACGTAAGCTTCTTCTTGCTTTCCAAGGCAGTCAGCACACCTCAACTCAACGTCCTGTCGATTTCATCAATTGTTCTACATTTCTGCCAACATAGGTAGACACCGGCCTTCACCAGCATGACTAGTTCTTCGTTCTACAGATCTCGGATTACCCTGGTCTTTGTCTATGGCTCATCGGAGAGCGGATAACACGTATATAGTTATGCAATTCCGTGAAGTTGTGTCCGAATTTTGGTGACATTCACGATCAGATTTCACATCCCTATCCCGCACTGCTTTCTGAAACTCTGGCAGGGACCGCTTGATTTCATCCTTTACCCCATCCATCCAGCACACACACGTTCTGCCTCTTCCTCTTCTTCCCTCAACCATACCCAGCATGGTTGATTTCTCCAGACTTTCTTTTTTGCACACATGGTGTGTCCAAATTATGACAGGATCTGTTTTAGCATCAGTGCTTCTAATGTACATGGTGGTCTCATTTCTTTAAGCACCAATTTGTTTGTTACCCTTGCCAGAGGAGAGGGTATTTCATTCCTGTCCATTTGTCTCTGTCAGTCTGTCTGTCCGCACAGAATAAATATGATTTTCTCTACGACCGTTGGTCCGATTGACAGGAAATTTTCACCACAGGTGCACCTCCTACTGTAGAATTTTGAATGATAATTACAAGGTCATATGTCACGTGGTACGGGCGCAATCTTGGAAAAACCAAGACGTTGCACCTCCATATCTCCAAAAGCGCTGCATAGAAAAAGTTGATACATGGCTCATTGTAAATAACTTCATGGGAAATAATATATGTTAATGATGTCATAGGTGCCTTCATTAAAAAACAAACAAAAAAACAAAACACCTTTAGAGGCCATTTTTCCCCGCAAAGCGGGGGTTGGCCTTTTTCGGGGACCGTGGTTGTTGTTTTTTTGGTCCCCTTTTTGAAGCAGTTTTACGGCCGGATGCCCTTCCTGCCGCCAACCCTTTTTGTCGCCTTTTACGACAAGCAGGGAATTAGCAGTGAACTGGTACTCAATTAGCCGACCTCGGAAGGATGACAGGCTGAGTCAACCCCCCTGGTGTTAATTCAGCGATCGACCGGGATTCGAACCCAGGATCCTAGGATCCTAAGCTGGCACCCTAGGCGCATGATGACGTTGTAATTCAACAAGTACAAAACGTCATCCGATCGGATGAAATTTCTTGAGCGACAGAGGGATAAATTGGTGGAGAAAAAATATATATAATGATGTCAGCGGTCATGTGGTTAAGTCGCCATATTTGTTTTAAGACAAAAACCTTTAAAACCACTAAAACATCCTGGCGAGAGTGCAATCTCTGATTGATCTTTCTTGTTCTTCTTGCAGTCCATGGAATTTTTAACATTCTCCAAAACCACATTTCAAATTTGTCAATCGTCTTCCTTTGAATTAACACTGGTGCACTTTAAGAAAAAGGATTGCAGATTTATCAGTACGATTAACCTTCCGGGAAGAAATGGCATGCTGTTTTTGAGCAACTGCATCTCTATATAGTTTGGTAGGCCAAGGGCATGATTTTGGGAAAGACCGCTGTACGAGAGAAGAGATGTTCTGATGGAGAATAAAGAGCGGATTTTTTGAGGAAGTCTTTGGCCTTTGTTGAAGTCCAAATATGATGGAGTTGAACAATCTGCAAAGAAAACAGCACACTATAGGCCTGACCAGCCAACCTTACAAAATTGTCAAGCATGACATCACAGTGCTAGTTATGTCAAAATGATCTGCGATAATCATTTAGGATGTGATCAGAGAATACCTAAGGGGAAAGAAGCAAGAAAAAGAAAAAGATTAAGACGAAGAAATACGTGCTGTCTATCTGGAGATGTATCTCCAAATAAACTCTACCCCCACCCTCCACATTATGACCAAACACCAGCTACCAAGTCACAAACACATCCCACGCATTGTTCCTATGAAATCCAATTCAATAGCAGCGTACTCACTTTTCCCAAGCTGCTTCACGTAGATAGACATCGCTGCAATGTAGCTCCTGTCAAATGTGAAGGAAATAAAACAAACACAGGAGGCTCAGCTACAGGGAAGTAGGAGGTATCGTCGACATTGTGTCGTTACGGTGGATCGATGGACAAAGTGCAGCAGAATGTTGGACAAGATGCATTTAGGTAAAGGCATCAAAGTAGGGAAGTTACAGGATTCATATACATTTTGAAGACAAGATTTCCAAACTAATATTCGAATATTCCAAAATTCCACGACTGACCTGATGTGCATCTATTGATATCTTCGGCAAATGGTGGTTTTAAAGCATTATAAAAATATCTGATGAAAAAGCCAATCACCAACAAACCTTGGATCTTCCGTCATCTCAAAAAGTACGGGCAAAGAGAGAAAGGTTTTACTCCGTACTTGAAAAAGACCGTTTCCTGCCACCCTGGAGCTATGCCGCAACATATAAAACCAATGCTCATTGATAGCAGTTTTACAGCTTCTTCTTCTGATAGTAAGAGCGAAGCCATTACTTGTTCTTCAACGTCATGACGGTTCATAGCAAGTGAGCTGTACACCATCTTTGAACTTGGCATACATGGCAGCAAGAGCCTTCCAAAAGAACCGATATTGTCTTCACGTGATAATCTGAAGGCAAAGTATTCGCTGGTCAAGAAAGCATCAAGAAAAATTGTAAGGACTGTGAAAGAGAAGTGTCACATTGCATCACTCCATACCTGCGTGTTCCGAGGCGACTCTTCTCAATATAATTATTGCAGTAAGCATACGGTATTGCAGTTATTTTTTCAATTTCAGACTTGCATAAGTTTGCATCAAAGATGAGAGTGAAGTCGATGTCGCGCCATCGCAAATCCTCACGCTTCCCCACCTGACAAAGTTTAAAGATGGCAAAAGGTTCCACCAATATCATTGACCCAATATCAAATTTTGAGTTGAGTGTTTTTCCGTTTTGACCCCTGTGATCCAAAGTCTACATCCCCTGGGGCATGAACTGAGGAGGGAGGGATGGATCCCATCCCAAAAAAATCATTAACATATTTTCATGTGTTCCCCAATGGTGATTTTATTTTTTTAATGGTTTAAGCTCCATGTGCAAAACAATTTCCTGATTGAGGGACTGTATCACATAATTATCCCCAAAATTGTTTTTTTTTTAAACAAAACGGGAGGATATTGTAATCAGCTCTGTCTGTCTGTTTGTCTGTCTTTGTCCAGGCTGGCTGACACACACGCGCACACACGACTGTTAAACAGGTCTGCGTTTGGGTGAAGTGCCATCACTTCCTGGGGAACTTTGGGTACCAGCGAGGTCACAATAATGGTGCCATGTTTCTCATCGCACTCAGCAGGGCATTTCCTATGGATGAATTTCCTCCTCCCTATGGATGTCAACTACGCGGATAGTCCGTGCTCTTAATCTTATGCTGAACGTCAAGAAGGGAAGCGGAACATACCATTTTTTAAAGTCTTTGGTATGACTGGGCTGGAGTTTGAACTGCCGACCCCCCAGACTCGGAGCGGACGCTGTAACTATTACACCACCGAGTCTGCAGCACTTTTATACTGCGTCCAGTCCACTGCAAAGTGTTATTGACTTAAACTGCAACTGTCACCAACAGGGGATGCATGTCAGTCGAACTGAAGGACACAACCACTAAGGAGTGACATGGAGTCAGGGACGTCCTGTGGGAGGAAGGATTCTGTCATGCAGATAGATTCCAGTTTATCAGCAGCAGCCAAGATTGAGAGATCTCAGGTCAGAGCAGAGGTTTTGGATGTTTGAGATCCACACATTTAAACACAGGGGAGGAAGTGATATAGGCAGGGTGCAGGAAAGTCAAGAGAGGGTGGGGGAACTTGGGGGAACTTGGAGAAAGAGTTAGGAGAGTGTGGTGAGGGGGTGGCGGAACATGGTGAGGGGTTGGGGGAATGGGGGAGGGTGATGGGTTGGAGGAGGGAGGGGGTGAGGAGCTTATTGCTGAGCTACGAGCAACAATTTGAGCAAGCGGCAACTGTAATGTGGAACGGCGTTACATCAAGTACTATCACGTATCTCTGGACGGCAGTTTTAAACATCCGCAAGTAGTGTATATATGTTGCTTCTGGGACACTCTCATTTTCCCATTGACTTACATGTTAATTTTTCCCCTCCCTCATTGCCCCTAAACACCTCTATTTCTCTCACCCTGTTCTTTATGAACCTTCTCACCTTTTGACATGTTATCCTTATTCATTAGACCACTTAAACAATGGTCCTTCTGTGTGAACCTGTGATCCTTCTGACCTTATGGACCTTTTAACCTTTTACTCTTAATATCATCTGGTGAATCATCTTTGGCCCACTCACACAACGACCCTACAAATATTTGTTTATGCGTGGGAAATAATTTAATTCTCTTGCCACTCTCTTCACCATCTAATATATTAACAAAAAAGATGTTTGAGTTTGGTTCTTTATTAAGATATTTTAACTGAGCTAAGATAAAATGGTAAACCTCCCTCAATGTTCTTGTTTGAGCGCCTCCAGTGCCACATACCATTTTAAAATTAAAGTATATATTTTCCTGGCAACCATCAAAGTTTTCCGTCCACTCAAAAATATTTCCATCTTTTTTACCCAATTCACCGGTATTTAAATTAATTCTCTTATTTGTTTTGTAAATTTTTTTACCAGTTGTCTTTTCAATTATACCTATTTGATATTTTTCACATTCGTTATGTTTACCATTTATATACCAAGGTTGATTACACCTCCACTCTTTAGTCTGGTTGGTACTTGGTTCTATCATTTATATAATTGTAAAAACGCGGCGGTAGCCCGTTAAAATCCCTAACCCCCCTTTTTAACTTATCACTTATATACTTATATAACCATAAGGGAGACTATCAATTCCATTTTCTAAAATAAACCTCATCATCAAAAGCCCCCAATGCTTTCTTATTCACCTCTTCTGAATATAATTTATGTTTATAACTTCTTATTCCATTAATCTTTCTAAACTCTTCTTTCTTTGTTGTTAAACAGTTATAATAATCCTTAAAGTTTATTGTTTGTTTAATGACATTTTTCTTTATGCCTTTTAACTTCTTATCAGTTTTTTCAACGTTATTCACAATGTATTTATAAGCATAAGCCTTAGACCTCAATCCCACAAATTCACTCATGACATTTCCTCCTAATTCATCCTTAAACTTTCCAATCACCTTTTTATTTTTTAGAAGAGAACAACTCACTCTCTGGACTGTAATTACTAGTGTCAGATATTAATGTCCTTTTTCATGTCTGAATAAACATCATCAGTATTAATTTGCAAAATAAAACTATCTGTATCCATATAAAGTAGATTAACATCATTTTGATATTTCTTCCTCAAGTTATTATAAAAGTAATCATACATTAATGACTGATAAATCAAGAATTGATGTTCCAATATAAATAGGTTTGTTCATTTCAATACTCTCTTTAATCAAATGGATCGCACAAAAGTTCTCAGTAAAGACCTCAGCTCTAGTAAAACTCGGTCTATTAATTAATTTTGATGCTTGTTTCCAAGATGTTGATAGTCTGATATTTTGTCTTTTTCTCACATTTTCAATGGTCTTACCAAAGACCGCATTATTCATCAATTTATAAAAGTCTTTCTCAAAATCTGTTTTTGACTCTGTTCTTCTTTGTGTATTAAAATCAATGTACCCCTTCAACCAATGACTTTGATTGAACTTTAGAACCCTATGGATCTTCTCTACTCTTAGACCTTTTGATAAATATTGTCGCAAATTTCTTTGGTGTAGAACATAATTTTTCTTGTTATATAATGTAGTAAGTAATTTTTCTGTTGATTCACCTATATTAAATGATTGTTGATAATCACTTAACCACTCCTTCTTTGGACTTTCCTTTTCGCAAGCAAATGGGAGATCTTTGTGTAGGTTATGAAGTTCCTCTGCATATTTCAAATCGACCTCAAAATAATAACCAACCTTTGAATCATCCAATTCTTTTTGTGTAGAGATACATACATCTTGTAAAACCTTTTTGTAATCTTTTTCCTTTACCCATCTAAGTTTTCCATAAGGAAGAGCCTGAGACATTGCCCAGCCATACAGGTTGTTCGCATCATAATACATCAAGTAGGAGCTCTCTACCGATGGATCATAATTTGGAATGTACTTGTTATTTGCTTTAGCATATCTCTTTGAACAGACTTGTGAAATTCCTCCTCTCTTTGCCTTTTCAATCATCAAAAGCATATCAACATCGGTTATCAAATCCAAAGCTTGTTTTGTCATTTTTAACATCACGCTCCAAGCCAATCCAGGAGCAGTGTAATAGTGAGCAGGATCCAATCCATATCCAGAATGACAGATTGTTCTGAAAGCCTCAAACACATCAGCCAAAAAAAGCACATCAGTTTTGAGGTACAAATCGTGATACTCACCAAGATTCTTAATGTTATATTTTTTCCAAACATTTTGTGCGTGTACATAATCTTTATCAGATATATGACTATTATTTAATTTGTTATAGAAATTTTCTTTTAAAGGAAGTTGTGTTTCATTGAATCTCTCAAATGAGTCCATATAGTCATAGGGGTAAATTCCCTTTTGTGTTAGAAAATCTTTATCTAAAAAATACTCTGAAAGACATGGAAACTCTTTTAGATTTTGAACCAAGTTAGCCAATGGACTTGCAATGAATTTAAATGTATCAAGAAATCTGATATGAGTAATAGGAGATGTGTGAATTGTTTTTGTGAATGAAATGTATTTCTGATCCGTGTTTGGAATTGCTGAGATACTTCCAGAAGTCTTTGAGAGTTCCTTGATAAATAGATGTGTATCATAATGAGCGTTGTTATGAAGAAAGACAGGAATGAAAGAGGGGAGTTGATAATTAATATTACAACTTTGATGAGCCGGACCTCTATATTTACCAGTGAGATGACAATGGTCTCTAACCTTTAGACCTTTACCAATTTTCTCCTCACAAATATGACAGACTGTTTTTTATAAATTCTCTTTTTTCTTTACTTGTTAAGGACATTGGTTTATTGGTTTCTCTCATTATCTTGGTTAATCGGACACAGTCTTTTTCTAGTCGTTTCACAAACTCCTCTGGGGTATTTGAGCCTCTATACACCTCTAACTTGTTATATTCATCACCAACGGATGATTTGATATAATAACAAAAACCACAAGGAGTATGTTTTTGATATTTATTTGTGTACGATTCTTTTGGATCTGGAGAAGCAGTATCTATTTTTTCTAGAATACTTTCAAAATCAGCATATATAACAAATGGATGTTTGATCTTTTTATTTTCATCTTTGAATGTGATCTTTGAGCCTTCTTTAGGCATATTGATTACGGTTGATTTATGTTCGCCACAATAATTTGAATGTTTATCTAATCTTTCTTGTGAATTGAAGAAGTTAAGACAACGCAAACAAATATATATTTTATTTGTTGTTCTCTTACAGACTTGTGGTTTTATTAATTTAGCAATATCTTTGATGTATGTATAATGTGAATTTTCCTCTGAATTAAAATATAGAAGATTAATATGAGTTTGTTTACAATTGTCAGAAAGCTTTAAAACCTGAATGTTGTTTGTTTCTGTTAGACCATAAACATTAACTGATAAATTATTCATCTTTTCAAATTTAGGAATATCATTTAAAGTCATCGGAAACTTTAGATCTTTCGTATTTAATGTATTCTCATATTTTTTATAATGAGATACTCTTTCATCATGAAAATGTGGAGGATGTAAGTGTGCTAAAATAGACCAGAGAAAACATTTATTGTCTTTATTTTTGATATTGATAACTGCTTTTCTATTTTTGATAACACTGGGTAAATCAATGTAAGAAGAAGCTTTTAGAGGATCTGATTTAAGAATATGAATGTCTATGTAAATAATTTTTCCTATATTGAATCCACTTCCTACGATTGAATTATCCACATCTTGCTCTTGTTTAATAAGTTCATCATAGACTCCTGATGTTTTAAAATCTTGATATGAAGATATAAAGTGTGGCTCAGTTCTCATGTATGGTGTATCTATAAATCCTTCGTCCTTTGTCATTTCTAATTTTACTCCCATATAAAATTTAAGTGGTTTCATTTCTTTTAGTGTTTTTTCAATCAACATTTGAACAGCAGGTTTAACTATTTCTACAGCATCAACTATAGACTCTGGTTCAGGAGGTTTGAAGTTAAAGACTCTTATTTTAATATGTCCTTTGAATGCACCATCAGAGTTTTTAATAGTAAACAATTTTGACAAGTGTTTGTTAGTTTTAAGATGGGCTTTAAACCCCTTCTTGAGGATGGTTGTTTTACAGACCTTACAATGTTTTGTTTTAGGTGGAAGAGGGGAAAGTTTGTTAAGAATGTTGTATGTATGTTTTGCGGTGAGAATATGTTGTTTATAATATTTTACTTCCTTCTCGCAAGTATCACAATAAACCATATTTATAGCGTGAGAAAACGTGGTGTTTTATATACATCACTGTGCTTAAAATAAAACACTTTTGAGCTTTACAGCTCCGTTTTATATATATCGCTGTGCTTAAACTAAAACACTTTTTCACTCAGAATCATCGAAGTCATAACTATCACATGAATACTCAGAATCATACTCAGAGTCATCAATAAAGCTACTCTCATAACTATCATTTGAGCACAAACTATTAGTATCATAACTATCATCTGTGTTCAATGAAATACTATCATCACCATCGTCCGAGTTCAATGAAATACTATCATCACTATCGTCCGAGTTCAATGAAATAGTAAAATCTTCACTGCTGTAATGACTCATATTTAATTAGCAGAAAAAACCTTTCCATCTATACCAATATACTTTCTTTCATTAACGGATTCAATCTCTACATTTTTAATATCAAAAGTTATCTTTAAATAATCTCTAACTATCATAGAACGAAATGACATTTCACCAGAAATATTAACATCATTCATTTTACTTAGATCTACACCCTTTGGATTATTAAAGTAAATACAAATTTCTCCACGAGTATTGTTGATGGTCTTATCATTCTTTTTCAAAGTATCGTGGTCAATCACTTTTTCAAGCTTTGAATAAATTGCCAGGAGTAGAGGAGAAACTTTTGTTAGATTTACTTTAATGGATGTCTTTCCAGGTATAGTTAGAGCTCTTCCTTTAAATGAAATAGAGGGGCTCATGTTATTTTCCATAACTGGTTTTACCCAAAAATTTCCATATTTATCTTTGTTCAATTTAACATCTTTGACATATTTTTCTATATCTTTCACCGAAGTAGAGATTGATTGAAATTTGTCTTTTGTGCTTTGAAACATTGTATTTATTAATGAATAAACTTGCGTTTAGTTTAAGTAAAAATTTACCATATAAATATGATAAGTTCTGAAGGATATTTAGAATTTCCAGACTCTCCATATGATAAATTAGAGAATTGTCTGGCTTGTGATAGAATAGGGCTTAATAATGAGGGTTCATATCAACAATGTATTTTCTGTGATTTAATTTTAATTAATGATAATTAAAAAAATAAAAATATATATAACTCTTTTAAATTAGAACCAAAAATGAATTACTTTACAAGATTAATAAGAGAGATGAATGTTAAGTATTGTGATGATAATACACCATTTCTTTCAAGGGAAGAGACTATTTGTATTGAGGAAATGTATAAGGGTTTAATGATATTTATTATTCAAAATAATTTTAATGGAAATGTTAATACAAGATACTATATAAATAAAATAATGAATTATTTTGAAATTAAACCCGAACTCAGGATAAAATATAGAGTTTCTAAAATAGCTCAAAAAAAGTTAGATGACTTGTTTTCCAAATATATAAATGAATGATTTTTTACCCGTTTGGGAAAATAAGATAAAATTTAATAACCATAAAAACATTCCAAATTCATTGAGATGTCTAATAGTTGGTTCAAGCGGATGTGGAAAAACCTGTTTACTTTTAAAGATGCTCCTTGGTCCTAATTTTTTAGATTATGATAATTTAATAATTTTTACAAAGTCTAGTTTTCAACCCGAGTATCAACTACTCTCACAGGGTTTTAATGCAGGTCTTAAAAAGGAAGACATTATCGGTTTATTTAAACTTCAAAACAAACTAAATGATTATAATATTGAAGATATAATACAATTATTTTGTGATACACAGAAATCAAAATCGAAACCAAAACCCATAACTTGTATTCTCAGTGATAATACGGATGATATACCTTCACCTCAAGATTTAGATAAATCAAAAAAGAACCTCATCATCTTTGATGATTGTGTTAATGAGAGAAACCAAACAGTAATGGATAGCTACTATACAAGAGGGAGACATTCTTCTTGCAATTGTATATATCTTAGTCAATCATATTTTCAACTCCCTCGACGCTCAATAACAAACAATGCCAATACTTTTATTTTATTTAAGTTAAATTCAATAGATGTAAATAATTTTTGGAGAGATAATTGCTCTACGTTATGTAGTAAAAAAGAATTTGAAAATTATATGAAACACACGATTGAAAAATATAAATATATTGTTGTGAAACAAGATGAGATATTAAAGGATGTATTTTTATTTTAAACATAATTACATATATAAATGATAACTATTATTATTAATCTTGTGGGTAAATCTGCTTCAGGAAAGAACTTTCATAAATCTAAACTCTTGAATAGTAAAAATGAAAAGATTGTAAGTTTTTTTTAAAAACACCCTATGATTCGTTTTGTGAGTACTACAACCAGAGCAAAGCGACCAGGAGAAGTAGAAGGGAAAGATTATTACTACATTTCAATGGAGGAACATATGCGATTGAGGAACGAAGGTCAAATATTTGAGGAGGTCTCTCTTGGTTCTACAAAATATTCACATTGTAAGAGTGAGTTAAATAAAGTAAAATCTAATGGTCTTGGGATTTTAGAAACTAATCCTGAAGGAATGAGACAAATTATTAAATATTTGTGTGGTGATGGAGTTAAGATTTTATCATTCGGTTTTGATATCGATGAGGAGACTCAACGCAAACGTATGAAAAGCAGAGATACAAGTATTAGTGAAGAAGAAATAACAACTCGTATTAATACCAATAAAGAATTTGATGAAATATTTAAAGAAAAGGATTTATTTCAACACATTTACTATAACGATGAAGAAAAGGAAAATTTTCCCATTGACCTTTACAATTCATTAAATGATATTTTTCAATAAATAAATACAGAAAATGAATACTGAAGAAAGAGCAAGAAAGTTTAAAGAACATCAAGAGTTGGTTTCAAAAGTTGTAAAACAACAGGAAGAGATAAAGAAGAAACGGAGACAGAAACTAACTGGTGAAGAAGCCTTTGAAAGAAAACAAGAGAAATTTTTTAAACCGCTTTTAAAAACTCAACACCCTACAGTTCCCACGGTAGAATTTACTCCGAAAAAACTTCAAATGCTCAAAGATTTTAGTCAGATAACAAAACAAGAACTTGGAAAATTAGAATATAATGATGAAGAATTATTTCAGAAACTTGAGGAGGTAAATCAACCCCCTAATTATGTAGTGGAAGCTCTTCAAAACAATGAATATTTGGCAGATTCAAAAACCAGAGCAGGTCTCATTCCAACAGAAGAACCAGCAGTGTTCCATCTTGTGGAAGAAAAGGTATTGATATTTAATGATGAATTGATGTTCTTGAGTTCTACTCAACCAAATGTTAAATTAACTCCAAGACTAATGTTTCTTCTAACAAACCCCGGATTCAGCGGTTCAAAATATTTTGAGGAACCACTTGATATGGAAAGAGAGGAAGATAGGGTATATATTGAGTTGCTAAATGCACTTGATTATGGAGTTTCTGTTGCTGGTAAAAGTAAGAAGAATGAGAAGGAGAAACATATTATTGATGCTTTAAGTAAGCTTGGTTCGGGTGTTAGTTTTCTTCCAAATGACCCATCACAATTAGTTAATAGGCTATTATTGTTGTTAGGTAGTAAGAAGGCTGGAAACAACAATTGTTTTAATGAATCCTCAGCCATTTTAGATCAGTTGATGAACATGAAAATAATTAATAAATGTCAATACAAAGATATTTTATTAGATATTAAATAAGATGAGAAGCACAATTCTTAGTTTTAATTTCACAACGAGCGATTACACAGCTTCATTCCCTTACCCACTACAACTTGACCCCCTTACCTCATATGAGGCATCTTTGTTGTCAATGGAAACTTACAATACCCTTTTTAATATCACAGAGAAAAACAACAAGTTTAGTTATAATCCAGGAAGTGGATATAAAACTATAACCGTTTCACCTGGAGCTTACGAGATTTCTCAAATATCTTCAGAAGTCTCTCGCCTTATGAAAGAAAAAGGTGATGAACCAAAAAATATTGTATTAGATATTCAAAAACACACTTCAAAATCAACTATTAAACTTAAAAATAATTATAAAGTTGATTTCACGATTGAAAATTCGTTTAGAGAGCTATTGGGTTTCTCTTCAAAAAAGATTGAAAATAACGGGACGTTTTACAGTGATAATGTTATCCAAATATCCTCCGGTATAAATTCAGTATTAATTCATTGTGATTTGATTGATGGTGCTTATAACGATGGAATAAGAACAAATACAATATTTTCATTCAGTGCATACTCAACCCCGATTGGTTATAAATTTAATATGGAACCAAAAAATCTTGTCTATTTACCTGTGTCAGGAAAAACCATATACAGAGTAAATTTTAGGATAACCGACCAAGATAATCGTATGATATCCTTTAATGATGAAATTATATCCATCAGAATTCACCTACGTGAAGTTTTTCAATAAATAAATAATGGTTATTGTGAGAAAACATGAGTTGGGAAAATATAAAATAATTACAGGGGAGGGCATGTACCTTTCACCATACTATACAAGGTATGTGGGTAAAGGATACTATAAACCTAAGAGACAACGAGGTGTAGGTCATCAATTTCGAAATAAAGGAGATGGGATAATTGATACTCTAATGGGTATTGGTTCAACCATCCTTAAACATAAAGACCTAATTGGTTCAACTGCTTCTGCCGTGGGCTCCGTTGCGGGTGCTATAAAGAGTATAAAAGATTCTCAAAAGGAGTCTCATAAATTACAAGCAATCAAAGAAATAAAAAAAGGTAAAACTCAACTATCTTCACAAGAACGACAAAAAATCATTAAAATACTTGGGTCAGGGTTTCAACGATTTTAATACTATATAAATACAAGTATGGAAGCGATTGATAGTATCTATGATTTGGATGATACAATTATCATTTCAAACTCCACAAAAAAGGAAGACTATTTTAAGGTAAATGCTATAACTGGAACAGACTGGAATTCAAACGGAACAAAAAGTTTTGAAATAAATAATCAACAAACTTACTTGAATATAGCTGATAGTTTCTTGCTGTGTAAATTTAAATTCACTAAGGCTGCGAATAATACTAATGCTACACTCGTAAATGATTTCTTCTGGAAAATGTTTGACAGTGTCCGCCTGTATATTGGAACACAAGAGGTTGAAGCGGTTGATTATGTCTCTGCTACATCTGAAATGATGAAATTTACACTATATTCGTTTAGTGATAGAATGGGTAAGGGAGCTGTTGAAGGTTTTATTCCTGATATGTCAACGGGAACAAATGCTGACCCTGGTTATAGTCAAAGGAAGGCAATGTATAATGATGAAACAAAAGCAGTGAATAGTTTTACCGTAGCAGTACCTCTTAAAGGTATATTTGGATTTTGCGATTATGATAAAGTTTTGTATGGTCTTAAAATTAGATTTCAACTACAAAGGAATGATAAATGTAAATAGGTTGCTTTTTGGGGATGAAAATGCTTTTGGAGACAACAATAAATTTGTTATTAATGATTTGTGTTGGTATATCAGTGAATATACTCCTAATCTTAAAACGGAAGAGATGTTAAATAGAAGACTTAACTCAAAGAAACCGCTAAATGTATCATACCTTAAAAGAAGATGTCAACACGTTAAACTGGAACACACTACCTACACTTGGAATTTGGGTGTTCTTCAAGGAAAGCCACGATACCTCTGGCTCATTTTTTAAAAACCAGATGGAGAGGACGGTACTAATAAGAATAATGCGCTGAGTGATAATGCTAAGGTGAAACAACTTCGGGTTTCTCTTGATGGCACATTTTATCCGCGAGATCGATTGGAAATTGATTGGGAAAAAAATGATTATGCGGAAGCCTACAAGTCCTACCAAAAGGTGTGTGAAAGTAATGGTAATAATGATCCTATTTTGGATATGGTTGCGTTTCAAAAACTTTATACAATCTACGCAATTGACCTGAGTTCTCAAAAGGAAACTATAAAGTCTAATCGAGTGGATACTTCTCTATACATTGAAAGAGGGGAGAGTGAAGAGGTTAATGCATATTGTTTGCTTTTGGAGGAAACAGAATTACAGATTAATACAGATAATGGTGTTATGATTAATATCACATAGGTTTTTTCTCATAAATAAATGGTTGGGGTATATGTTAATCAAATCAATCTTAATAAATTAACATCTTGTATTCAAAATCAAAAGCCTTGTATTATTAATGTTAATACAATTCAAAGAAAAGGAGCTGTAAGAATTGATGTTTTACTCACACACACACACAAGTAAAAACACTAAATGATGTTGTATCACTTAAAATTAAAATGACGAAACCTATGTTAAAGAAATATTCAATAGACGAGTCAAGAGGAGGATTTCTCCCGTTTCTAATTCCTTTATTTGCTGGTTTAAGTGCGGCGGGAGCATTGACTGGTGGTATTTCAGCAGCGGTAAAAACTGCTAACGAAAGGAAGGCACAACTAAAAGCTCAAAAAGAATTGGAAAGACATAAGGAGTTGGAGAAACAAATTAGTGGAAGTGGTGTAATTGTAGATTTTGCTCAAAAACTTGAAAGTCTACCTGATAAAGCTAGATTGTTGGTTGGAGATATGCTTTCCTCTATCGCTCAAGCGGGTGTTAAACTAACTAAACGGGGTAATGGATTGTATCTTTCTCATAAATAAATGGATAAATGGTTTAAACAATTTGGAAAGAATACAACATCAAATATAGAACTAGCTAAGTATTGTAAAACACTAAAAATTGATAATGTGGTTATTTGTATGAGAGATGAATTAATACATATAAATAAGAATACAAAGAATATTATTATGAATTTAGACACAGAATGGTTCTCATTGGGTTTGTATTCATAATAGTCAGGATAAATATTATTTTGATAGTTATGGTATGCCACCACCTGTTGAAGTAATACAATTCTTACAGAATGGTGTTTATCAAACATTTCAAGTCCAAGAAATTAATTCTAAATGTTGTGGTCAATTATGTTTATATGTATTATTTCAACTCAACAATAATGAAAATTTTTATGATATCATTTTTAATCTAATATAAATGACTTATGTTGGAAAAGATGGTTCTATCTTTGGAAAATCCTCTCAGGATATTGATTTATCAAATTATTATACAAAGGCACAGGCTGAACGACAAAAATATAGTGTAAGTAAAAATATTAATATGAAGAATACGTATAAATTAATCAATTATCCAAACCCTACAGATGCGAATGACTTAATTAGATTAAGTGATTTATCACAATATATATTTTTAAAGAAAACAGCACGTTTTGTTAAACAAGTAAAATTTACAACCACAACACCTGGTTATACTGACCATACACCTTTCCTCATTGAATTTAACTACCTGCTTACAATTGAATTTTATAAAGAAGGACATATAGTTAATATGCGAATTAATAAATGGGGGTATGATATGCCTGATTTAGGGTATAATTGGTCTTTTTCAATAAACATAGAAGACCTACATGATTTTAATCAGTCTCGTAAAGAAGAATATTATCCACTTGGTGAGGATAAGGATTTATGTGGAAGTACAATTAATAAACAACAAATACATGGTTTTAAGAAAAGAAAAATATATGATAGTATAGCGATGGTTAGCATGACAAAGAAGGAAGGTCATGAGATAAGGATAGAAAGCCAAGGAATACAAACCAATTTGGTAGTGGGAAGATGGGGTGGTATTACCTGTCATAATATTAATCTCACATATATTTCTGATACATAAATGGCAGGAAGAAGACTACAAGAGAATTATAATTTTTGTATTCAAGGATACCTACAAGAAAAGGGTGCTCGGTATTACATACCTAATGATTTGGAGCATATACATGGGAATTTTGTCATTAAAAACTGGCCTTATACTGATATTGTTAAACCCACAAATAGAGACTTGTTTAAAATATTAAATAAAAATGAACTTCTCAAAGTTATGAAATATAAAACTCTTTTAGAAATCGTCAACAAATCTTATTGGTATCCTATTATGAGAAAAATAATTATAGATACAAGAATATCTCAAAATCCAGATGAGTATATGTATAATATTCTTTGGGGTTTAAACTCAAGGGTAGCAAGGGATGAGGAAGGAGTTGAAGAAGAGAAGGAGAAAAGAGAGAAAAAGGAGAAGGAGGAAAGGGAGAGGGAGGAGAAGGAGGAGGAGAGGGAGAAAAAGGAGGAGGAAGGAGAGAAAAGGGAGAAGGAGGAAAGAGAAAAAGAAGAAGGAGGAGAGGGAGAAAAAGGAGAAGGAGGAGAGGGAGGAAAGGGAGCAAAGAGAGGGAGGAAAAATATAAAAAGATGGAAATCAGTGAGATTCGTAAAAGATTGAGTGTATTACAGCAAATAAATCAATCTCAACGCACCGAAGAGGAAATTAAAGAATTAACAACTCTTATGAAGATAATGGTTTCAAAAATAACGTCAATGTCTTCAATTTCAGGGAGATTAAAACGAGAAAGTGGTGAAGAAGAAGAAGAAGGAAAAGATTATGTGATTGATGATGTTGGTGTCATTGACTTTAGTTAGTTTTTATTTGTAAATAAATGGAGGAGAGTGAAGGCATTCCTTAGGATTCTTTATGTTTTAAAAATTAAGATAGAAATGTATATGTTAAAAACCAAAAAGGTTTTGATACTCTGTCGGAATTTTTCTGATAAATATGAGTTATTGTCTCAAATGTAAAAAGAAAACTAAATCTAAAAATATCTCTTATGTTAAAGCTAAAAATAATAGAGTTTATCAAAAAGGAATATGTCAAGTATGTGGCTCTAAAAAGTGCCAATTCATCTCTCCTAAAAGAGGAGGAGACATACAAAAGTTTCTGTCAGGAAGTAAATTTACAACAACTGGAATTCCAGGGGAATTACACCTTCCAGGGTATTCTTTCTGTGGTCCAGGAACAAACTTGGATAAAAGATTAGATGAGGCTGACAATCCTAAACCTTGGTCTAAACCTACAAATAGGGTTGACGAAGTGTGTATGAAGCATGATATTGCTTATGGGAAAACCACTACGTTGACTGAAAAACAAAGCCGACAGCGAAATGTTGTATAATTTGTCTTTGATACAAAATCCAACGTTGAGAGAGAAAGTTGATAGGTTTATTGTGAGAAATTTGATAAATGCTAAATTGAAACTTGGTCTTGGTTATTCCTCAAAAAACTATTAGGCTCTAATGATGTCATCAAGACTGAGGAGCTTTTGGCTGAAGAATTACACAAACCTATAAATCACAAAGTTTAAAAGAAGGAAGGTTTATTCTAAATACACCGACCACATATGGTCCGCTGATTTAATTGAATTGAATGACAGGGGATACAGGTATGCTTTAACCGTTATTGATTTGAGGAGTAGATTTGCCTGGGTTGTCCCTTTAAAAAATAAAAGGGGTGATACTTTAATGTTAGCCTTTAAGCTAATATTTGATCGGGATAAAAGGAAACCAAAGAAGTTATGGACTGATGAGGGAACAGAGTTCTATAACAAAATATTCATGAAATTTCTTAAGGGGAAGGGTATTAAATTATACAGCACCTTTAATGAAGGAAAGGCAGTTGTTATTGAGCGTTTTAATCGTACTTTAAAAGAGAAATTATATAAAAAATTCACACAACTCGGTTCTCAAAAATGGGTGTATTTAATTCAGGATATTGTAGATAATTACAATAATACAGTTCATTCATCAACAAAATCAAAACCATCAGAAACATTTACAAAATTAGAATATGAAAAGGAGATTAATTTGAGAAAGCCCAAGTTTAAAGTTGGTGATATTGTAAGAATATACAAATGGAAAAGTCATTTTGAGAAAGGTTATACACAAAAATGGACTCGTGAATTATTTAAAATCATTGATGTAATGGATACAGTCCCTTGGACCTACATATTATATGATTTAAATGGAGAAGAAATCTTGGGTTCATTTTACTCACAAGAATTACAAAAAACACAAGTAAGCAGAAAATACCCTTGAAAATAATAAATAAATAAATAAAATGTAATGGGGATACGTTTTTAAATCTGTGAACCCCAAACACAGAATCCCTCAACTTTCCAGTTGGGGCTTAACTTTTGTGTGTGTATAATGGGGATACGTTTTTAAATCTGTGAACCCCAAACACAGAATCCCACAACTTTTTAGTTGGGGCTTAACTTTTGTGTGTGTATAATGGGGATACGTTTTTAAATCTGTGAACCCCAAACACAGAATCCCACAACTTTTTAGTTGGGGCTTAACTTTTGTGTGTGTGTGTATGTGTGAGTGAGTCATAATAATATACAAACCCTAACCCAACCCCAACCCTAACCCAAACCCATCCCTAACCCAACCCCATCCCTAACCCTCACATTCAAAATCCCAACCCTAACCCAACCCCATCCCTAACCCAACCCCATCCCTAACCCAACCCATCCCTAACCCTCACATTCAAAATCCCAACCCTAACCCAATCCCATCCCTAACCCAACCCCAACCCTAACCCTCACATTCAAAATCCCAACCCTAACCCAACCCCATCCCTAACCCAACCCCAACCCTAACCCTCACATTCAAAATCCCAACCCTAACCCAACCCCATCCCTAACCCAACCCCATCCCTAACCCTCACATTCAAAATCCCACCCAAACCCTAACATAATCTTTCTTTTCTTCTTTTTTTAAATACGTATTTCTTTTTTCTTTTTTTTCCTCTTCCTCCAATTCTGTCTTTCATGGCTTTCAAGTTTGAAGAAGTAGAAATGGGAAGAAAGAATTTTCCAGCATTTTCTTCCTCGAACTTTCTTGATATTGCTTTAATCAAGCGTCATTAAATAAAGAACATTGTTCATTGCTTTAGAATCCAAAGAGTCTCCAAGAGGAACCCCACAGGTAGAGTCTCCAAAATAAAACCAACTTTCCAAGTTCCCAAGGTATAACCACATTCCTGTTGAGCCTCCAAGATAGGTATCACATTCCGAGTCATCAAAACAAAACCCCCATTCCGAGTCTCCAAAAATATAACCATCTTTCCAAGTCCCCAAGGTAGAACCACAATTTTCAGAAATATTGGGGGTTTCCGTGATAAGTCTCACATAGTATAACTGCGGACCATCAGGGAAAACTTCCCTTTCCCAATTTTTTAGGGTTTCTTTGATGTTTCTCACATAGTATAACTGCGGACCATCAGGGAGAATTCCCATTTCACAATTTTTTAGGGTTTCTATGATGTGTCTCACATAGTATAACTGCGGACCATCAGGGAGAATTCCCATTTCACAATTTTTTAGGGTTTCTATGATGTGTCTCACATAGTATAACTGCGGACCATCAGGGAGAACTCCCCTTTCCCAATTTTCAGAAATTTGTGGGTCTCCAATGTATGACTTGTATTCTGGCTCATCAAGGTAGAACTTGTTCAGTGGGTTTTGTTTTGATAACTCACAACAAGTATCATCATGGTAAAACTCTTTTTCAGGATTTTGTGGATCTCCAAGGTATAACTCTTTGGCTGGGTCATCAAGGTAGAACTCGTTCTGGGGGTCTTGGTTGTTCAAAATGTCTTCAAACAAAAAAATAACTTCATCCCAAGTTGTGTTAAAAGCAGAATTTTCATTTCGTATCTCAGATACAATTTCCTGTGAAAGAAAATAACAATGTATTAATTTAATACAATATTTTTTATTTGTATAAATCAAGCTCTATGAATATTAAAATAAACTTTAACTCTCACATGAGTCTCATCTAAAAAATAAAAATAAAAATAAAAAATTAAATAAATAAATAAATAAATAAACAAACTTACCTCCATTGATAAGAGGTTCGAGTCCAGTTCATCAATCTGAAGGTTGAGTTCTACACAGGTAGTAGGACTCCAAGGAAAAGCAAAGTTATCCCATTCCATTTCGGCATAGTAGTCCATTCTCAAGTGAAGCAGAAAGCGTGTTTGAAAAAGCCTGTGTGGTCGGTGCCTTTTATAAGGACTGGGTGTGTCATTTCCTGTGGAAATTCCCTGGGCGTGTCTTAACTGGAAATGATGTGATGGAAATTCCCTGAAAATGATGTAATGTATTACCTGGAAATGATACAATGCTGAAGAGTTTATAAAGTGGGTGGGGCTTAGCAAAAGTGGGTGGGGCCTAGCAAAAGTGGGCGGGACTTAGTAAAAAGGTGGGCGTGGCTTAACAAAAAGTGGGCGTGGCTTACCAAAAAGTGGGCGGAGCTTAACAAAAAGTGGGCAGAGCCTACCAAAAAGTGTGTGGCACTGGAGGCGCTCAAACAAGAACATTGAGGGAGGTTTACCATTTTATCTTAGCTCAGTTAAAATATCTTAATAAAGAACCAAACTCAAACATCTTTTTTGTTAATATATTAGATGGTGAAGAGAGTGGCAAGAGAATTAAATTATTTCCCACGCATAAACAAATATTTGTAGGGTCGTTGTGTGAGTGGGCCAAAGATGATTCACCAGATGATATTAAGAGTAAAAGGTTAAAAGGTCCATAAGGTCAGAAGGATCACAGGTTCACACAGAAGGACCATTGTTTAAGTGGTCTAATGAATAAGGATAACATGTCAAAAGGTGAGAAGGTTCGTAAAGAACAGGGTGAGAGAAATAGAGGTGTTTAGGGGCAATGAGGGAGGGGAAAAATTAACATGTAAGTCAATGGGAAAATGAGTGTCCCAGAAGCAACATATATACACTACTTCCGCAGGTAGAGCTTTACAATTGTGAGGTCAGAAACCAATTGGGTCCAGTTTAGAGGCTAATTGCACCACTGAAGTGAATGAATGACACCAAATCAATTAGCAAATCATCAATTGCCGTAGGCTGACGGAGGAAATTAAAGAACAAGAGGATTCAGGGCGGAAGGAGTATAAGGAAAAATAATGAGAAATCAGGGCTGATGTAAGAATGCTGAGAGCAAGATAACATGGGAAGTGAGAGCCAGAAAGGGTACATCAAAAGGACAATTTTCAGCCAAAGATGCCTGCCCAACTGCTATGGTGGTGACACCCATTAGACGCTGGCAGAGACGTTACGAGGGCACCAACAGGACGCCATATTTGGTTAAGTCAGGAGAGTCCCAAAGGTGTTCAGAAGCAACAGCACCACAGTGGTGGTTTGGCCTCATAGATACAAATGAAAAGGGTCATGAGGGCACCAACAGTAGACAACAGTCACCATCGGTTTTCCAATACTTGAAAGGCCAAGTGTCCCCACCAGCTAACCTTCCCAACCCTTGGAAAAATCCTGGTAGTGCCAATCCTCTCTCGACACGCACTTGACTCTTTTGCTCTGACGAAGAGCAATGCCAGTAACATCAGCCTCACCGTTTCTCACAGAAGTAAACTTGTGCTTTCTGCACTCATGTTTGGGGCAAACATTATTGCCTTCTCTGCCGACGCAGTCCGTCACTTGTATTTAACGAGTCTATTATTCCTCGTCAATGAAAAAGCAGCATTGACGTACATTGTGCAACAAATAAAATGACCAGATACTGAAACATTTAAAGGCAACCCCATTAATGCAAAAAATGCAAAATTCCAATAAATAAATAAAATGAAGGGGTGGAGTGGGGAACACAGACCTGCAGTGGGGGAGGGGGTGTGCAAGTGGACACGTTTTTGCACTGTCGGCATCTTAAGGTCGCCCATGGGCTGCACACACGCCACGCCCTGAAAGGAGGGTTAAAGCCATATCAGCCAAGGTCAAACGTCAATCCCAGCCATCCATCCGACCTACAAATGAGGCGGCATGTAGTTAGGTCAGGCCCAGCACGCATGGCAAGCCACAGAGTTGGTGAGCAACCACATGTGCTGGGCGTGACGCCACTCAGTCAGGGTGGAACCAGGAACGAGGTTTTACATGTTGGTACAAGTCTACATTTTGGGGTTAGAGGGGCAAATTAACTGTTTGCCAGGAGGTAGTTCTGAGTTTGGCCAAGACAGAGGGAGTAAGCAGTAAAGAGGTAAAATGACAAGCACAATGGATGCAGGAAATGATGACTAAGAAGAGAACGTTCACCGTGGTGGTTCGTGGCAACATGCAGCAACGCCCCTCCACTTTAAGGAAAATCGAGTGCAAGTTCATGAAGCTGTTTGTGAAAGCAACAATAAACAAACTAGCGATGAGGACTATTGAGGGTGACGAAGGTAAACAGAGCAGCTATTACTCGTTCACTGAAGGGGGGTAGGGGGGGGGGGGGGATTTTATGAAGTGCAGATGAAACAAAATGTGATGGATGTCATGGGGTTGAAAGAGTTGGAAAAACAAGTTGTACATTGGGTGTTGATGGCTTTCGTTGCACACTTCTCTGAACAACCTCCAAGACAAATTCATCAGCCAACTGCCCCTCAACCCCGAGTCAAGCCCAATGAGCTAAAGTTTGGCAAAGACGCTGGCTTTAACCCTCCTTGGGCATCCATGGTGATAATTTACACCCACATGCACACACCCTCACTTTCCCATCTGCCTGTACTTAATTAAATGAGCCCCATACTCATGGACTTCATTGGGACAATGGGCTGGAGAAGGTAGCAAGTCAGCAAGAAGCAGAAATAAATAAATTAATGCACAACCCTGGATCCTTGCTGACTTCATCCTCCAGCTCATTGACCAAGAAAGGTGCATTGAAGGGAGGAGCTGTCCTTCAATCAGTGACAGTACTAAGAGGGTGAATGGCGGACGGGATTTGAATAAGAGGCGGCGGGGAGAAAGTAAGCGAGCCTATCGAGTGTTTAACGTCAAGCACATCTCCCAATCACCCCAAACCTGTTGTGATCTGGCCCCACGGTGGTGTACGAGTAATCAGCATGTATGCGCTCTTTTTGGAAGAACTGATGCAAGCGTGACTTGGCGTTGTCCAATGTCCAATTGCCATGAAGACCAGCGTTGAGATCAACTTCCTCAGACTCAAGCGTCTGTGGGTGAGGCAAAGGAAAAGGATCTATTCTCAACTACCTCATGTTAGCATTTTGAGTCGAAATTTCCTACCATGCAGGAATCACACCAGCAGCATGGTCAAGCACTCATCATAGCATATGCATGCACAGACTGAACGGATAGCAAACGCCACTTGTCAGCACTGCAATGCAAACATAATTACATTCCAAACAAGGGGGCAGGAGCAGAGCAGGCCTTGAAAGCCTCATTTGAAACCTGCCACCATGAAACGAGTTGGAAGCATCAAATATTTTTGCTTTTTCCATACAGGCAAAATGTAAAGGTCAGAAATGGGAATTTTCAGGTTTTTGCAGTTTTGGAATATTAAACTCACTAACGGGCACTCCCGCCCTTCCGACGGAAGTACCAATCTCGGCCTACATGCAGTGGAAAATGTGCTGCGGCACAGTCTGGGAAATTGCATTTTATAACTTTTGTCATTTTTGAAAGAAATTGTACTGATCACTGTATATCATACTCCATATCATAAAATGAAGGCATAAAAAATGGGCTCCATATCATTTTTCCTGTTTGAGGCATAAAATAAGCATTGCCTCAAACAGGGAACCATGATTGCCATGGGGCCCGCAAGGCTAACCCCCACTCTGGCGGGGAAAAATGGCCTTAAAATGATCATTCATTCATTCATATCATAAAATGAAGGAAGATTATTTGTAATACTGGCTTCCACCAAAGGTGGCGCGATTTCCACCATATATCAATTTTGGAGATTCGGTGACATCCATGTTTGCTCCATTATACAGTTGTAATATTCCTTCTGCAAATTATATTGCTATACATTTTCATTAACATTGCCTTTCGTACTATTTATGGTGAAGGCAATAGCAAAATGACTGCCTGATGAGCGACCATGAAAATCATAAGGTTTTGCAACGATTCGATGACATACACGTACCGCATGTCAACAGAAAGCCCCCATAATCAGGAATACCATTAAGGGAGTTTCATGAATATTCGGAGTGGTTAACCCAGTAGCAGTGTGGGACTACCGGAATCAAATGGACTGTTCGGGTGATTTTTCACATTTCTGAAAAGCGATTGCCGATTCAACAACAGCTGTGATATCGTGCGGAAGATTCAGAACATTGCATCGTCCATTGTTAGAGTTGCCTCATGAGGGTTTGTAATAAAAAAAATTGGAAACAAACTTGGCAAGTTTTTCCCAGTGAATCCTGTCTACATGGTAGACATCCAGTAGACACTGACAGACTGCTGTCTAAATAAAATGAAGGGCTGCATTATACAGAAGACAACGACAACTTCCATGATGACCAATGACAACGCACGTGTTTGTTTTTTTTGTATGCAGAGTTAAGGCTCATGGAAGAGCCAGTACATGGTACGGATCATGACGTAACAGGACAAAATGATCAGTAAAGGGAGTTGAAGAGGGGCACACCAACAGCAGAGTCGAAGGGGAAAACTTAGGCAAGCAATGGGCATGGGGAGGAATGGGGAGCAGAAAAGGATGCATGGGGTAGACAAGATGGATAGAGAAGGAAACTCAGGAGGGAAAAAATGGAAACCTGGAAGGAGGGTTTGGGTGGAAGTTGGTCCATAGGTGGGGAAAAAAACGAGGAACAAATGAGTGGAGGTGAGCAGTGATCCTGGATTTAGGTGGTTTCACCTAAATCTAGGTGTTCTGAATGATGTCAGAAATTGCAACTTGGAATTTGGTTCCACGGAGGAGGAATCACATGGGTTACTGGTCGAATACTTTCAGCCTTGCTAACTGACAGTGCACGCAACAGTGATGGGAGTGACACTGACAAAATGCCTTATCTACTTCCTGTCGATGATGGAAATGCTGATACCGCAGACATTAACCTAACTAGGCCTGCAAATGGATAACGCCCATGAAGGATGCAATGATGGAGCTAGTTTTCCTTTCTGTGGATTTGAAGGCCATAAGTCAACTATGATGGTTTTCATGGAATACTTACCCTGTGCAGTCAACTTGGTGCGAGCCAACTCTTCTGTTTTTGAAGGTTTTTTTTTTTTCTTTGATCCAATATTAGTCAGACCATGAGACCGATGTCATTAATTTACATTCTCTAATATAATTGTTGTGTAGATAACACAAGAAATTTCAAACTGATCAGACTAAGCATTGTCCCTGTCAAATTATGACGTCATCGTTGACAACACTTATTCCCCATGCGGAGTGCTTTACAATGAGCCATGTTTCAATTTCTTCCATGGAGCGGTTTCGGAGATGTGGAGGTGCAATGTTTTTCGATTTTTCTAAGATGGCGTCCATACCACGTGACCTATGACGTCATAATTATGAATAAAAACTTCTACAGGCGGATGCACTCCTATGGTAAAATTTCATGTCAATCGGACAAACAGTTGCGAAGAAAATGAATTTTTAAAATGCAGACATGCACATACGCCACACGTACGCAACCAAATGCCCAACCCTGTTTTTCTCTTCGTGAGCACAAGGTAATAAAAAGACATCTTTGAGATTAAACGGAGCGATATGCAAAATTGACTTGTTCAATCTACGGGAAGAGTGAAAGCAAATTAATTATACAAATAGAGTTAGAAATCTAGGATCGTCAGGTTAACCAAAAATCTTAAGGAAAATAAACACTCACAGCATCTGCTTCCTCTTGCTGTTTTCGAAAGAACTTCTGTTCACTGTCATCATATTGGTTGAAGCTCTCAAATCCAGGAGTTTCACCACCAGCTCCTTTGTACCCAAGGCCGCAACCCATACCAAGAAGATTGGAGTAAATATAGGAAAGATACCGTCATGACAAATGCTTACATTCTTTGTGAATCCTTAATTACTGATTACAGTGACACGAAGACAAAGCTACCCAAGTAATAGCAAGCATGCAAGTAAGAACTGATGAAAAGAAAAAAGTTGGAAAAGGTAATAATAATAAATAAATAAATAAATAAAAACACACAGACATGCATCAACAGTCAAAAAGAGAAAAACAAAAGCAACTGAAGGCCCTCTAGAGGCATGGTTGACAACATGCATTATTTCACAAATATATAATCTTCAAAGGAAATGCTACCTCTACCTCTCTCTTGAGCTATTGCTAGATGAGGGGGCAGCGAACTGCCTGGAAGTCCGTCTGGAACAAAAGCATGCGCATGCGCCGGTCCGCTCTCCACCTGCAAGGCCACCACAAAGTATCACAAATCATCATTAGATGCAATTAGTGGTGTTAAACGATTAAGCATTCCCAAATGCACATTTCCTAACATCTATGTTGACATGTACCATTCTCAGAGAAGAGAGCAATGCCCTTTGTTAACTGCAATACGACGCAAGACGTGCCGATCCGTGCAGAGCTCAAAAGACCGTCTGCTACAGTAATCATGAAGAACAATGTAAAACTGAGCTATTGGTGTTATTATGCATGAACCATTGAAACAAGTATATCATTCCGATTCTTCTTTCCCCCAATTGCGGTGTCGAATTCAATGCCAACTTGGTGTAGGTCGCACTGGCTTGCAGGCAACAATTTAGCAACCGTAACTATATGTCTTGGAAGGCAGTGTAGCCTAGGCAACAATTGTTGATCATACAAGCTGAGACATGCTGATCACCCCTATCCCGATAAAACGAATTCAATGCCAACTTGGTGTAGGTCGCACTAGGCTTGCAAGCAACAATTTAGCAACCATAACTATATGTCTTGGAAGGCAGTGTAGCCTAGGCAACAATTGTTGATCATACAAGCTGAGACATGCTGATCACCCCAATCCCGATAAAACTTTTTTAAATTATTACTTTGTATGCAGCATGAGGTTTGCTGGTAGCATCATTGCTGGGAGCACGGCCGTGCCGCTGATGCAATGCACCATGTTTCCAGTAAGCTAGCACTCATGTTGTCAACCCTGGAAAGATGACAGGCTCAGTCAACCCACCTGGTGTTATTTACCGACAAGACAGGGGCTCAAACTCAAGACCCTAAGATCGTAAAGCAGCCAAACTAACCGTTAAGCCAACACCAGGCTTTTTTCAAATTAGAAAGGGAGATTTAAGTGTTCGCTGATGTCGAACAATAGGGATTCAGTTGTGATCAAACAAATGTGTGCTGTATTACACATTTATGAAATAATGGTGAGCAGTACAACAAGCAATGCCTATCCCACGTACATCCTGTACAACAATGTATGAGGAGGAGGAGGAAGAGTGCAAATGCCATAAACAAAAATATTTTATATTTCCGGAAAAATATATTTCCTGTCTCTGGTCAGCGCGCGCATCGATTTTGACCCTGCGCCTCAATTTTTTTTTTTTTGTATCAACGTTCGCGCATGGTTCTCCCATACAAAACTACGTTTAGTTTGTCCAAATCCAACCAGTCGTTCCAAAGATAGGAGTAGTGTTGTGTGCCGTGACGTCATGAATCCAATCGGCTGGATATTGTCATTTATTGAAACGAAGACGTTCTTTGTTGGGTTCGTGTGAAGCAACCAGAAGGCCTAGAGAGCTGCGGGTGGTCTCGTTAGTTAGGCCTGGATCCTATCTCGTTTGTCATGAAGTTGTAAGTGTCTGTGATAATCTGGTGGACTGGGAGAAGAGATCGTGGGAGACCATCGGCCTGTTCGACCACTTCCGCATGCGCAGTGTTGACGCGATCGACGCATTGGAATGTTTAACGGTACGGCGAGGCGATCTCGAGAACGAAATGGCAGTCTATAATATGCTTGAAGAACTTAATGATTTTCAGAATAAATACATTTTAAAATAACAAGCTTGTGTTCATTATTTACAAAAAAGGCCTACAAGTCCCATTGGCTGTCTTTAATTTCTCTCCGGACGGCACCACGGCAGATGGAGGATATCTAGACAACGCAAGGCATGAGGACAAAAAACACCTCTATATGTGCAATCCATGCTTTAAAAAAAAAAAAAAAAAAAAAAAAAAAAAAACCACATCGCCGCATCAATTCTGGAGCTTTGGTGAGACCAGCAATACATTTTTTTTCGGCCTAATATAAACAAAGCACAACCACACACCCAGGGAATAAAATAAAAAAAAACCACCTTTAGAGGCCATTTTTCCCCACAAAGCAGGGGTTGGCCTTTTTCGGGCACCGTGGTTGTTGTTTTTGTTGGTCCCCTTTTTGAAGCAATGTTTTACGGCCGGATGCCCTTCCTGCCGCCAACCCTGTTAGTCGCCTTTTATGACACAGGGAATTACCAGTGAACTGGTACTCAATTAGCCGACCTTGGAAGGATGACAGGCTGAGTCAGCCCCCCTGGCGTTAATTCAGCGATCGACCGGGATTCAAACCCAGGATCCTAGGATCCTAAGCTGGCACCCTAGCCGCTAAGACAACACAGGACCCAGAGAATGACGCAACCAAACAGCTACATGCGTCATACAAATAAATAAAGCTCCCAGACTTATTACCCCACGTTAGTGAAGAGAAAAGGGGGGTGAAGTTAAGTAATTGGTTCACCTGGTCTGTCTGGCTGTCTGTCTGTCTGTGTCTGTCTGTCTACAAATGTCAGTTTATGATAGAGATAGAGGAACAACTTAATTTAAATTTAAATTTTGAACACGAATCAGAAAGGGAACATGCAGGTTTGCAGTATTCGAGTCTAAATTTGGCAAATTGTATGGAATCTCACCCTGATCACGCAGAGGAGAAATGTAATTTTAAAGCGGTGAAATCGCTTCAATATTTGGCTATGTCCCTCCATCAAAAATTTCTATGTTTCTCCATGAACGAAGAACCTTTCTAACCCACTGTTTAATTTTAAACTGATTCCAAAGGGCGTTTTCCAAAGGGCGTTTTCCAAAGGGCGTAATTCCAAAGGGCGTAATTCCAAAGGGCGTAATTCCAAAGGGCGTAATTCCAAAGGGCGTAATTCCAAAGGGCGTAATTCCAAAGGGCGTAATTCCAAAGGGCGTAATTCCAAAGGGCGTAATTCCAAAGGGCGTAATTCCAAAGGGCGTAATTCCAAAGGGCGTAATTCCAAAGGGCGTAATTCCAAAGGGCGTAATTCCAAAGGGCGTAATTCCAAAGGGCGTAATTCCAAAGGGGGTAATTCCAAAGGGTGTAATTCCAAAGGGTGTAATTCCAAAGGGTGTAATTCCAAAGGGTAATTCCAAAGGGTAATTCCAAAGGGTAATACCAAAGGGTAATTCCAAAGGGTAATTCCAAAGGGTAATTCCAAAGGGTAATTCCAAAGGGTAATTCCAAAGGGTAATTCCAAAGGGTAATTCCAAAGGGTAATTCCAAAGGGTAATTCAAAAGTGTAATTCCAAAGGGCAATTCCAAAGGGCAATTCCAAAGGGCAATTCCAAAGGGCAATTCCAAAGGGCAATTCCAAAGGGCAATTCCAAAGGGCAATTCCAAAGGGCAATTCCAAAGGGCAATTCCAAAGGGCAATTCCAAAGGGCAATTCCAAAGGACAATTCCAAAGGACAATTCCAAAGGACAATTCCAAAGGGCAATTCCAAAGGGCAATTCCAAAGGGTAATCGTAATGGGTTCTGTTCATTTCATATTAAAATGTTAAACTGAACCGCTTCCTTCGGACACGTGTGCGATATTTTATTACTCTGCATTTCTGGCAGTCAAACGAAATTGAAAAAAAATTAAAACAGGAAATTGACCGCTTTTAAGGGTGTCATGAAAATGAAGAACACAAACAAGAGGCATGAAGAACTAATACGACGTGTTAAATAAGGTGGTGAAAAAAAACTAGCATCAACAGCAGTGAACCTTTCAATCCTGACAAATCTTACACTCTTACGATGTCTCTCCAAAAAGACAGACTGGACAACCCTCCCATCCACTTTCTGAATAATCCTCTCCAAGAAGCTCTGTCACTCAAGCTTTTGGGTCTCACTATCTGCCATGATCTTTCCTGGGAAAACCACATTTCAAATCTGGCCTCCAAAGCCAGTCGCCGACTGGGCATCCTCCGTCGTGCGAAGTCCTTCCTTGGCACACCTGACTCCTCACCACATACAAGGCTTTCATCCGCAGCTCAATGGAATACTGCTCTCCCCTCTGGGCTGGTGCTCCTGCCTCACACCCAGCTCGTCTTCACGCTGTTGAAACCAAAGCGTTCAGAATCATTGGAATCTCCCGCGATGAAGCTAACTCCAAGGGCCTTTCACTCACTCACCGCAGGCAGGTTGGTGGTCTTTCCGTCTTCTACCGACTCCTCTCTGGCCTTGCCCCCCTCAGCTCTCTCTGGGCTATGTCCCCCAAATATTCCTACAGGTCACACAAGATCTGCCTGCAACCCTCTTATGGTTAAACTGCCAAAATCAAGACTTTCTGCTCACCTTCACTCCTTCATTCCTCTTTTCTCCCGCCTCTGGAACAAACTCCCTCACTCTCTTCAATCCCACTCCACCCTCCAGGTCTTTAAAACAGCTGTTCACCACCATCTCTTATCTTCCCCCATCCAAAACCTTGATCTTTTCTACCCCCACTAATAGTCAGGTTCACTATGTCAATAAATTATATTTCGTTCAAAATCATGGTAGATTAGCAAACCTATACATTTTTGGAAAGGTTATAGCATAAGGAAACTAAAAATCAATGTTTACATTTGGAGAGATACCTGTATGGCGGCCATTTTGGATTTTCAAAATGGCCACTGTAAAATACATATTTTGTTCTATTTCTGCCTCTAATTACCCTAAAAACTTTTTAAAATATACTAAACCTATATTTTCAGGGACAAGGAATCCAATGAAAGTATCAAATTAGTGCTATGGGGAATGGTAAGACACGAATCAAAGGTTTTGAATTGCAAAATACTGTCTTTATATTCGCGATAAGTTGCATAATCAAATACATGTTATCATTTTGTACAGGCAGTTAACATCAAAATGTGTCACAATAATTCATATCACCAAACATACACAGGCAGTCAGCAAAATCATATATACACATGCAGTCCGTATAACTTCACATCAACACAGGCAGTCAATGACAAAATATACACAGGCAGTCAATGGCATCAAACATACACGATTACAGAATATGCCATTTAGAGTTCGTCATCACTGTCCTGTGTGTCGTATCCGACAATATAGTCCGCATCGTTTTCAGTCCGTTCCACACAAGCAAAGGTCGGTCAAATTGATTGGCAAATCGAATTGGTCGAATGGTCGATCGAATCGAATCGATCGAAACGATTGGTCGAATTGGTCGAATGGAATTTGTCGATTGGTCGAATCGAATTGGTCAGAATTGGCAAATGTAAACATTGATTTTCAGATTCTCCATGTAATAACGTTTCCAAAAATGTATAGGTTTGCTAATCTACCATGATTTTGAACTAAAAATAGTGAACCTGACTATATAATTTCACCCCAAATCCTACACCTTTTTGAAATACCAACTTCTGTCCTGGAAGCCCTTGGTCTCCTTGTGTTTTATACCTCCCCCCCCCCCCCCCCCGCCCATGCCTCCTCCCCCCAGACCCTCTCTCCCCCTTCCCACGCCTCCTCCCCACAGGCCCATGGCACTTCTCCCTGCTCTCAGATGTTGTGTTTGTGTGTGCTTCCCCTCCTCTCCCAATCTTGTCTTCCGCTCCCTCTTTTTGTATGTCTTGTTTGTCTGGTTGATTTGTTTGTGAAATAAATGTTAGCTCTTTCACGAGCCTCGATTCAGTATACAAAAAAAAAAAAACAGAAAAAAAACCTCTGAATTTATTTTCTTTGTAGAACTTTTAAATCTTTATTTTATTTCGATTGAATTGCATACTTGAACACTGCAGAACACAAATCGCCTTTTCGGCACTTTCAAAACACTTCCGTTTCGCAGTACTTGGATAAAATATTACGGCATTGTGCGTCAACAAGACCAATTAAAGTTGCCGCTCACAGACACCACGCGCCTCTGTCCTCATTTCCCAAGATTATGTGGGGTAGGGTGTTCCATTAACTCTCTAGTTGGACACTTTCTCTTTCGACCAGACACTTCAACTCTGTTTCGATTTTTTTTTTTTTTTTAAATCGGCGTTGTGCTTTTTTATCCGGTATGCAGACCTCACGTTTTTGCACAGGACAGAACTCACTTTTGCACATCTTAGTAAGTTAATTGTTAATGATTGATCATTTACATGGCACTACATGTCTCTATTATCAAGTTGGGATAAGTGTTAAGATGTCTCCCATAGTTACTCCCGCCAGGGAGTAATGCATTCGATCGTGTGTGTGTGTGTGTGTGTGTGTGTGTGTGTGTGTGTGTGTGTGTGTGTGTGTGTGTGTGTGTGTGTTTGTTTGTTTGTGAACAAGACATCTGGAAAAGTTCTGAACGGATTTGGATGAAAGTTGGTGGGATGATTGCCCTTGGGATAAGGAAGAATTGATTAGTTTTTGGTGAAGCTCAGGATATTATTCCGGATCCAGGAATTCTTTGAAGGATTGTTTACCATTGGAAGATAGGTCTCATTTTTTTTTTAACATTATCTTCTATATATTCTATATTTAACATTGTGATATGAAAATAGTTTTCATATTTGTTGAAAATGTAGTTTAAACTCGTGGTTATGCGTTAGAGCAGTGTATTTTGGTAGCAGCGTCGTCTTCAAGGTTCTTTTTTTTTTTTTATATAATAATTTTCCAATTTCTTAAAATTTTCTTTTAACACTTCTAATTTCTAATTTTTCCTGACCCTGGTGTTGGCTTCGCGGTTTGGGTGCTGGCTTGGGATCCTAGGATCCTGGGTTCGAATCCCGGTCGATCGCTGAATTAACACCAGGGGGGTTGACTCAGCCTGTCATCCTTCCGAGGTCGGCAAATTGAGTACCAGCTTGCTGGGATGAATGATCACGGTGTGTACCCCGGTTTAGAATAGGTACACCGTATCCCTGCGCATCTTAAGAGGCGACCAAGGGTTGGCCTCAGGAAGGGCATCTGGCCATTAAAACATTGCCTCAAACAGGGAACCGTGATTGTCATGGGGCCCGCAAGGCTAACCCTAGGCTCTAGTGGGGAAAATGGCCTTAAAACGATCATTCATTCATTCATTCATTTCAAAGACATATTCTGTCATTATAAAACCACCAAAGTGTGTATTCGGTTTCCCCGTTTCATAAAATGTATCGTTTGATACGTATAATGCTTTAACACAGCTTTTTTTTTTTTTACCTCAGAGATATCAACATTTACCTCAGCGGAATTTTTTATTTATTTATTTTATTTCAACATTTACCTCAGCGAATGTCAATCGCGGTGTCAGTATTTGATTAACTTATAAAGACTTAGGTGACTTATAAGTGTGACAAGCATGTGCACAGGATTCTTCCCAGAAGAATGAGTGGTCGCATTAGCTTGCACGACCTAAAATGAGCGAGTTTTGTTTTCACGTTTGGGCCAGTTTTACATGTTGTATCCCTAAGGAATGAAACGAACGTTTTTCCTGGCTTACAATTTTATTTGAAGTCACACATGCCTCAAAATACACACTTATATAGAATTGAATGCTGAATCCGAAAATTTAAGTGAAACTGCCTTGTTTTTTTTTTACATTATCTTCTATATATTCTAAATATATATCTGTGCAGTGTCTGTCTTGTGTTGTCTTGTGTTGTGTTGTGTTGTGTTGTGTGTTGTGTCACTGAACTACTCCCTCAAACGTTTGTGAAATCATACTATCCCAACTTGACCCACGGCGGGAGTATGCGCTCCACTGAGTGGCGTTCTCGTTTTGAATGTACTCTCCATCACAGGATCATACTAGAAAGACAGAGCGCATACCTCCACCAGGCTGAACAGTTTATGTTTTGTGTCCCACTGATAGGCCGGATCTGGATCCGGACCTGAATCAAAATCTAATTGGCTTGTTCTTGCCACCTAACCAACTCATCCCCCAAGTTTAGTCACAACTCATCCACAACCTATTTAAATATCATGTTATATTTCGCTTTTTGGCCCATCTCTCAATGGTGAAGAATCAATTGAAAATTAAATAATTCTCATATCCAAATCCATATTCAGATCTTCACCAAAATCGAATTGTTTCAGTCTTTTCACACACCCAACCTGAACACCAAGTTCTGTCCAAATCCGTCCATAACTTTTTGAGATATTGTGCTATATATCGGTTTTAGCCCCATCACTCAATGGTGAAGAATCACTTCAAAATTAAATAATTCTCGCATCCGAATCCATATTCAGATCTTCACCAAAATAGAATCGATTAGTCTTTGTCACACACCCAACCTCTCCACTAAGTTTCGTCCAAATCAGTCCACAACTTTTTGAGATATCTTGTTCACAGACAGACAAACAAACAAATAAAGACAAACAGGGGTGAAAACATAACCTCCATCCACCTTTGGTGGCGGAGGTAACAAGCAGTACAGCATGGCCCTTAGCACACCAGAGAAAATTAGGTATCTTCCCGTCTTGCCCACTTCTGCCCATCACAGGTTGGGGTTCTAATCTTGGCAGGCAAACCGTTCAGGCCACTTATCACAAATTTGTCGTGGACAAGGTCAATTCAGTTCCATCAACACCCTATCCCATCCCTAATATGATTTATTGATGAACCAGACAATAAATGAAGGTGAGGAAAGCATTCAAATCGAAAAACAGACACCATAAAGCCAGCAACTGCAGTTAACATTCACCTTAACACCAGGCACATCTTCCTGCTTCATCTCTCCAACACGAACAAGATAGTTGACAAAATCACGTGCAGCATTTGTCTGAGCATCCTTCTTGTTGGTGGAGTTGCCCATGCCAGTATAACTGAACGATTCCACACGCACCTGACAAGCAAAGGGAAACAAACGGTGAACATCACGAGGCATTCTCATACGTGTAACCAGAGCCCTCTCTCTGGCCACTCACTTAATTGCAGCCTGTCACTCCCGCTTATAATAGATCCTTACAATAGTAATAGTCGATAATAATCAATAATTGACAATCAACAATCGAAAAGTCAATAATCAACCTTACAAGTAATCCTTACAATAGCCAACGACAATCAACATTATGGTCACAATTGAGTACTCTACGAGAAGAAACAAGTTAACTCACAAAGTCAATTTTGATGTGGAAAGATGTCAAAGAATACAATCACAAGCTCACCTCACATGTGAACTTCTGCCGCATCTTGTTCCCACTCGGTCGAATTTCATAATTGGGAGTCAGGTGGCGCTTCCCACACCACGAATACAAGAAATTCTTGATATCGTCCATTTTCCTGTCCAAAAAAATTTGAAGGAAGAACATTTCTCAAAGCCCTTTCTCACTTAAACAGTCAGATCGTGAGGCTGCAAGACAGCACAAGTCAATGAAAACTAGGAAATATAATTTTAAATGAATGTATAAATTGATATGCCTCCACCTGTGTGAGATGTCAACCCAATGTTACGTTCACATGCTCAAGTAAACATCACATGAAAATTAAAGGTCACATGAGAAACAGAGAAAGCCAGAGGAGAGATAACATCTGATGCTTCCAAATAGAGTGATGACGTGCAAAATTATTTTCAAAGGGCACATGACCTATGATCTGTTGAACACAAAATTGAATCAGTTTATCTTTGCATCATAGTGCAGACTTCCACAAAGTTTGTTCAAAATTATTTCAGTGGTTCACAAGTCATCATGGTAGTGAAAATCTGCTACGCACGCATGGACGTATAGCCGGACAGACAACCTGAAAACACGTGCAATTAGGTAAAAGGTAAAAAGAGGTAAAAAAAAATAAGGTAAAAATAAGGTAAAAAAAAAAAAGGTAAATAAAAATAAAATAAGGCTGCAGAGGTTTAAAAAAAAAAAAAAAAAAAGTCAATTTTGCACCGAGGACAAATCTATGGTCAACTCAGTATATCGATCACATGTGCCATCCCAACGCAAGCAGAATTGCATCCTGAATATCAGTTCGCTCGGCATTTATTCCTGCTACAATACGTGAAACACCCTGCAACCCATGCCTGCAGAAAAAGGATGTTTTTGGAACACTGGCCGCATTTCCCATCCAATCATCATGCAACTTTGTTAAAAATATATTATCCTTGGGTAGGCACTCCTATATTGAAAGTTTCGTTTCAGCTGTTACAGAGAAAATACATTTTAAAGTGTATAAAGCTGAAAAAGTGAGGGTCTCAGCCGACTTTCCACAACACGGTCAATTATGGTTGTGCACGCCTATTACAAGTGTAAATTGACTATCTGATACAGATGCACAATATGTAACTGCCAATTTACTTGCCTGCATTTCACCGCTATTATCTCATTGCAATAATAGCATTGTAAGAGGCTTTACAATAATGCTCGCTATGATTTTCTTTAACAAAATTTGCTCTTTTTTAATACTGTTGAAACCCGCTATTCTAAGTTCCACTATTCGCGGGTTCCGCAAATTCACTGGTGATAAAATACGAACTCTTTCTCTATTCGCGGCAAAGTGTCCCATAAATGTGTTTTTTTTTTCTATTCGTGGCCATGTTCCGCGAAATCGTGGTTTTTCAAGGGCATTGAAACAATGTCACGGTGGGATTTTCATCGACCTTCGTGGATTATCGTCGACATTCACGGAATTTGCCTCGCCATTCGTGGATTTTTCCTCGCCATTCGCGGTTTGGTCCTCGCTATTCACAGATTTTCGCGACTTGGGAACCCATCCCCCCCTTTTTCCATTGAAACAATAAGTGGTTTCGCTATTCGTGGATTTTCCAGGAATGTATCCCCCACAAATAGCGGGATCCAAGGGTATTCCATCTGGACGACCATCCATTCCCCTCCAAGATAAATAATACATCATTTGGTATTCAAAAATGAAGGCATCTCCAGCAACTGAAGGGTGCCTGCTGGTCAGCGATTCTTGACATATAGCTATATTCGATGTACGAGTACTTGGTATTCGGAGATACAATCCCACGTGCGATGCTGGGGACCATAAACAAAGAATGGCTTTGCAATTCACCTAGTGGGGGTACAGAAGGAACCCTATTTTTTTTGTTCCGTTTATTTAATTAATTTATTTACTTTCGTCCTACAGACATTTTCACTGTTTATTCGCTTTTAAATTCGTTTTTTTCTGCATCCACACGAGCGATTGGCACTAAACTTTCACTTAAGAAGCACCTACCCATGGAGATTTTTTAATTGTAACTATGATGTCATAAGTCATGAGGTATGGCAGCCAAGTTGGAAAACAGGAAAACTTTGGAAGTATTCTTCTCTGGAACTGCTCAACGAAACAAATTGAAACTTGGCAAAGATCAGGAACTCACCAATGGGAACAACAATTATTAATAATAATGACATCGACAGTGCTTTAATAATGACGATGTAATTGGATACGTCGATGCTTTTATCCAATAAATATGAAAAATTTTATCCAAAAAAAGAAACAGCTGAACAGATCGATGTAAAACTTTAGGTACATCGTCAAGTATCCGTGACAATAAAAAGTTGATTGATAACTAAAACATCATTGGTTAAAATGGTTTCAGAGAAAATGATTTTTTTAAAGGCTTTCCTTCAATCCAATATGGCTGCAAAACCATACGACATATGATGTCATTGTGATCATACCTTTTTTAGCATGGGTAGCGGATGATATATTTCAAGTTTTGTTGCAATTGGTGAAGTGGCTCCAGGGTAAGAGACTTTTAACCGTTTTCCATCAATCCAATATGGCTGCCAAACCGTGCGAACTATGACGCTGTACTCATCAAACCTTATTACTCATGGCTCGCATTTTTGTGAGCGCCCACGTAAAAGCACTACTCGCAGTTATAAATGGTGTTTCTTGGGATGGACTAACTGTGAGAATATAGTTTGATAAAAATGACAAAATAGGATAACATCGTTGTCACAATGGAGGCTTGGGACGGCAACGTCATGGCAACGGGCAGCATGGGACAAAATTATCGTTGGCACAGGCAGCCTTTTTGGTACCCGGTGTAACTGCTCGCAGTTACAAATGAAATTGTTATTTTACTATGTTTTGCAATAAAACCAAATATTGTGTTTTGGTCTCAGGATAATTTCCCACACAACAGAACATAACATACTGATTAAATGTAAACAGATTAAGAGTTATAAACTTGATTTACAACATAGTCTTCAAATAACAGAAACAGTGTAATTGCCATGGAAAACGAACAGGTCATAAAATAGGTGTTTTATGTTCAGCATTAAAAACACCACTCTGGTACAGAGGTCTGGCCTATCAAATGCACTTTGCTTCGAGCTATCAAGTGTGGGTTCTACTCTTGAACCGACTATAGTCGAAACACGGGACTGGTGCTTCGCAATAAGGGTGTTTCATCACAAAGTGCGTCATCCTTCAGAAGGACATCAATCTGGGTATCCCGTCTACTTGCATGAATCAGCGGACGACAAATACCCCAAAGCATCTTTCTCACATTATGGAAGTTATCACCAGTATGCTGCATAAATTCCAAATTTATGCCACCTTCGGTAAAACATTCAGGCCTGGTCAGCAGGTTTGAGAAAGACCTGGACGAACAAACATTCCCCAGCCGACCCCACAACGTGGGGACAATTGGGGTCGTTAAAGGTTAAAAACACAACTCAATCTGTCAAAGATGTATCTACCATTACTTTATTTATTCTGAGAAAATAAAATAAAACAAAAACATTTATGGGACATTTAACTTTCTTTTGCACATATTTTATTTAGGGGGAGTCACCGTACAGTTTTTTTAAAATATATATACACAAGGTCGAGGCTCGTGAAAGGGATAACATTAATCACACAAAAAGTCAAACCAACACATAAAACATGTAATAAGGGGAGCGGTAGACATGGGGAGAGAGGGGGAAGGACACAAACACAACATTTGAGAGCAGGGACATCAAGAGATCTGTGGGAGGGAGAGGGCTTGGGGGGAGGTGGGAGAGGTATAAAACATATAGACACTGCAAGGACTTCCAGGAAAGAAGTTGGAATTTAAAAAAGTGGATCTGGGGTGAATTAGTGGGGGTAGAAAAGATCAAGGTTTTGGATGGGGAAAGATAAGAGATGGTGGTGAACAGCAGTTTTAAAGACCTGGAGGGAGGAGTGGGATTGAAGAGAGTGGGGGAGTTTGTTCCAGAGGCATAGAAAAGAGGAATGAAACAGTGAAGGTGAGCAGAGAGTCTTGATTTTGTCAGTTTAACCATAAGAAGGTTGCTGGCAGATCTTGTGCGACCTGTAGGAATATTGGGAGGACAGAGCACAGAGAGAGCTGGGGGAGCAAGGCCAGAGAGGAGTGGGTAGAAGACAGAAAGACCACCAACCTGCCTGCGGTGAGTGAGTGAAAGGCCCTCGGAGTTGGCTTCATCGCGGGAGATTCCAATGATTCAAGCTTTGGTTTCAACAGCGTGAAGGCGAGCTAGGTGTGAGGCAGGAGCACTGGCCCAGAGGGGCAGAACAGTATTCCATTGAGCTGCGGATGAAAGCCTTCTATGTGGTGAGGAGCTCAGGTGTGCCAAGGAAGGACTTCGCACGACAGAGGATGCCCAGTCGGCAAATGGCTTCGGAGGCAAGCTTGGAAATGTGGTTTTCCCAGGAAAGATCATGGCAGATAGTGAGACCCAAAAGCTTGAGCGACAGAACTTCTCGGAGAGGATTGTTGAGAAAGTAGATGGGAGGGTTATCTAGTCGGTCTTTTCGGAGAGACATAGCAAGAGTGTGAGATTTGTCAGGATTGAAAGACATGTTCCACTTGTTTGACCAGTCTGTGATTTTGTCCAGGTCTTCAGAGTGGGAGGCTGCAGGCTGCCGATCTGAGGGAAGAGGAATGGAGCGGCAGAGAGTGGAGTCATCAGCAAAGAGATAGAGAGGATTTTCCAGTGAGTCAGAGAGATCATTGATGAAGACCAGAAAAAGCACAGGGCCCAGAACATCGCCTTGGGGAACTCCAGCCTGAACAGGAAGGGACGATGAGAGAAATCCATTCAGGGCCACACGTTGACAACGACCAGAGGAAGTCCGCAAGCCATGCGTGGAGATTTCCATGGATACCATGGGAGGATAGTTTGGTGAGCAGAGCTGGGTGCCAGACCATATCGAAGGCATGTGATATGTCAAGGGAGACAGCTTTGATTTCCTGTTTGGCATTGAGAACCTCCATCCATTGTGGAGACAGCAAAAGCAGCATGTCCAGAGTAGAATGACCTGGTCTGAATCCAAATTGATGATCGGAGATCGAGCCATTGGAGAAGAGGAAGGATTTGATATCCGAAGCAATGATGGATTCCATGAGTTTGCTGATAATTGGGAGCAGGCTGATTGGTCTGTAGTTGCAAGGATCTGTTTTTTTGCACCTTTTTTGTGTAAAGCGGTAATGTTTGCTGATTTCCAAGATGATGACAGATGACCTTGAGCAAAAGAGAGGGTGAAGAGAACAGAGAGAGGGTGAGATGGAGCGGCAGAGCAGGATTTTAGGACCCGTGGGCTGATGCCGTCTGGTCCAGTTGCAGAATCAGAGTCGAGATTTGACAAAAACTTCTCCACCTCGTCAGGAGAGGACACAGAGTCCAGAAGCAGTTGGGTTCGACTGGGTAAGGTGGGAACAGAGAGAGATGGGTTTGGGACACAAGATTTTGAGGCAAACACAGAGTTGAGGCATTCGGCTTTGTCACGTGCGGTATCAACTGTGCATCCATTTGCGGTAAGGGAGGGAATGGAGGCAGAACAAACACCAGAAACGGATTTGACCAGACGCCACCAGGATTTGGAGGAAGGAGACAGGTTTGAGAGTTCATTCTTGAGTGTGGAGAGATAGTGCTTCCTGGCACTCCTGAGGGTAGACACACTTGTTCAGAGCTTGGTGGAAGGAACTGAGATTGCCTTCAGTTGGATTAGCCTTCCATGAGCAAAGGCAAGTTGTTTCAGGGCAACTGCCTCACCACAAGATTCAGTGTACCATGGATGGGAGGAAGGGTAAGACAACTGAAGACGAGATGGGATAAATCTGTGCTGGAGAGAGAGCAGTTTGCTTTGGAAAAATTCCCAGGAAGAATTGATGTCAGAGGCAGTAGAGATGGGAGACCAATCCAGATGATTGACGGCTGCTTGAAGACCATGCCAGTCGGCCTGAGTGAAATGCCAGACTCGTCGAAGCTGAGGAGGCTCTCTGAGAATGGCCAGAGAGATGTCCACTTCAACAAGCACATGATCAGAAGAACCGATTTGGGCAGAAGAGCAGCAGACATTTGCAGGGAAGTTTGTCATAACCAAGTCTAGAAGAGAAGATACTCCATTGACTGAGAACCAGGTCGGGAAATTGACAGATTGGGTCAGTCCCAATGAGTCACACAAGTCCTTTGCCGAGATGCCATGGCTGGTGAGAGAGGAACCCACACCCAGCCAGCTGGCTGGCATGATGACAGTTTAAGTCGCCACACATGAGGAAGAGAGAGTTGGGATGAGTGCATAGACGTTGGTCCATGTTGTCAGACAGCAAAATGTAAATGGAGTCATCACTGTTTGGAGGACGGTACAGAACACATATGAACAAAAGGTGGGAGCGGAGAGGAAGCCATAGCCAGATGTACTCCTGGGGGTGGGGTAGAGAGAGGGCAGTGCAAGGAGAGTGAGGAAGAGAGTTTTTGATAAAGATAGCAACCCCACCACCAGGACGAGGTTCAGGGCTATCATACCGGAGGAGGGAGTAACCAGGAAGAGATATTAAGGAATCAGAGACATCTTGAAGGAGGAAAGTTTCTGTTAAGCAGATTAAGTCTGGATTGTCAGAAGCAACCTGAATGGAGAGATCAATCAGGTTTGAGCGAAGGCCCCGGATGTTTGAGGTCCATACCGTTAATGAGAGAGGGGGACCATCAGGTGCAGGATAGCGGAGGGGAGGGGTAGGGTCAGATGAAGGACGAGAGGGGGAGGTAGCAGTTGAAAGTGTATCAGAGATTACAGAAGAGTTACAAGAAAGGGAAGGATGAGGAGGGCAAAAGGTTTGATGGTGATGGGATGAGGCACAGTGAGGGGTTGTTTGAGGGGGGGCAGAGGAAAGTAGAAGGTTTGGGGAGGTGGAGGTATGAGATAGAAGGGAGATGAAGTGGGGAGGAGGCTTTCCAAACGCTTTCCAAATTCATGCTTTCCAAACGTACGAGGAACTTTTTAATGAACTTTGGCGCAGGAGGCGGCCATTCGGCCCATACCATGCCTGCGCCACACCAACATCAGATACAATCACCCATCCACACACAAGCTATGTCTAAAGGCAAAACAAAAAACTAGAACCGCATTCGATTGAGTGCATACCTCCATCAGACTGAACAGTTTACATTTTGTAGCCCAATGATAGGTTGGATCTGGACCTGAACCAAAGTTGGATCGGCTTGATCTCGTCATACACCAAACTCATTCACCAAGTTTTGTCATAATCTGTTCATAACTTTTTGAAATATTGTGCTATATATCATTTTTGTCCCCATCTCTTAATTATGAAAAATTACTATTCAAATATTTTTTTAATTCTCATATTCAGATCTTCAATAAAATTTAATCAATTCTTCCATGCCACACACCCAACCTGCCCACCAAGTTTTGTCATAACTTGTCCACAACTTTTTGAGATATCGTGCAATATTGTACATTGTTTTAGGCCCCATCTCTCAATGGTGAAGAATTACTTAAAAATATATAAATCCTCATATCCAGATGTGGATTTGGACCTTCATCAAAATCTAATAAATTTGTCCTTGTGACACACCCAACCTGTCCACCATGTTTAGTCTAAATCAGTCCACAACTTTTTGATATCGTACTATATGATTTTTTGGCCTGATCTCACAATTATGAAGAATCACTTTTAAAAAATCAATTTGTGTATCCGGACTTGCATCTTCATCAATTTGTCATTGTGACACACCAAACCTGTCCACCAAGTATAGTCCAAATCCACCCACAAACGTTTGAGATATCCCGTTAACAGACAGACATGAAAACATAGGCTCGGTCTACCTTCGGTGAGGGGGGGGGGGGGGGGAGGGAAGAACCACCTTTGGAGGCCATTTTTCCCTGCAGAGCAGGCCTTTTTCGGGCATGGTGGTCCCCTTTTTGAAGCAATGTTTTATAGCCGGATGCCCTTCCTGCCGCCAACCCTGTTAGTCGCCTCTTGCGACACACAGGGAATTACCAGTGAGCTGGTACTCAATTTGCCCACCTCGGAAGGATGACAGGCTGAGTTAACAATTAACCCCCTGGTGTTAATTTAGAGATCGACTGGAATTCGAACCCAGGATCCTACGATCCCAATCCGGCACCCTAACCGCTAAGCCAACACCAGGCTCAACTAATCCAGCAACTGCTATATAAAGCATATAAATAAACGATATGATGGTAGTGGGGGGGAGGAGGGGGGAGGTAAATGGTGTAAAGGCCTAAAACAGAGAAGATGCAGGTACACTACGTCAACAAATAAATGAACAATAAATAACAAACAATAATAATAATAGCGTAAGGACTCGACTTTGTTATCCCTTTTACGCTGCACCCAGTGACCCGATGCCCACGGCACGAATGGATTTACGATCTACGAACCGCACACTTTGTTTATCACGTACAGACATACTCGAAAAATCTGAATTAGCCGACGTTGGGGCCCAAAAGCATCCGATTAACTGCCGATACGACGCCATCTTACGACGCCATCGTATTGGCGTCTGCTGGGCGAAGGCGAAGCAAGCCGTCCGCCGATTGGACAGGCGAAGGTGAAAGCAAGCCGTCCACTTAGTGGACAATCCAGAGCATGCATTTGTGCCGGTGTCGGCGATCGTTGTTCATATACGCACTCTTCATTCTCATCTTTCTTCCTAACTCTTACTCGGACAAGCAAATCCCCTATGCCATCCATAATGGTACACTCTATCCATACACCACATCCTCCCTTCCGTGGATGTTCCACGGGTTTCGGCTAGTAAACAATAAAACAATAAATGAAGAACAATCGGTTTCTTCAAATATGGCTCAAAAATAGAAATATGTTGTGTATGATTGACTTCTTCGATTTGTTTAAAAGGTCTGTGATGTCGGATGTTAAATTTTATAATCATAGTAAGCTCCTAAACCCAGTAGCTCTTCCTCTTCCGAGAGGGATTGGAAAACTGGATATATGCTTCAAATTCAATAGATGTTTTGTTTACCTCGACTCAAGTCATTATTTTTGGAATCAAACGGTTGGGGCGAGGAGACGAAGGATGTGTGAAACTGCTGATTCAGTCAACATCGCCTTGCGCTTTACACCTCGCACTGTACGCACCTCGCACCGTACGGCGGCACCGTGCGGCGGCACCTCGCACCGTGCGGCGGCACCTCGCACCGTGCGGCGGCACCTCGCAGTCCTCGCACCGTGCGGCGGCACCTCGCGCCGTGCGGCGGCACCTCGCACCGTGCGGGGGCACCTCACACCGTGCGGCGGCACCTCACACCGTACGGCGGCACCTCACACCGTACGGCGGCACCTCACACCGTACGGCGGCACCTCACACCGTACGGCGGCACCTCACACCGTACGGCGGCACCTCACACCGTACGGCGGCACCTCACACTGTACAACTATAGTACTAGTAGTGCAGCGAACTGGAGTTCTCGAAAGCGTTTATGCCCGAACAATTGGATTACTAAATCGTTCAGATGTTTACCACATACAACCGTTATTGAAGGTTAATAATCGCTCATACTTATTATAGTATACGGCTACGGTACTTCCTTTGTACTTGTAGCATCAAACGACACAAATTCGTCAAAACTTAGCAATGTTATCTCTGCTTCCTTTACAAAGCAGACGTACACGCTTTTCTAATTGCTTTCTCAGCGACAGAAGCAAACAAAACAGATTTTAATCGCACGTATCGTCAAGTAAAACAAATTCCATACCAAGAAATGGCGACAGATAGAACAAGGTGTGAAGGGCCGCAAAATCACTCGTCATCAACCATGCCTCATGCTCATTGGTCGCGGAGTGCCAGAAGCGCTACGTTTATTGGTTGCAGGTCTCACGTGATTATTATTTTTTTGGTCGCGTTTCACTCACGTGTGGGCAAATCATTCATCGTTGTGGAAACGAATGAATAACTGGATTTTGCCTCGTTTTATGATTGATGGATGTTTTATACACAGATTACATCTTTCCTCAATTGGTTATCGTGCATATTTATCTTTTGGACGCTAATGATGTTATGAATCATCCACATAATTGTTTTTTTTTTTGGTTGTTGTTGTTGTTGTTTTTTATTTCCATCATGGTGGAGCAGCATGGAATCTTTTTTAATTTGATTTTGGCTTCAATTGGAGGGAAGGTATTGGATTTTTAATTAAGGAACGTATAGGGAACCATTTCAAGACACTACATAGAGCTAAGGTGAGGGCTTGTGGATCGTCTTGTCAGGTAGTATCTAACTGGATTGCAAACTGGATTAGTGATAGGAAGCAAAGAGGGGCTGAGTGGAAGGAGTGTGGCTGGGAAGGCATAAGTAGTGGGGTACCTCAGGAATCAGTACTGGCACCATTATTATTCGTAATTTACATCAATTATTTCGACAGTGGGGTTAAGTCAGCATTACAAATTTTCACACGTCCCTAAGTTTGGAGGTATTAGGTAGATAGTGTAGTAAGTTCAGGAATCTCCTTTAATCAAGTGGTTTATTAAAGACGATACTGTGGCGGGCACAAGGGGCAATAATTCCGAGCACCAGTGGGTGGCGCGAACATCCAGGCGGGGAGCGAAAGCACATGCCCCGCCTTTCGACCGATCGGACCACGCCCGGGGACTAGGCGTGGCCTCGGCACATATATGCGGGCTCTAAGCTCGAGCCCGCCCAGTGCTGAAGTGCGAGCTTTGAATAAAGACTCTCTGTATTACCAACGCGTTGTGACCTACCTCTCTGGCAATCGAGTCGTGTGTGTGCAGCACCACACTGGTGACCCCGATTGGTTCAGCCGTTGCTGACCACCGAACGCGCCATGGCTACCAACGCTGTCGCAGTCAAACTCCCCGAGTTTTGGGAAGCGCAAGCCGACGTTTGGTTTTTGCAGGCCGAAGCTCAATTCCAACACCGAGGCATAACGGCGGACGAGACCCGGTACTACCATGTGGTCGCCGCCCTCGGGCCCGGCACTGCCGCCCGAGTCGTATCCATCCTTCGGCGCCCGCCAGGCGACAACAGGTACGAGGCGCTCAAACGTCTCATCGCCACGTTCGGGCTCACTGAGATCGAACGGGCCGACCGCCTCCTGGACCTTCCCGCCCTCGGCGACACACGACCATCCGTCCGGATGGATTCCATGCTGTCCCTGCTTGGAGACCAGCCCCCGGATATTCTTATTCCGGGCGCTTTTCCTACGCCAGCTACCCGCACAGGTACGCCTCGTGCTGGCTGGTTCCAAAATAAAGGAACCCCGCGCCCTGGCTAGAGAGGCCGACAAGTATTTTGCGGCCTGCGAAACGCGGTCGGTGTACGGTGCTGCCGTAGTGGATCCCGGCGCGGCGGCTCCAGCGCTCCCGACTTCCCTCGTGGCCGCTGCTACGCCCCGTCCACTACCGCCGCCGCCACCACCACCGCCGCCGGCATGACCACCGCGGCCGTTACCGCCGCAAACCTGGTGCTACTACCATGCCAGGTTCGGCCGCCAGGCTAAAACGTGTCGCCCGCCGTGCTCTTTTGTCGGGTCGGGAAACGACCGGCGCTCACTTGCGGCCATGAGCGTCGGCCATTCCGGCAGCCTCCTTTTCATCACGGACACCTTGTCCGGGCACCGTTTTCTTTGCGACACAGGAGCGCAGGTAAGCGTCCTCCCCGCCTCCATGTCCGACAAGCAAACCGCGGGCCGGGGCCCCGCTTTGCTTGCCGCCAACGGTACACCCATCCGCACATTCGGAAAGCGTTGCCTCTCCCTGCGGTTCGGAGGGCAGCGCTTTCAATGGTCGTTCGTGGCCACCAGCGTGCCAATGGCACTGCTCGGTGCGGACTTCCTATGTGCGAATGGGCTGTTGGTCGAGGTGAAGCCCAGACGGCTCGTCCAGGCCGAAACCTTCAGCTCGCTCGCTTGTTCGCTGAGCGGCTCGTTGAGCGGCTCACTGAGCGGCTCACCGAGCGGCTTGCCAAGCGGCTTGCTGGAGGGTTCCATCCCGGCGAGTTTAGTTTGCACGCTTCCGGCAGCGGACGACTTTACCCGCCTCCTCGCCAGTTTCCCGGCCCTCACGTGGCCCACCTTCTCAGCGGTGGCCGTTAAACATGGGGTGGAGCACCATATCCCCACGGTCGGGCCGCCGGTCTATGCCCGGGCGCGCCGACTCGAGCCCACGAAGCTCGCGGTGGCGAAAGCGGAGTTCGCCACGCTGGAGCGGCTGGGGATCGTACGGCGCTCCAACAGCGCTTGGGCTTCTCCTCTGCACATTGTGCCGAAGCCCGGCGGAGGATGGCGGCCGTGCGGGGACTACCACCGGCTCAATGATGCCACCACCCCCGACCGCTACCCGGTCCACCATATCCAGGACTTTACCGCCCGGTTGGCAAACATGACCGTGTTTTCCAAGGTGGACCTCATTTGGGGCTACCACCAGGCCTCCGTCCAACCGGACGACGTCCCGAAGACGGCCGTCATTACCCCTTTCGACCTCTTCGAGTTCCTGAGAATGCCTTTCGGGTTGAAGAATGCGGCCCAGGCGTTCCAACGACTTATGGACAGCGTCTTGCGCGACTTACCTTTCCTGTTTGTCTACCTGGACGACATCCTGGTTGCGAGCGCGTCCCGGGAGGAGCACCTGCTCCACCTCCGCACGCTCTTCGAACGCCTGGGCCATGGCCTAATCATCAACCCCGCCAAGTGCCGTTTCGGCGTCGCCACCATCGACCTCTTGGGGCATCGCATCGCCAGGCACGGGGCCGTCCCTTAGGGTGGTCCAAAAATGCAAAAAAAATCTCTTTTTTATCTGGATTTTGATGCTCTATTGGATTATTGTTAGAAATGGTCTAAATCATTCACCCAAAAAATATTTTGCATCTGAGTCATCTATAAACTCATGCACACTCAACATATAAATTTGTCATTTTGGTCAATTTTAATGAAAATCGTCCATGTTGAGAGGCTTACAAAGACTTTAGAAATATTTTTTTCCTAAATAATGTCATTGATGGTACAATGTACATACCCCTGTGAAGTCCTCATGGTCGAAACATGAGTCAGACATGTATGAACATGTTTCAAACATGCTTCAAGCATTGTCAAACATGTTTCGACCATGATGATTTCACACTCACAGGTGCATGCAAAAAGTCATGAACCACAAAATGGCTTAGTACAATAGTGCATGTACTTTTTCCACCTAGGTTGCTATTGAATTGTTCTCATTTAGCCAAATTTGGTGAAAAACGCCATATTTCAATTGAAGTGTCTATGAGTTTCTAGATGGAATTGAGCGAAAATATTTGGTGGGTGAATGTTTTGGACCATTTCTAACAATAATCCAGTAGAGCATCAAAATCGGAGGGATCGATGTTTTTTGGACCACCCTACCGTCCCTTTACCGGCCAAGGTGGAGGCGGTCAGGGATTTCCCGCGGCCCCGCACGATCAAGGGGCTCCAGGAGTTCCTGGGCATGGTAAATTTTTACTACCGCTTCGTGCGCCACGTCGCCCAGCTCCTCCGCCCCTTGCACGAGGCCCTCCGGGGCAAGCCGGGCAAAGGGGACATCGCCTTGTCGGCGCCGATGACCGCGGCGTTTGCGGGCGCAAAGCTGGCCCTGGCCGACGCCACCATGCTGGCGCACCCGGCGCCCGATGCACCGATCGCCCTCACCACCGACGCGTCAGACTATGCGGTGGGCGCGATGCACGAGCAGTGGGTGCGTGGTGCTTGGCAACCGCTGGCGTTTTTTAGCCGGCAGCTTCGCCTGCACGAACGCCGCTATAGCACATTCGACCGCGAGCTGCTCGGGCTCCACTTGGCGGTCTGACACTTCCGCCATCTGCTGGAGGGCCGCCCGTTCACGGCTTTGATCGACCACAAGCCCCTTGTGTTTGCGATGGCCAAGGTCGCCGAGCCATGGTCGGCACGGCAGCAGCGTCACCTCTCTGCCGTGTCCGAGTACACGACGGACATCCGTCACGTGGCGGGTAAAGACAACCCGGTGGCGGATTGCCTTTCCCGGTCCGTCGTGCTTGCGGTCCACCTCGGGGTCGACTATGCCCAGATGGTGGAGGACCAGACCGCCGACCCCGGCGTCCAGGCCTTGCGGACCGCCGTCACGGGCCTCCGCGTCACCGAGGTGCCGTTCGACGCCGCGGGCGCGGCCCTCCTATGCGACGTCTCCCTCGGCCGGCCTCGCCCCATCGTGCCCGCTAGCTGGCGGCGCCCAGTTTTCGACGCCATCCACGGCCTGTCCCACCCGGGCACGAAGGCATCCCAGAAGCTCGTCGCGGCGAAGTTCGTCTGGCATGGCTTCCGGAAGGACGTCCGCGACTGGGCCAGGACGTGCCTCGTGTGCCAGCGCGCAAAGGTCCACCGCCACACCCAGGTCCCGTTGGCCCCGTTTGCGGTGCCCGAGCGTCGGGTCGACCACGTGCACATCGATTTGGTGGGACCTCGGCCCCCCTCGCGGGGGTTCACCCACCTCCTCACCCTGGTGGACTGCACCACACGGTGGCCGGAGGCCGTCCCATTGGCGGCGACGTCTGCGGCTGATGTGGCGCAAGCCTTCATCGCCACTTGGGTTGCCCGGTTCGGTGCCCCCTCGGACATCTCGTCCGACCGCGGCCCCCAGTTCACCTCGGAGCTCTGGGCCGCAGTGACGCAAGGGCTCGGGGTGAAACTACACCGCACCATGGCCTACCACCCCCAGGCCAATGGCCTGTGCGAGCGCTTTCATTGCTCAATGAAGGCCGCGCTCCGGGCCAGCCTCCGCGACGGCGGCTGGGTCGACAGACTCCCCTGGGTCCTGCTGGGCGTCAGGACGGCGCCCAAGGACGGCATTGCGTGCGTCCTCGGCGGAGCTGGTCTTTGGGCAACCACTGCGGGTACCGGGTGAATTTATCCCCGACTCCACGGCTCCTTGGTCCGTGGGTCCGTGACGCAACAGCGCTCCACCCTTCAGGAGACCGCCCGGAGGTTCGCCCCGGTGCCGACGGCACACCACGGTTGCCCGCCTTCCCACATCGCCCCGGAGCTTCGCACGGCGAAGTACGTCTTCGTCCGGCACGACGCCCACCGGACACCGCTACGGCCCCCATACGACGGGCCCTTCCGCGTGCTGGAGACCGGGGACAAGTATTTGAAAGAACCGAGGAAAGGAGAGTGGAAAGAGAACTCCAGGAAAGAAGAGAAAAGGAACAAGCAGAGGAAAGGAGAGCTGCAAGGGAACTCGAAGCAGAGGAGAGAAAAGCCGACAGGGAGTTAAAGGACCGTGAATTGGTGCGTCAGCACGAAATTAAAGTCAAGGAGCTGGAGTTAATGAGAGAACGGGGAGAGGTACCATCCCTGCTGACTGGTTCGACACCTAGTCAGAACACCTGGGATGTTGGCAGACATGTGAGGCTGGTTCCACCCTTCAATGAAAAGGAGGTAGCCAAGTTTTTTCCACACTTTGAGAAAGTGGCTCGACAGTTAAACTGGCCTGAGGAGTACTGGTCCATACTAGTGCAAAGTGTTCTGGTGGGTAAAGCTCAAGAGATTTATTCGGCTTTACCGATTGACCAATGTGCAGATTACGAGGTATTGAAGAAACACATGCTCAAAGCCTATGAATTGGTCCCGGAAGCTTCCCGGCAAAAATTCCGGAATGCCAGGAGGAGGGAGAGTGAGACCCATGTGGAATTTGCCAGAGTGAAGGAAACCATGTTTGATAGGTGGTGTGATTCAAAAGGAGTTGGGAAAGACTTCGAACTATTGCGACAATTGATCCTGGTGGAGGAATTCCAACAGTGTGTCCACGAGGACATTAAAGTTCATCTGGAGGAAAGGAAAGTACCAAAGCTGTATGAGGCAGCCACCATGGCAGAAGACTATGCCTTAACACACAGGATGGGGTTCCACAAACCGAACTTCTCGCCCAGACCTAGCCAGGGGAGCTATGGTACATCAGGGGCGGAGAATGAAAATCCATGGGGGCGGCCTCGGGATGAAAATGAGGTCCACTTTGACACCACGACTTCTAGAAATCAGAAGACTGCGGTTCCAAGACAGACCTATCGTCCGGGGGCCTCGAGGCAGACCGCCGCCCCCATGCCTTGGCAGACCACGAGGTTCTCCTCCGGGACCTACTTGCACTTTTTGCCATAAACCTGGACACTGGATGTCCAACTGTTACGCTCTGGGAAAGGAAAATCGGGAGCGGAGTTCGACTAGTACGACTCCAAATGCGATGGCCATTGTGAGAAATCGCCCTCAAAAGGGTTACCAACCATTTATTTCCGAGGGGTTTGTGTCACTGGATGGAGCCTCGACTAACCGGAGACCGGTTAGGATATTGAGGGACACAGGAGCACATCAATCTTTAATGCTTGAAGGCATCTTGCCATGGTCCGAGGAGACGGCAACTGGGGATAGTGTTCGTTTACAGGGGATTGGTGGCTGTGTTAGTGCTCCACTTCATGTTGTCCATTTGGAGTCCGATTTGGTGTCAGGACCGGTCACCGTCGGTTTACAAGCCACGCTTCCTGTAGAGGGAGTATCGGTTGTTATCGGGAATGATTTGGCCGGTGGTCAAGTTTATGGTAACCCGATGGTTGTTAAAAAGCCCAGTAGGGAAAATAACACCACACCAGTTAGGGATGGCGACAAGTTTAGCAAGTTATTTGTAGGTGGACTGAACTTCAAAACAAAGGAAGATGTTTTGGAGTCTGCCTTCAGCAACTATGGACCGCTTTTGGAAGTGCTGCTGATAAAAGACAGGGAGACACGAAAGTCAAGAGGGTTTGGTTTGTCACGTTTGAAAACTCAAAGGACGCCAGAGAGGCAGAAAAGGCTCTGAATAGCAAGGAGTTGGAGGGTCGGACCCTCACAGTAGGGAAGGCATTTCCTAGTATAGGGGTTGAGGGGGCTGCAGAGGAGGACCACTAGGGTGGTCCAAAAAACATCGATCTCTCCGATTTTGATGCTCTACTGGATTATTGTTAGAAATGGTCTAAAACATTCACCCACCAAATATTTTCGCTCAATTCCATCTCGAAACTCATACACACTTCAATTGAAATATGGCGTTTTTCACCAAATTTGGCTAAATGAGAACATTCCAATAGCAACCTAGGTGGAAAAAGTACATGCACTATTGTACTAAGCCATTTTGTGGTTCATGACTTTTTGCATGCGCCTGTGAGTGTGAAATCATCATGGTCGAAACATGTTTGACAATGCTTGAAACATGTTTGAAACATGTTCATACATGTCTGACTCATGTTTCGACCATGAGGACTTCACAGGGGTATGTACATTGTACCATCAATGACATTATTTAGGAAAAAAAATATTTCTAAAGTCTTTGTAAGCCTCTCAACATGGACGATTTTCATTAAAATTGACCAAAATGACAAATTTATATGTTGAGTGTGTATGAGTTTATAGATGACTCAGATGCAAAATATTTTTTGGGTGAATGATTTAGACCATTTCTAACAATAATCCAATAGAGCATCAAAATCCAGATAAAAAAGTGATTTTTTTTGCATTTTTGGACCACCCTAAGGACCACGGAGTAGTAGTGGTGGTGGCCGCAAGCGATATTATTATGGAGGCTTCCAGAGTTATGACAGCTCCCGAAGGAAGGATTATCAGAGCAGTGGCCGAGAAGGAGACCGCCAGTCAGGTGACTACTGTGACAAGTGGTCCCACCGTCCGGAAAAGTTGAAGCACTGAATGCTGCGGAGCCGCCGAGCCAAGATTCCTACACGGACTAACCGTGAACGCCACGTTCCTAAAGGCGTCCAGGTAGTGAACTTTCCTGCACGGTCTAACCGTGAACTCCACGTTCCTAAAGGCGTCCATGTAGTGACTACTTCCAGGCCTCACCACCCAACCACCATGGAACCTGGCTTTCAGCTCGGCCTCCCGGGGAAAGTGCTATAGATTTGCTGGCCTTTGGGTTTTTGATCACAACCCCTTAACGTTCATTCAAGAGAAACTAGAAGTAAAAATCAGAGGGGCAGGGACAATGTCGTTGTTGATGCTTGGTCCAGAGGGAATTAACTTTGGAAAGCTCTGGGGGTTGTATAAAATTTTGTTGCTTTATTTTTGGGGAAGGTTGAATATTGTTTCCCACGGGGATTGCTGATTTGGGTTGTGAATTTACTTTTGCTTGTTTAAAGAGGGCATGCAAAGAAAGTTTTCGCTGTGTTCAAACTTTCTTTCTTGAGGGGGGGAAGTGTTACGGATTCGGCCCTAATGATTGTTGTTATGATTATTGTTGTTGGTTCTAAGTATTCTGGTGATTGTGGTTGAAGGGAAAGGGTTATTATAGTTAAAAGATTTAAAAGCGCTCCTGGTAAAAATGTGGCCGGAAATCCGGATCGTGACCGGAAGAGGTGGAGCGAGGAAGAAGAGGCGGTAGGAGATCGTGAACAGATGTTTTTGTTGAAGCTCCGGACCGAGCGGTCGACGAAGAGTGCGAGTGAACTTTGCGTCCTTGAAGGGAAGTTCGGGCGATAAGAGATATCGCCGGAGTTCGGTGTAGCCAGTGTCGTCGGGTATCCTCATTGAGGTTCCGGAGGATCCTTGCCTCAAAGCCCGAGTTCGAGTGAAAGCCGTCCGCCATCTTCGCCACGCGAGCAACTTGCAGTGAACCGGTTTTTGTCGCGTCAGCTGGGAATTATTCCCCGGTGGTTTGCCGGGGACGGCTGTGCAAGAAAGAGTTGGAGAATTATACGGAGGCTCGCGGATTGAACCGCAAACGTGTACGTCAGAGCACGTCTTTGTGAGGTTCCTTTCTACCACTGTATTGCTGGGTGCTGAACAACGTGACCTCTGGGTCGCCTCGATCGCCTACGCCTCAATTGACTTTGATCGGGCCTTGACTCCCCGATCGTGGGAGCGCACAGAGACATTGGGACTTCGCCTTGGAGGGGTGCAGAGACATTGGGGAGGTGCCGTGAGTTTGGGGTTAAGGGGCTTGATAAGATTACCATCGTAAGATTTGATAGTAGGGGTGATTGCCCCCATTGTTGTATGGCTCTTTTTGTGTGATTTATAATATATTATTGTTTGTTCATAACCTGGTGTGGTTGCATTATTGATTTGACTGTTTCATTTGCTGGTTCCATTGAGGGTTTCATTATTTGCTTGATTTCAACCAAGGATAACATATCTTTCTGCCGGGGACCCTCTCGGGGTTCGGAGGTCTACCGAGACCAGAGGTAAGGGGAGGACCCCGTAACACCTAGGTAACAAATTGTTTTCACACCTTCCAGCTTCACGCTGTCTCCAAGATCCAACTCAACATTTCCTCCATCTGCAGCTCCCTCTGTGCACACCTTACACTTGAATGTAGCTGCCACACTGGTTAATGACCCTCTCATACACTGAATTGTTGATAAATGTCATCCAGCCTAGCATAATAATGGCTGAAACAATTGCAGTGATTCCAACGGAAGGAAGGGACATTGTCTCTTGGGTATTGAGCCCGTACCAAAAAAAATTTAAAATCAGATGTTAAAAAAAGAACACAACCACAATATACCACAACCTGACTTTTTTTCGAAAATTTTCTGCCTTGACATTTTTGTGCCTTGAAGTCATGTTTCCCACACCAAATAAAATACACCATTACAGCAACCCGCACTACAAATCGACAACTAGAGATGACAATCTACAACAATCTACAAAAGAAATGGGCTGGCATGATGCGTCTGATGGCCTTCTAATGTGTTTAACTTCCAATTGTATTTCCTTGATATAAAGGCTTATTCGCAATTTGTGAAATTTAAAATTATTTTCATTCCAATGTCATGTTTCGGTGGGGGTTTCAGCCGAACTCACAACACCGATGACTAAGTATGAGGCCTTCATTGGAATAGTTTAACTCATTTGGTAACCTCGGTGCTATCTTGCAGAAACTTTCAAATTGCTGCTTATCATCTTCTTCTTCTACTTCTTCCTTGTTACACAGCACGTGGTAGCCAGTTTGAATTGGCTCTATTTCACGAGCTGACTCAACTTATCGGTACCAACAGTGTGCGAACGACCACTTACTTTTACCATCCTGCAGCAAATGGTATGGTGTAACATTTCCACCACCAACTCAAATCTTCCCTGAAAACACATTTCTGACTCTGTGTGTGTGTGTGTGTGTGTGTGTGTGTGTGTGTGTGTGTGTGTGTGTGTGTGTGTGTGTGTGTGTGTGTGTGTGTGTGTGTGTGTGTGTGTTTATCTGACTGGTATGCACTCCTAAAACGGCGAGACAGAATTGGTTGAAAGTTGGTGGTTGGACTTGGGATGTGCCAAGGAAGGTTTTATGTTTAAGCAAAAGTTTCTGACCTATGCTTTTAGGTTAGGGATCCAAATGTATGTCCTATGCTTTTAGGTTAGGGCTCCAAATGTATGCCCTATGCTTTTAGGTCAGGGCTCCAAATTTATGCCCTATGCTTTTAGGTCAGGGCTCCAAATTTATGCCCTATGCTTTTAGGTCAGGGCTCCAAATTTATGCCCCATGCGTTTAGGTTAGGGCTTCAAATTTATGCCCTATGCTTTTGGGTCAGGGCTCCAAATTTATGCCCCATGCGTTTAGGTTAGGGCTCCAAATTTATGCCCCATGCTTTTAGGTTAGGGATCCAAATGTATGTCCTATGCTTTTAGGTCAGGGCTCCAAATGTATGCCCTATGCTTTTAGGTTAGGGCTCCAAATGTATGCCCTATGCTTTTAGGTCAGGGCTCCAAATTTATGCCCTATGCTTTTAGGTCAGGGCTCCAAATTTATGCCCTATGCTTTTAGGTCAGGGCTCCAAATGTATGCCCTATGCTTTTAGGTTAGGGCTCCAAATATATGCCGTATGCTTTTAGGTCAGGGCTCCAAATGTATGCCCTATGCTTTTAGGTCAGGGCTCCAAATTTATGCCCCATGCGTTTAGGTTAGGGCTTCAAATTTATGCCCTATGCTTTTGGGTCAGGGCTCCAAATTTATGCCCTATGCTTTTAGGTTAGGGCTCCAAATGTATGTCCTATGCTTTTAGGTTAGGGCTCCAAATGTATGCCCTATGCTTTTAGGTTAGGGCTCCAAATGTATGCCCTATGCTTTTAGGTCAGGGCTCCAAATTTATGCCCTATGCTTTTAGGTCAGGGCTCCAAATTTATGCCCTATGCTTTTAGGTCAGGGCTCCAAATTTATGCCCCATGCGTTTAGGTTAGGGCTTCAAATTTATGCCCTATGCTTTTGGGTCAGGGCTCCAAATTTATGCCCCATGCGTTTAGGTTAGGGCTCCAAATTTATGCCCCATGCTTTTAGGTTAGGGATCCAAATGTATGTCCTTTGCTTTTAGGTCAGGGCTCCAAATGTATGCCCTATGCTTTTAGGTTAGGGCTCCAAATGTATGCCCTATGCTTTTAGGTCAGGGCTCCAAATTTATGCCCTATGCTTTTAGGTCAGGGCTCCAAATTTATGCCCTATGCTTTTAGGTCAGGGCTCCAAATGTATGCCCTATGCTTTTAGGTTAGGGCTCCAAATATATGCCGTATGCTTTTAGGTCAGGGCTCCAAATGTATGCCCTATGCTTTTAGGTCAGGGCTCCAAATTTATGCCCCATGCGTTTAGGTTAGGGCTTCAAATTTATGCCCTATGCTTTTGGGTCAGGGCTCCAAATTTATGCCCCATGCGTTTAGGTTAGGGCTTCAAATTTATGCCCTATGCTTTTGGGTCAGGGCTCCAAATTTATGCCCCATGCGTTTAGGTTAGGGCTTCAAATTTATGCCCTATGCTTTTGGGTCAGGGCTCCAAATTTATGTCCTATGCTTTTAGGCCAGGGCTCCAAATTTATGCCCTATGCTTTTAGGTCAGGGCTCCAAATATATGCCCTCTGCTTTTAGGCCAGGGCTCCAAATTTATGCCCTCTGCTTTTAGGTCAGGGCTCCAAATTTATGCCCTCTGCTTTTAGGTTAAGGCTCCAAATGTATGCCCTCTGCTTTTAGGCCATGGCTCCAAATTTATGCCCTCTGCTTTTAGGTCAGGGCTCCAAATATACGCCCTATGCTTTTAGGCCAGGGCTCCAAATTTATGTCCTATGCTTTTAGGCCAGGGCTCCAAATTTATGCCCTCTGCTTTTAGGTCAGGGCTCCAAATATATGCCCTATGCTTTTAGGTCAGGGCTCCAAATTTATGCCCTATGCTTTTAGGTTAGGGCTCCAAATGTATGTCCGATGCTTTTAGGTCAGGGCTCCAAATTTATGCCCTATGCTTTTAGGTCAGGGCTCCAAATGTATGTCCTATGCTTTTAGGTCAGGGCTCCAAATGTATGCCCTATGCTTTTAGGTCAGGGCTCCAAATTTATGCCCTATGCTTTTAGGTCAGGGCTCCAAATTTATGCCCCATGCGTTTAGGTTAGTGCTTCAAATTTATGCCCTATGCTTTTGGGTCAGGGCTCCAAATTTATGTCCTATGCTTTTAGGCCAGGGCTCCAAATTTATGCCCTCTGCTTTTAGGTCAGGGCTCCAAATATATGCCCTATGCTTTTAGGTCAGGGCTCCAAATTTATGCCCTATGCTTTTAGGTTAGGGCTCCAAATGTATGTCCGATGCTTTTAGGTCAGGGCTCCAAATTTATGCCCTATGCTTTTAGGTTAGGGCTCCAAATGTATGTCCTATGCTTTTAGGTTAGGGCTCCAAATGTATGTCCTATGCTTTTAGGTCAGGGCTCCAAATGTATGCCCTATGCTTTTAGGTCAGGGCTCCAAATTTATGCCCTATGCTTTTTGGTCAGGGCTCCAAATTTATGCCCTATGCTTTTAGGTCAGGGCTCCAAATTTATGTCCTATGCTTTTAGGCCAGGGCTCCAAATTTATGCCCTATGCTTTTAGGTCAGGGCTCCAAATTTATGCCCCATGCGTTTAGGTTAGTGCTTCAAATTTATGCCCTATGCTTTTGGGTCAGGGCTCCAAATTTATGTCCTATGCTTTTAGGCCAGGGCTCCAAATTTATGCCCTCTGCTTTTAGGTCAGGGCTCCAAATATATGCCCTATGCTTTTAGGTCAGGGCTCCAAATTTATGCCCTATGCTTTTAGGTTAGGGCTCCAAATGTATGTCCGATGCTTTTAGGTCAGGGCTCCAAATTTATGCCCTATGCTTTTAGGTTAGGGCTCCAAATGTATGTCCTATGCTTTTAGGTTAGGGCTCCAAATGTATGTCCTATGCTTTTAGGTCAGGGCTCCAAATGTATGCCCTATGCTTTTAGGTCAGGGCTCCAAATTTATGCCCTATGCTTTTTGGTCAGGGCTCCAAATTTATGCCCTATGCTTTTAGGTCAGGGCTCCAAATTTATGCCCCATGCGTTTAGGTTAGGGCTTCAAATTTATGCCCTATGCTTTTGGGTCAGGGCTCCAAATTTATGTCCTATGCTTTTAGGCCAGGGCTCCAAATTTATGCCCTCTGCTTTTAGGTCAGGGCTCCAAATATATGCCCTATGCTTTTAGGTCAGGGCTCCAAATTTATGCCCTATGCTTTTAGGTTAGGGCTCCAAATGTATGTCCGATGCTTTTAGGTCAGGGCTCCAAATTTATGCGTTATGCGTTTAGGTTAGGGCTCCAAATTTATGCCCTATGCTTTTAGGTTAGGGCTCCAAATGTATGTCCGATGCTTTTAGGTTAGGGCTCCAAATTGATGTCCTATGCTTTTCGGTTAGGGCTCCAAATTTATGCCCGATGCTTTTAGGTTCGGGCTCCAAATTTATGCCCTATGCTTTTAGGTCAGGGCTCCAAATTTATGTCCTATGCTTTTAGGTTTGGGCTCCAAATGTATGTCCTATGCTTTTAGGTTAGGGCTCCAAATGTATGTCCTATGCTTTTAGGTTAGGGCTCCAAATTTATGCCCTATGCTTTTAGGTTAGGGCTCCAAATGTATGTCCTATGCTTTTAGGTTAGCGCTCCAAATTTATGCCCTATGCTTTTAGGTTAGGGCTCCAAATGTATGTCCTATGCTTTTAGGTCAGGGCTCCAAATATATGCCCTATGCATTTAGGTCAGGGCTCCAAATTTATGCCCAATGCTTTTAGGTTAGGGCTCCAAATATATGCCCTATGCATTTCGGTTAGGGCTCCAAATATATGCCCTATGCATTTAGGTTAGGGCTCCAAATATAGGCCCTATGCATTTAGGTTAGGGCTCCAAATATATGCCCTATGCATTTAGGTTAGGGCTCCAAATATATGCCCTTTGCTTTTCGGTTCTGGCTCCAAATATATGCCCTATGCATTTAGGTTAGGGCTCCAAATATATGCCGTATGCTTTTAGGTCAGGGCTCCAAATATATGCCCTCCGCATTTAGGTTAGGGCTCCAATTTTATGCCCTATGCTTTTAGGTTAGGGCTCCAAACTTATGTCCTATGCTTTTAGGTCAGGGCTCCAAATGTATGTCCTATGCTTTTAAGTTAGGGCTCCAAATTTATGCCCTATGCTTTTGGGTCAGGGCTCCAAATGTATGTCCTATGCTTTTAGGTTAGGGCTCCAAATTGATGTCCTATGCTTTTAGGTCAGGGCTCCAAATGTATGTCCTATGCTTTTAGGTTAGGGCTCCAAATTTATGCCCTATGCATTTAGGTCAGGGCTCCAAATATATGCCCTATGCTTTTATGTTAGGGCTCCAAATTTATGCCCAATGCTTTTAGGTCAGGGCTCCAAATGTATGTCCTATGCTTTTAGGTCAGGGCTCCAAATATATGCCCTATGCATTTAGGTCAGGGCTCCAAATTTATGCCCAATGCTTTTAGGTTAGGGCTCCAAATATATGCCCTATGCATTTCGGTTAGGGCTCCAAATATATGCCCTATGCATTTAGGTTAGGGCTCCAAATATAGGCCCTATGCATTTAGGTTAGGGCTCCAAATATATGCCCTATGCATTTAGGTTAGGGCTCCAAATATATGCCCTTTGCTTTTCGGTTCTGGCTCCAAATATATGCCCTATGCATTTAGGTTAGGGCTCCAAATATATGCCGTATGCTTTTAGGTCAGGGCTCCAAATATATGCCCTCCGCATTTAGGTTAGGGCTCCAATTTTATGCCCGATGCTTTTAGGTTCGGGCTCCAAATTTATGCCCTATGCTTTTAGGTTCGGGCTACAAATTTATGCCCTATGCTTTTAGGTTCGGGCTCCAAATATATGCCCTATGCATTTAGGTTAGGGCTCCAAATATATGCCCTATGCTTTTAGGTCAGGGCTCCAAATATATGCCCTCTGCATTTAGGTTAGGGCTCCAAATTTATGCCCGATGCTTTTAGGTTCGGGCTACAAATTTATGCCCTATGCTTTTAGGTTAGGGCTCCAAATTTATGCCCTATGCTTTTAGGTTAGGGCTCCAAATTTATGCCCTATGCTTTTAGGTTCGGGCTCCAAATTTATGCCCTATGCTTTTCGGTTCGGGCTCCAAATTTATGCCCTATGCTTTTAGGTCAGGGCTCCAAATTTATGCCCTATGCTTTTAGGTTCGGGCTCCAAATATATGCCCTATGCTTTTAGGTTAGGGCTCCAAATTTATGCCCTATGCTTTTAGGTTAGGGCAGATATTTGGAGTTTGTTCATGTTGACGGAAATAGCTCGCCTCCTCTTCACGAAGGACACTGTGGGATCGTTATCATCCACCAACTGATGCTGGTAGACTAGATGCCCAGTTTAACATCCTTCCAAGGGACGGCATACACCTTGTTGGCTCGCCCTGCCTGTGAGACACCAAGATGACAGTTTGCAACTGGGCCGAGATCCATACCTGAGCTGGACACTCAGAGGCCAGTGTGAATACCTCCAGGGCGAGGGCTCGGCCATCCTGCCAGCCATACAAGTCAGTTGTGGAGATTACTTGCAATTTTACAACCATCGGGGACGCCTATTCGTGGTGGTTGTACCACTCAACAAAACTCGGGGGCCAAATCTTCTCCATTTTTCCCTGCTGCCCGGATTCATCAGGGCATATCCCGGTCACGGTCAGAGTGCTGATCGGTCCCCATGGACCGGCCCTTACCCTCTTGTCTCTGTCTCTTCTCTCTCTCCCTCTCTCTCTTGAAATGTTTTCAAACGAGCCAATCTTTTTAAACCCCATTTTTGAAGGGGTCTGCAGCGATTGTACTTTTATGCTAAAGTTTATTGATGTTGGATGCACCAAGGTTAAAGATTTTAGAACCTCTTCTCCTTACAAGTGGAAACCAACTGCTGACGTTGCTGTGGCCACTGGAGTTACGTCCATTCGAGTCATAGGGAGGATTTATCCTGTGATTATGTGCTTTTTCAAGCAAACCAGACTCAAATGGGCTCCACGGGTGGAAGCTGGCCCTCTCTTATCCCACCATCCCTTTCCAGAGCTTTTGCTTCATTTTCAAGTTTCACCTCTTTTCAAATGATGGGAAAATCTTCTGTTTATGGTTTGTGTGTTAAAACCCTTGTCTCTCTCTCTCTCTCTCTCTCTCTCTCTCTCTGTCTCTGTCTCTTCTCTCTCTGTCTTTTGGTCTGACCCCTTATGCTCCCAAACAGCGAAGTTTTCTGGCGGTCCTAATTCTCTTCTCTTCCCTTATATTGAAATCCTCCCAATCCAAACCTTTCCCATTCTCTCCCCATATCTTCCCACACCAATCTAAAGTAAATGCCTACAAGTCAGGAGACGACGATGGTTCACGAGCGAGCGGTAGTCAATGACAAAGGTCAAAACCGACATTGAAAATATATAAATAGGAATGCATTATCTGTTATGAGACTAGTTCGCTACACAATACCGAAAATTCGGGTCGATTCCGACAACTTTGAAAAATTGACCTTTGTGACCTTGAAATGTCAAAACGAAGGTTACTGACTTTGAAATGAGATAGAAAATAATGTATAATCAGTTATGAGGTTTTTTTTTTTTTTTTTTTTTGTATACTGAATCGAGGCTCGTGAAAGAGCTGACATTTACTTCACAAACAAATCAACCAGACAAACAAAATATATTAAAAGAGGGAGCGGAAGACAAGAGAAGGGGAAGCACACAAACACTTGAGAGCACACAACATTTAAGAGCGGGGAGATGTGTGGGAGGGAGAGGGCTTGGGGGGAGGAGGCGTGGGAAGGGGGGGAGGGTGGGAGAAGTATAAAACACAAGGACACCAAGGACTTCCAGGACAGAAGTTGGTATTTCAAAAAAAGTCGAATTGGGGTGAAATTAGCGGGGATAGAAAAGATCAAGGTTTTGGATGGGGGAAGATAAAAGATGGTGGTGAACAGCTGTTTTAAAGACCTGGAGGGTGGAGTGGGATTGAAGAGAGTGAGGGAGTTTGTTCCAGAGGCGGGAGAAAAGAGGAATGAAGGAGTGAAGGTGAGCAGAGAGTCTTGATTTTGGCAGTTTAACCATAAGAGGGTTGCAGGCAGATCTTGTGCGACCTGTAGGAATATTTGCGGGACAGAGCCCAGAGAGAGCTGGGGGGGCAAGGCCAGAGAGGAGTCGGTAGAAGACAGAAAGACCACCAACCTGCCTGTGGTGAGTGAGTGAGAGGCCCTTGGAGTTAGCTTCATCGTGGCAGCTACACAATACCAAAAATTCGGTTCAATTCCGACAACTTTGAAAATTTGACCTTTGTGATCTTCAAAGGTCAAAGGTCGAAGATTCTTGAAATTTGTTGGAAAACTTGTATTTCATGATGTATGTGATGATATAAAAACATGTACGACATTTCACCCTATCAGGAAGCGAACAATGTAATAAAACCATCAAAAATCAACTTTTCTAAATTTCGTGACCTTGTGACCTTGACCTTGGGGCGAAAATGAAAAATCGAGCTCCGTGGGGCTAGACACATGGCATTGGCCTAACCAAACACCGAAACCCCTGTCAGATTCCACGAACTCCCTCGGAGAAGATGCAGCTTGAACTCGATTACCCCCTAAAAAGACATCTTTTTCGGGCGTGGCTCCGCCCACAATGGGCGCAATACGCCCACTCTAGGCAGGGCACAACTAGATCATGATATCAACCTCCCACCCAAGTTTCATCAAGATCCGATGATATCATCGGGTAGTTATGCTGCGGACAGACAGACGCACACACATGACGAATATAGTGGTCACTTGATAACTCGTGAACCAATAATGAGAAACGGAGTACGATAGGCTTTCACTGCCTGAATGAATGGATTTTAGATGCAACTTAATGTTGTGGACCCATCGCTCGGAGAGCTTCTGGGATTCGAGGATTGAAACCGTCATGATGAATGGTTCCCAGCTTGCCAGGTAACGATCCAAAGGGCCATTCAATCGGTCAATCAGTAAATAATTACAAAGGCGAATTCATTGTTTCCATTGTGATTATTGAACAATCGGTAGAAATGTTAGTTTGCTTTAACAATGGGTGATTGTTGTTTGCTTTGTCTGGACTGCTGCGGTATGATTGGTTGCTGTAGCCCACGTGTTGTTTATGAATAATTTATTTATCTAGCTGTCTGCAAGTGCATTCGTGTTAACGTCGAACCAATTATTTGTCGATGTCAAAGCGTTTTGTACAAGTTCAATAAAGCATTCAGATATCACTTATAGCTCCTTTCATTGATGAGCATTATATTGTTAGAATGACTAAGCCTTCAATATAACGAAATGCCGCAAGAAAGACGCACAGCTGGATGACGTCATCGCGCTCCGAGATATGGCTGACGTCGGCAACGTGTCCCCGGAAGTGAGAAGGGCGGTGCAACCGCGGTGCTGATTGTGGCCAAAAACACACGGTTATTATCGAACCCAATATTGAGGCTTTGTGGAGTTACCAATGTTCAGTGTTCGATTCATTCACGGAAAAAATGGTGTTTTGAAGGGTCCGAACCCAGGAAGACGGCTCTGCTTGTGGACGAGGTGAGCTGAGGAGATCTTTCACGTACTTATCATTTATTAATTAGGAATAAACGCATCTCACCATTATTATCTTCCGCATTCATCATTCTCCATGATAATCTAACACCGCGTAATCACGTTTGATGGTATTTTCGCTTATTACCGCTGATCGAGCCATTATGCCCTGTGCCGATGAGAGGGGAGGAGTGCGGGTATGGCGAGTGGGAGGTGGAGGATTGGGGTAACGTGACATGTGGAGGATGGAGGGTTGGGGTAACGTGACATGTGGAGGGTTGGGGTAACGTGACATGTGGAGGGTTGGGGTAACGTGACATGTGGAGGGTTGGGGTAACGTGACATGTGGAGGTGGTGGAGGATGGAGGGTTGTGGTAACGTGACATGTGGAGGATGGAGGGTTGGGGTAACGTGACATGTGGAGGATGGAGGGTTGGGGTAACGTGACATGTGGAGGATGGAGGGTTGGGGTAACGTGACATATGGAGGATGGAGGGTTGGGGTAACGTGACATGTGGAGGGTTGGGGTAACGTGACATGTGGAGGGTTGGGGTAACGTGACATGTGGAGGTGGTGGAGGCTGGAGGGTTGTGGTAACGTGACATGTGGAGGATGGAGGATTGGGGTAACGTGACAAGTGGAGGCTGGAGGGTTGGGGTAACGTGACATGTGGAGGATGGAGGGTTGGGGTAACGTGACATATGGAGGATGGAGGGTTGGGGTAACGTGACATGTGGAGGGTTGGGGTAACGTGACATGTGGAGGGTTGGGGTAACGTGACATGTGGAGGTGGTGGAGGCTGGAGGGTTGTGGTAACGTGACATGTGGAGGATGGAGGATTTGGGTAACGTGACAAGTGGAGGCTGGAGGGTTGGGGTAACGTGACATGTGGAGGGTTGGGGTAACGTGACATGTGGAGGATGGAGGGTTGTGGTAGCGTGACATGTGGAGGATGGAGGGTTGGGGTAACGTGACATGTGGAGGATGGAGGGTTGGGGTAACGTGACATGTGGAGGATGGAGGGTTGTGGTAGCGTGACTTGTGGAGGATGGAGGGTTGTGGTAACGTGACATGTGGAGGATGGAGGATTGGGGTAACGTGACAAGTGGAGGCTGGAGGGTTGGGGTAACGTGACATATGGAGGGTTGGGGTAACGTGACATGTGGAGGATGGAGGGTTGGGGTAACGTGACAAGTGGAGGATGGAGGGTTGGGGTAACGTGACATGTGGAGGATGGAGGGTTGGGGTAACGTGACAAGTGGAGGATGGAGGGTTGTGGTAGCGTGACATGTGGAGGATGGAGGGTTGGGGTAACGTGACAAGTGGAGGATGGAGGATTGGGGTAACGTGACATGTGGAGGATGGAGGGTTGGGGTAACGTGACAAGTGGAGGATGGAGGGTTGTGGTAACGTGACATGTGGAGGATGGAGGGTTGGGGTAACGTGACATGTGGAGGGGGTGGTCAGCTGATTGGTCTGTTTGGATTGGAGGATTGATTAACAGTTGGTACCTCTCCAGGCTTCGCCGATGATGTACAACAAAACAAGGCCTTTCCTGATCTATAACCACTGCTTCGTTTCTTTGCACATTTTTTTTATTTTGCACTTTTTTGTTTTCAAAGCTAAAACGTCTTGGCTTTGCTGTTTCTTACACTTGTGAATTCTTCTTGGCATTTGTGATGGTGGATGGGGTGCGATGGGGTCAGGTAAATTAATACTTTGTCCATGTGTCTGCAATACTTCTTCCTTGGTATGCAGCACAAGGCTGTGGGGCAACATCATTGGCTGAGAGTGCGGCTGTGTCACCGATGCAGTGCCCTCTGCTGGTTGCGGCAGGAATTTGTAATTTGTTCAGAGTGCCGGTGATAGCTCGCCTACCCTTCGCGAAGGACACCGTGGGATCTTTAACGTCCACCAACGAATGCTGGCAGACGGGACGCCCTTTTAATGTCCATCCGTGGGACGACACACACATTGACGAATCACCCAGCCTGCGAAACTCCGGGATAACAGTTTATAGCTGGGTCAGGATTCAAACCCAGGCTAGACACCTTAGATGTGAATGTTCGTACCTCTAGGCCTAGAGTTCTTAACCTCGGGACTTTGGACTCCCATGGGGTCCAAGGGGTTGTTCCAGAGGGTTTGTGCAGGGTCCATGGAAAATTAAATATATACAATATTCGAATATCTCCCAAAAAACATCATTATAATCGCATGCACTGGTTGCACAAACGAATTGGTAACCCTAACCCTAATTACCCTAACCCTAATCTAACCCTAATCTAACCCTAACCCTAACCCTAACCCTAACCCTAATCCTAACCCTAACCCTAACCCTAATTATTTGGCATCCTTGTTAATTCAAGTCACTAATATTTATATCCTGCAAGTTCGGCAAGTAAAGCCAATAAAGTCGTTGATGGTGACACACGCACAGCGAGATCGATTTCAGCCCTTGGCAGCTCTCGACCAGCGGACAACCAATAGTTTCGGCGGAAAAATTCAAATGTGAATAGCAGTAAAAGAAGTTTTTGTTAATGTGATGTTCTAAAAATGTGCTGTTGATATTACGTGCTTGAATTTATTCCGTTTTCACCCCTCAGCCCAAATTGGCCTATGGGGTATTGTCGTCACGGGCGTCACGGGTGTCGTCCGGGCGTCCTCCGGGCGTCCGTCAACTTTTGGTTTCCGTCAATTTCATGGAGAACGGCTTGTTCGATTAAATCCGTTTTTGCAGTGTGTGTTGGGGTTGAGTAAGGGAAGGTTCCTTTCGAAAATGTGTGCGCTGCGATTTTCAATATGGCCGCCACGGCAGCCATCTTGAAATTGGTTTCCACGATGCATGGGCTGAGGGGTTACGCCTGCTTTGCAGTGCTATTTATTAGTAAATATAACCAAAATTTACCATTAGTTGCAATTGGAATTACAGATTCATGTCTGACTTAAGAATTAAGCCAGACTTTCTTTATATGGCATAGCCCATCGGGCAAAGCCGTCCAGAACGATACGGTCTGGCACCCAGCTCTGCTCACCAAACTCTCCTCCTATGGTATCCATGGAAATCTCCATGCATGGCTTGCGGACTTCCTCTCTGGTCGTAGTCAACGTGTGGCCCTGAATGGATTTCTCTCATCTCCCCTTCCCGTTCAGGCTGGAGTTCCCCAAGGCAGTGTGCTGGGCCCTGTGCTTTTTCTGGTCTTTATCAATGATCTCTCCGACTCTCTGGAAAATCCTCTGTATCTCTTTGCTGATGACTCCACTCTCTGCCGCTCCATTCCTCTTCCCTCAGATCGGCAGTCTGCAGCCTCCTCACTCTCTGAAGACCTGGACAAAATCACAGACTGGTCAAACATGTGGAACATGTCTTTCAATCCTGACAAATCTCACACTCTTACTATGTCTCTCCGAAAAGATCGACTGGACAACCCTCCCATCTACTTTCTCAACAATCCTCTCCAAGAAGTTCTGTCACTCAAGCTTTTGGGTCTCACCATCTGCCATGATCTTTCTTGGGAAAACCACATTTCCAAGCTGGCCTCCAAAGCCAGTCGCCGACTGGGCATCCTCCGTCGTGCGAAGTCCTTCCTAGGCACACCTGAGCTCCTCACCACATACAAGGCTTTCATCCGCAGCTCAATGGAATACTGTTCTCCCCTATGGGCCGGTGCTCCTGCCTCACACCTGGCTCGGCTTCACGCTGTTGAATCCAAAGCTTTCAGAATCATTGGAATCTCCCGCGATGAAGCTATCTCTGAGGGCCTTTCACTCACTCACCGCAGGCAGGTAGGTGGTCTTTCTGTCTTCTACCGACTCCTCTCCGGCCTTGCTCCCCCAGCTCTCTCTGTGCTCTGTCCCCCAAATATTCCTACAGGTCGCACAAGATCTGCCAGCCACCCTCTGATGGTTAAACTGCCGAAATCTCGGCTCTCTGCTCACCTTCACTCTTTCATTCCTCTTTTCTCCCGCCTCTGGAACAAACTCCCACACTCACTTCAATCACACTCCTCCCTCCAGGTCTTCAAAACAGCTGTTCACCACCATCTCTTATCTTCCCCCATCCAAAACCTTGATCTTTTCTACCCCCACTAATTCACCCCAGATCCACCTTGTTTGAAATTCCAACTTCTTTCCTGGAAGTCTTGGCAGTGTCCATATGTTTTATACCTCTCCCACCCCCCCCCCCCTTCCCATGCCTCCCCCCCAAAGCCCTCTCCCTCCCACAGTTCTCTCGATGTCTCCATGTCTCTCGGTCCCTGCTCTCAAATGTTGTGTTTGTGTCCTTCCCCCTCTCTCCCCATCTTGTCTACCGCTCCCGATGTTATTTGTTTTGTGTGTCTGTTTGTCTTTCTGTGTGATTAATGTTCGCTCTTTCACGAGCCTCGATCTTGTATACAAAAAAAAACAAAAAAAACAAACAGTATTTGTCTATCCATATGTATGTATGTATGTCCCTCACAAACGTACACCAATCAGATCTGAGGATATAGTCACATGATGGGGTGATGTGATGTGATTACATCTGTGATGTCATTACGCCAGTACAACGGCTGACAACACACACCACCATTTTGATTTATATGCCGTTCAGAACGACATATCGTCGAACCTGTCATATATCACAATCGCCATGCTCTACCTTTATGTTTTTCATTCAGTGTGAAACACAAACAAACCGATTGTTAAAATGATCATCAAATATCGAAAGCATAGACGTTACAGGTCTTCCAACGATACCGTACGTATAGGCCTTAGGCTTCATGCCTTCATGCCTCCCCTTCAGGCCACTTCAGACAAATTAACCCAGGTTTCTTAATACAGTAGTATCGTTTTCGTAATAATAATAATAACATTAATAATAATAATAATATAGTAAATATAGTAGTAACACTGCAATCCCTTTGTCGTGACTGCAAAGTGACTGGATTGAAGCGGTGTATGGTTGGTTCATTGTTGATTCAAAACATAGAATAAACCAGTGTCTCAATGCAATCTCTTCACTTCCATGATGACCGACATCTTGGAGACTTAGAGTACTTAAAAAAAATAATTGATGCTTACATTATTTGCGAACTGGTATCCGCACCCAGGTCATACGATCCTCTTCAACTAAAGTATCAAACAAGCCCGGCTACGCCACTGTTGGACCTTCAGTCTTGTTTTAAATATCCCACTCTATAAATCTGTATAGCTGACATTTTTAATGTATGTACTGCATATATGAATGAATGAATGAATAAAAATGTATGTATATATGAATGAAATGAACATTTTTAATGTATGTAAGAAGTGAAAATTCATATTAAGGGTAAATAAACCAGTTTGTAGCAAATAAAAATTCAAACTACATTTTCACTTCAAATCCTTTTAAGACAGAGTGAACATGTAAAATATATCAAAGAAGTAGGATCTGAGCATAAAAGGTTAGGTTGTGAAAAGCTTGTGATGTTGCGCATGTCCCCAGCGACTGAGCCGACGCTCCACTGCATTGACTGAGCGTGACGTCATCATTTTGCGACAGGCTCACAGCTATCTTGCTGCCCGTGCGGCATGCTCTTTTTTTTTTTTTTTTTTTTTTTTTTTTTTTTTTGGTATACAGAATCGAGGCTCGTGAAAGAGCTAACATTTATCACACAAACAAATCAAACAGACAAACAAAATATATAAAAAGAGGGAGCGGTAGACAAGATGGGGAGAGATGGGGATGCATACAAACACAACATTTGAGAGCAGGGACATCGGGAGATGTGTGGGAGGGAGAGGGCTTGGGGGGAGGAGGCGTGGGAAGGGGGGGGGGGGAAGGGTTGGGAGAAGTATAAAACACAAGGACACCAAGGACTTCCAGGAAAGAAGTTGGTATTTCAAAAAAGTGGATTTGGGGTGAAATTAGCGGGGGTAGAAAAGATCAAGGTTTTGGATGGGGGACGACATGAGACGACTTTGGGCATATTATTTATCTCATCTCAATGAGCTCCCAAACGCGGCTCAAATTCATCTCAGCAGCAAAGAAAGGTATCGTTAGAAGAAATGATACCCTCGATGGAATAAAAAATTTTTTTTACATCTCAAACCATATAATGTGGGGGTTCATGTGTAATACTTGAGGATCTGGGGGTCCGTAGGTTCAAAAAGGTTAAGAACCACTGCTCTCGGCTATCATGTCAGCCATTGCAATACTTACCATGTTATGTCAGTTGGTGCTCATGGCTATAGATTTTTTTTCTTACAGGAGAGCCTTGTATTGTGTTGGCTTAGCAGTTAGGGTGTCGGTTTGGGATCCTAGGATCCTGGGTTTGAATCCAGGGCGATCGCTGAATTAACGCCATGGGGGTTGACTCAGCCTGTCATCCTTCCGAGGTCGGCAAATTGAGCACCAGTTCACTGGTAATTCCCTGTGTGTCGCAAGAGGCGACTAACAGGGTTGGCGGCAGGAAGGGCACCCGGCCATAAAACATTGCTTCAAAAAGGGGACCACGGTGCCCGAAAAAGGCCAACCCCTGCTCTGCGGGGGGGAAATGGCCTCTAAAGGTGGTTCAGTGTTTTTCAGGATGTAAGGCTCGTAGTGGAGCTGTCACACACACATCTCACACACAAGGACATAGATAAATACACGAGACGCAACACAGGACTGTTAGATGAGACAAACACAGCCACGAAGCGTGCGGGAAGTGCTGTCATTTCCTGGGGAACTCTGGGTAATCGTGACTTCACAACAATGGCGCTGCCCTTCTCAACGGGGCATTTCCTCCTCCCCATGGATGGCAACTGCTTCGTTGACACCGTTTTTAATCTCGCATGACCCTGACCTTGTATTCTAACTCTCACTAGCTCGTCAAGGACGAACCAATTAGTGAAGGCAAACTAGATAGTGTTTGAGTGGCCCATTATTGTCCCCCGTCGCACCGCGGAGCGAAAGGGGGACTATGGTTTTCCCCTCCGTCCATGCGTGCGGGCGTGCGTGCGTGCATGCATGCGTGTGTGCGTGTGTACGTGCGTGCGTAAGCGAAGGACCGAATTCTAATTTGGTGTGTGGGTGCAACCCACGTCAAAATCCAAGATGGCCGCCGCCATGTATGTCTGAACCTTGTGAGCGGAATATCTTGAAAAATAAGCGAAGTACCAACTTTTAATCTGGTGTGTGGGTGTATCTAGGCATAAGGAAGAACGCTATTGAAAATTGGGTCGCCACGTCAAAATCCAAGATGGCCGCCACCATATAATGAACCTTGTGAGCGGAATATCTTGAAAAATAAGCGAAGTACCAACTTCTAATCTGGTGTGTGGGTGTATCTAGGCATAAGGAAGAACGCTGTTGAAAATTGGGTCGCCACGTCAAAATCCAAGATGGCCGCCACCATATATATATGTCTGAACCTTGTGAGCGAAATATCTTTTTATAAAATTAACGAACTACTAACTTCTAATCTGGTGTGTGTGTGTATCTACGCATAAGGGAGAACGCTATTGAAAATTGGGTCGCCACGTCAAAATCCAAGATGGCCGCCTTGCGTCCCACTTTGTCAACTCGCATCACTTCACCGACGGGGGACCTAGGCGTAACGCTTGTTCCATCTCAAATAGATTACTGGAACAAATTAATCCATCATAACCGCTCACATTCCATCCAGAAGTTTTGAGTGATACTCATTGAAGCAATAAATGATTTGAAGAGAAAATGTCCGTCCAACATCGTCCAACGAACAAACATTATTGGGGGATTTTATGCTGCCAACTTTCTTTCATTCCTAGTTTTTGCTCTCTTGAGTCGTACCATTTGCTTCTACTTTTTGAAGCAAAGACATTTTAGTTGTGGTTATTACCACTTGTCCGCTAAGCGAATATCTGGGTTAAGCAATTCGTTTACTTGTCTGTCTGTCTGTCTACAAACGCAGTTTATGAGCGAGGAGCTCCTTAACTTCAATTTCATTTTTTATTTTGAACACGAATCGGAACATGAAACGGAAAACGAACCTGTAGTTTAACAGTACTTTGGCTCTGAATTCACCCGATCGTGCATGCGCGAGAGGAGTGAGATGATATTTTTTACTCTGCCTGTGTGGCATTCAAGTAAAATTGAAAATCACTCCAAAAGGCTATTTGACTGCGGTAAAAAAATATTCTACAACCATCAAACTCTTTATTTTCTTTTAAAATTATTTACATTCTTGAACTAGATGGTATTCATAGAATACTTACCCTGTGCAGTCAACTTGGTGCGAGCCAACTCTTCTGTTTTTGAACGTTTTTTTTCTTCTTTGATCCAATATGGCTGCCAGACCACGTGAGTGATGACTGATGACATCATAAATTTATATTCTCTAATATAATTGTTGTGTAGATCACGCTCAAGAAATACGAATGTAGATTGTGCTCGAAAATGCAAAGCAAGAATTTAAAAGACCCTTCCCATCTCCTTTTTCTCAAGACTGTGTGGGAAGGTTTTCTATGAACTCTATTTTTTTTGTGTGTTTGTTGAATTTGTTTGATGTACAATCTTGTCAAGTGTTGTGTTTTCTTGCCAATTGATTCCTCAATTTGACATTTAACAAACACTCAAGTGTTTCGGAGTGATTCATAGCTCATATCTGGCAGTCAGTCTTGTTGACAAATGCACTTGTTTTGCAAAGTTGACACGGTGGTTTCTGCACACTTGGACGTTTTCAAGCGACATATTAACCACAAAGGTTATTGCACAACTACGTACCAGACTTACAGGGAGTGGTAGGAAATTGATGGAGACGAGAATTGATTTAAAGGGGACAAAATGACACATTGTGAAATGCCATTCAAAGACCGAGGGGGAGGGGAGGGGGTGGGTGGGGGTATATTTAAAGAGAGAAAATAGTTGCCTTCATTATTCTAAACTCTTCTGCATATATTCTAAACTCTTCAAAGAGAAAATATCTGTTTCTATAATTATAATTGTGCATATATTGACTACCAAGTTACAACAACAAATGCAAGTTGCATAAAACATGGCAGTATTGTGAATCTAGCCAATGCTGTATATCTGTATCTTGAGTGGAATATGAAAACACAATACAGCATGTAGGTGGCAATTTCTAGTCGGATAACATGGCTAAAAGACAGATATCCATTTAGGCAAACTTGACAGGAAGATGTATTTTTATTTTTTATTTTTTGTATACAAGACCGGGGCTCGTATAAGAGCTAGCACATTAAACACACATTAGCACATACATCACAAAAAACATATACGGACACATAAAACAATAAAGGGAGGGGGAGACAAGATGGGAGAGAGAGGGAAGCACACAAGCACAACAATAGAGGACAGGGACATCGGGAGATCTGCGGAAGGGAGAGGGCTGGGAGGGGGTGGGGGGGTAGGGAGGGGAAGGGAAGGGGTACACGGTATAAAACAAATTGCATGAGAGACAGCATCAAATTGACACCACTAGGAATTTCAGGAATGAAGTTGGAGATTGTAAGAGGTGGATTTGGGGTGTATTAACGGGGGTAGAAAAGATCATGGTTTTGGATGGGGGAAGATAAGAGATGGTGGTGAACAGCTGTTTTAAAGACCTGGAGGGAGGAGTGGAATTGAAGAGTGTGTGGGAGTTTGTTCCAGAGGCGGGAGAAAAGAGGAATAAAAGGGTGAAGGTGAGCAGAGAGTCTTGATTTTGACAGTTTCACCAGGAGAGGGTTGCTGGCACTTCTTGTGCATCCTGCAGGAATATTTGGGGGACACAGCACATGAGAGATGGGGGGAGAGTGTGAGATTGCGGTACGAGAGAGAGTGAGATTGCGGGAGCGAGAGAGTGTGAGAATGCGGGAGCGAGAGAGTGTGAGAATGCGGGAGCGAGAGAGTGTGAGAATGCGGGAGCGAGAGTGTGAGATTGCGGGAGCGGGAGATTGCGGGAGCGGGAGAGTGCGAGATTGCGGGAGCGGGAGAGTGCGGGAGTGCGAGATTGCGGGAGCGGGAAAGTGCGAGATTGCGGAAGCGAGAGTGTGCGAGGTTGCGGGAGAGAGGGTGTGCGAGGTTGCAGGAGCGAGAGAGGTTGCGGGAGCGAGAGGTTGCTGGAGCGAGAGTGTGCGAGGTTGCGGGAGCGAGAGTGTGCGAGGTTGCGGGAGCGAGAGTGTGCGAGGTTGCGGGAGCGAGAGTGTGCGAGGTTGCGGGAGCGAGAGTGTGCGAGGTTGCGGGAGCGAGAGTGTGCGAGGTTGCGGGAGCGAGAGTGTGCGAGGTTGCGGGAGCGAGAGTGTGCGAGGTTGCGGGAGCGAGAGTGTGCGAGGTTGCGGGAGCGAGAGAGTGCGAGGTTGCGGGGGCGAGAGAGTGCGAGGTTGCGGGGGCGAGAGAGTGCGAGGTTGCGGGGGCGAGAGAGTGCGAGGTTGCGGGGGCGAGAGAGTGCGAGGTTGCGGGGGCGAGAGAGTGCGAGGTTGCGGGGGCGAGAGAGTGCGAGGTTGCGGGGGCGAGAGAGTGCGAGGTTGCGGGGGCGAGAGAGTGCGAGGTTGCGGGGGCGAGAGAGTGCGAGGTTGCGGGGGCGAGAGAGTGCGAGGTTGCGGGGGCGAGAGAGTGCGAGGTTGCGGGGGCGAGAGAGTGCGAGGTTGCGGGGGCGAGAGAGTGCGAGGTTGCGGGGGCGAGAGAGTGCGAGGTTGCGGGGGCGAGAGAGTGCGAGGTTGCGGGGGCGAGAGAGTGCGAGGTTGCGGGGGCGAGAGAGTGCGAGGTTGCGGGGGCGAGAGAGTGCGAGGTTGCGGGGGCGAGAGAGTGCGAGGTTGCGGGGGCGAGAGAGTGCGAGGTTGCGGGGGCGAGAGAGTGCGAGGTTGCCGGGGCGAGAGAGTGCGAGAGTGTGGGGGCCAGAGAGTGCGAGATTGCGGGAGCGAGAGAGTGCGAGAGTGCGAGAGTGCGGGAGCGGGAGAGTGCGAGATTGTGGGAGCGAGAGAGATATTTAAAGAGGAAGTCATATTGAGAGAGAGATATATTGTGGGGGAGAGTGTGAGATTATATATATATGTATATGTGTATATATATATATATATATCCAGTCACGTGAAAAAATAAGTACACCCCATGTAAAGTTTTGCCTTTTTCAACATATTTCAACATACAGCTATTTGATCTTCATTTCAACAATATTGATAGATAAAGGTGATATAATATAACAAATATCATGAAACATTTACATTTTGTAGTCCATTGTATAAATTAAATAAACATAAATGCAAATTTCGCATGTGGAAAAAGTAATTACACCCCGACATTTATCACTACTTCAAATACCTAAAATTAGAATCAGGTGCACCAACTCAGGTGCAAATGATTAGAACATCGTGAGAGAGGATCTTGGAGGAACCTGTCTTATTTAAACCTCAGACATTTAGTTTGGTTTGCTCTTTGTTGTTGAAGTGTGCGGCGTCACCATGCCTAGATCAAAAGAGCTCTCTGAGGCCTTCAGAAAGAAGGTTATAGATGCCTACGAGTCTGGGAAGGGATTTTAAAAGATCTCCAAACCATTTGAAATCAATCATTCGACTGTCCGGAAGATCATCTGCAAGTGGAGAAGATTCCAAACAACTGCCAACTTGTTCAGGCCAGGCCGCGCCAGCAAGTTCAGTCCGAGAGCAGACCGCAAGATGCTGAAAGAAGTCTCGAAGAACCCCAGAATGTCACCACGGGACCTACAGGTAGCTCTTGCCACTGTTGATGTCAAAGTGCACGAGTCTACCATTAGAAAGAGGCTGCACAAATATGATCTACATGGGAGGTGGGCCAGGAGGAAACATTTGCTGTCCAGAAAGAACATCAGGGCAAGACTAAAGTTTGCCAATGAACACCTAGGCAAAGACCAGCACTTCTGGAACAATGTGCTCTGGACAGATGAGTCAAAGGTAGAGCTATTTAGCGACAGTACCAGAAGACATGTTTGGCGATAACCAAAGACAGCATTTGACCACAAGAACCTGATACCAACTGTAAAGCATAGCATGGTGGTGGAAATGTTATGGTTTGGGGCAGCTTTGCTGCATCAGGGCCTGGGCAGCTCACCATCATATAATCCACTATGAATTCTTCATTGTACCAGAGGGTGCTTGAGGATAATGTGAGGCCATCTGTCGGAAAGTTGAAGCTCAACCGAAGGTGGACCTTGCAACATGACAATGACCCTAAACTTACCAGTAAATCCACCAAGGAATGGCTGAAAAGAAAGAAATGGAGGGTTCTGGGATGGCCAAGTCAAAGTCCGGATCTAAATCCCATCGAGATGTGGGGGGATTTGAAACGAGCTGTGCATGCAGGAAACCCCTCACTCTTTCAAAGGGTAATCATACAGTACATGTTTGTGGCTTATAGTATTTTTACTTCTGATACGATAAGAAGCAGCACAATAAGATATTTATACTCATAAACATGGCATTTGTTCATTGAGGAAAACCCCTTGGGGAGATGGGATATTATTAATATCAATATTGTTTTGTAATGACATTATTATTATGCTATTATATTTAGGTTTTTGTTACGTTTGCTGTTAGAAGCAACCTTGAAAAAACATCAGTTTAAAGCTATCTTAACATGGATATACACTGCAACTCGCAACCCCATTGGCAGGGAAAACACCCCCTATTGGGGGGGGGGGGGTGGTCAAATGAATTGGTTGCAACCTTCATTTTGTGACCCTTAGTCCTCCTGTCAAGTTTGGTTGAGAATGGATATGTAATGACCGAATATATCACGGTCAGAAATTGTCAGACAGACAGACAGACACCAAATTGAGTATTTTAGTATGTGATGATTGCTTTTGGTTCGTGTTTCCATGAGTTTTCTGAAACTGGGATATTTAGGTTCATGCAGATGTATCTGTGGATTACTCTACATACTTTGTTGTGCCTTTGTGTGCACAGCTGTTCTGACATGAGTTTTTACATCCCGAAAGGTGGTGGCTTGTACTTTCTGTTTCTACCTTTAAGAACCTACATCTGTCCGATTGACTCAGTTCCACCATTTTCTTAAAGCCATTAGAGTAGTTTCCGTGTTCTTGGGCATTTATTATGATTCAGTCTCCATCCCAGTTGAGCTGACTTATTTTTTAGCCACTACAGTGAGCCTACTTTATCGATGCCCAATCTGCCTTACTTTAAAAAAAAATACCTTCTTGCTCTCTTTTACCTTCTCCCAGTCAGTGTATATTTATTTATATTTCGCTTTATATGTTTATGTTGTCTTTTTTGCAATTGTTGGGGCTGTATTTGTTGCTGTTGTGACATCTTCTATTTGCATCTGTGTGTGGAACTTTTTGCTAGGTGGGTCAGGGATACCTTTTCTGGTGTTCTGGCTTCGTGTTTGCATACAAATTGGATTCTGTTGTCTGTTGAGCTTTTCCCATACTCGGCCAACCCTACAGCTTTTACTTTACGCTTGGTTGAGTTCGAGTTCCATCACGCAGCTACCTCCTCGTCTCAACAGGTACATTCTCAGGATGCATCTTCCTTGTTTTGATATTGAGTTTATTGATTTTGATTGTGGGCAGTTTATTATTCAGCAGCTGTACTGGAATACTGGTATTGTGAGTTGGTTTATGGCTTTGATTTTGGTCCTTGGAGAAAGGTATGTTTTCAGGATCAGCCTCCTTCTGTGCAGGTATTCTTTGGTAATTGTTTTGCGCATTTGTGACATATTTGGTAGCCCTCTTCTACTCCGAGGTATTTGTATGATGCTTCGTTGTCTAGCTCCTGCATTGTTGCACCTTTATAGAGTTTTATGCTGTCTGTTTTTGTTGCTCTACCTTGCACGAATGTGCCCTTGGCACACTCATCTCGGCCAAATTCCATTTGGATGTCGTGTCGAGTACTGCTTCACTAATTTCAGTTGTTCTGCCAAATTTTCGTCATTCGATGTGAAGAGTTTTAAATCTTCATGTATAGAAGATGGGTCACCTTTCCTGTGTTTTTGGATGTTATTTTGGATGTTGGGGTGTGTCTCTGTCCTCGCTTATTAATCAGGTTGCTTAGTGCGTCCAGGGCCAGGCAAAACAGGTGGGCAGGCACCTCGGAAAATCCTGCATCGTATTTTCACCACTGGTACTTTGATGTGTGTGTGTGTGTGTGTGTGTGTGTGTGTGTGTGTGTGTGTGTGTGTGTGTGTGTGTGTGTGTGTGTGTGTGTGTGTGTGTGTGTGTGTGTGTGTGTGTGTGTGTGTGTGTGTGTGTGTGTGTTATTTATACGAGTATATTATTATTACTAGCAACGGTACCCACCCTGGGGCGGGGCTTCAATTGGGAAGCCCAAATGAAAATGCAAAATATCAGAAATTGAAGGCTTTTTAAAATTTTAAATGATTCTTATAAACATCTGTTGAATCATATCACACGCAAATCATGAAAATCTAAACAGTACATGGCGCCCATTTTGAAAAAAGATTGAATTCTGCAAAACGGAAGCGGCCGCTACACCCGTTTCTCAGTCGCTTTGCACATGCTGCCATGTTACTTCGGAGCCGCACGTTTATATAGGAAGAGTTCGTCAGGAGTTGATCTACTCTCTCCTGGTACGTAGAATTTCAACAAAAGCCACATCACTGTTCATATCGGTAAATATTATTCCGTCGTGTTTGGAAAAACTGGAAAATTGGAAAACTTGGGAAAATAGGAAAAATAATATAGTGAAGGAGCTGCGCTCCAACGCGAGTCGAAAGAATTGACGCGACCAAAGACGGAATTCGTCCGAGTTGCTTTATTGAAACAAAACAGCTCAGGTATTCTGACAAGCCCGTTTATCGGGCAGCAATATATATACACATTTATGCCGGGGCGTTTGCCCGGGAAAACCGAGACCGGGCACGCCCGGGTGTCAAGGGCGAGTCCTGGAAAGGCGAGTCTGGACATGCCCGGGCGTCCTGGATGCGGCCTGGCAAGTCGAGGCTGGGCGTGCCCGAGCGCTCTGGCGAGCCCTGGAAAAGCGAGAGCGGGCATGCCCGGACGCTCTGGGCGAGCCCTGGAAAGGCGAGTCTGGACATGCCCGGGCGTCCTGGACGCGGCCTGGCAAGTCGAGGCTGGGCGTGCCCGGGCGCTCTGGGCAAGCCCTGGAAAGGCGAGAGCAGGCATGCCCGGGAAAGACGAGACCGGGCGTGCCCGGGAGGTTCGGGCGTGCCCGGGAACAGCGAGTCCGGGCATGCCCAGGAGAGGCGCGTCTGGGCCCGTCCGGACGAGCCCGGCATGGCGATCGCGCCCTGGCCGCGTCCTGGCAGGTGCAAGGCGATTGTGTACATTCAGCGGGAACCGCTACACACGCCCCTCCAGAATCGACCTGCACCGGCAGGGTCAATTTAAGGGGGGTCCAGATGACCCGGCCAAAGCGACCCCTGGAGGGTCGTGGGGGGGGGGGGGGGGGGGTCCGATCCGGTGGTGGGTGGCCGAGCGGGGGGAACTGTAGACGGGGGGCGGCCTCACCGCGGAGGAAGGGCCAACCGTGGTGGTCGGTCGACGTCCACGTGCGCCGGTTTGAGGCGGTCCACAGAGATCCGGTCCGACCGGCCGCCGACGTCGACGACGAAGGACTTGTCGCCCCGTCGCAGGACCCGGAAGGGCCCGTCGTACGGCGGCCGGAGTGGCCCCCGGTGCGCGTCATGATGCACAAAGACGTACTCCGCTGTGCGAAGCGCCGGGGGGACGTAGGACTGGGGGCCACCGTGGCGGGACGTTGGCACGGGGGCAAATCGTCGGGCGGCCTCCTGGAGGTCCGAGCGTTGGTGTGCGGCGGACCAGGGACTGGTAGCATCAGGCACGAACTCGCCCGGGACGCGGAGCGGCTGGCCGTAGACGAGCTCGGTGGCGGACGCCCGGAGGTCCTCCTTGGGTACCGTGCGGAGGCCCAAAAGGACCCACGGCAGCCGGTCGTCCAACCGTCGTCCTGAAGGCCGGCCATGAGTGCGGCCTTCATGGAGCGGTGAAACCGCTCGCACAACCTGTTGGCTTGGGGGTGGTAGGCCGTGGTGCGGTGCAGCGTGACCCCCAACGAGCGGGCGATGGCGCCCCAAAGTTCGGACGTGAACTGTGGGCCGCGGTCGGACGAGATGTCCGCCGGTGCGCCGAAGCGCGCGACCCAGGTGGCGATGAACGCCTGCGCCACGTCGGCGGTGGTGGTGGAGGTGAGGGGCACGGCCTCCGGCCACCTGGTGGTCCTGTCCACCATGGTGAGCAGGTGGGTGAACCCCCGCGATGGGGGCAGGGGACCCACCAGGTCCACGTGGACGTGGTCGAAACGCCGTGCAGGCACGGTGAAAGGTGCTTGCGGGGCCTGGGTGTGGCGGTGGACCTTGGCCCGGTGGCAGGCCGTGCAGGCGTTGGCCCAGTCACGGACGTTCCGTCGAAGGCCGTGCCAGACGAAATGCGCCGACACCAGCTTCTGAGAAGCTTTCCGGCCCGGGTGAGAAAGGCCGTGGATGGAGGCGAAGATGCGGCGCTGCCAGGAAACGGGCACGATGGGGCGAGGCTGGCCCTGGGAGACGTCGCAGAACAGGACGGTGCCCGCGAAGGGGATGTCGGCCAGGCGGAGGCCCGTGTCCGCCGCCCGGAGGGCCTGCACCGAGGTGTCGGTGGTCTGGTCGGCCGCCATGAGCGCGAAGTCCACGCCGAGGTGGACCGCGTTCGCGCTGGCCCGAGAAAGACAGTCGGCCACGGCGTTGTCTTTGCCGGCGACGTGCCGGATGTCCGTGGTGAATTCCGACACGGCGGAGAGGTGGCGCTGCTGGCGGGCCGACCACGGCTCCGTGACTTTGACCATTGCGTAGACCAACGGCTTGTGATCGACGAAAGCCGTGAACGGGCGGCCCTCCAGGAGGTGTCGGAAATGGCGAACGGCCAGGAATAGACCGAGCAGCTCGCGGTCGAACGTGCTGTATTTTAACTCGTTCGGCCGGAGCTGCCGGCTGAAAAAAGCGAGTGGCTGCCAAACCCCGTCCACCCATTGTTCATGGACGGCGCCCACCGCGTAGTTGGAGGCGTCCGTAGTGAGGGCGATGGGCGCGTTGAGCACCGGGTGAGCCAGCAGCGTTGCGTCGGCGAGGGCCCGTTTTGCGCTCGCGAAGGCCACGTCCATGGCCGCGGACCAAACGATGTCATGCTCGGCCGGCTTGCCCCGGAGGGCATCGTAAAGGGGCCGCATGAGCTGAGCAGTGCGGGGCACAAATCGGTGATAAAAATTCACCATGCCGAGGAACTCTAGTAGGGCCTTCATGGAACGGGGACGCGGGAACGTGGTGTTGGCCTCGACCTTGGTCGGCAGCGGCACGGCCCCGGTCTTGGTGATGCGGTGGCCCAAAAAGTCAACGGTCGTCGTGCCGAAGTGGCATTTGGCCGGGTTGACAATTAAGCCGTGCTCGCTGAGGCGACCGAACAGTGTTCGGAGGTGGAGGAGGTGCTCGGCGCGGGACGTGCTGGCGACGAGGATGTCGTCCAGATCGACGAAAAGAAATGGCAGGTCGCGCAGCACGCCGTCCATTAAGCGCTGGAACGCCTGGGCCGCGTTCTTGAGGCCAAACGGCATCCTCAAAAATTCGAACAGGCCGAACGGCGTGATGACGGCCGTCTTCGGGACGTCGGCCGCCCGGACAGGTACCTGGTGGTATCCCCGTATCAGGTCAATTTTGGAAAATATGACCCGTCCTGCCAAACGGGCAGAAAAGTCCTGGATGTGCGGGATCGGGTACCTGTCGGGGGTGGTAGCGTCGTTGAGGCGGCGGTAGTCGCCACACGGGCGCCATCCGCCCCCCGGCTTTGGCACGATGTGCAGTGGTGAGGCCCACGCGCTATTGGAGCGCCGCACGATGCCGAGGTGCTCCAACGTGTCGAACTTGGCCTTTGCCACGGCGAGCTTGGCCGGGTCGAGGCGGCTGGCCCTGGTGTAGACCGGCGGGCCTGTAGTGGGTATGTGGTGCTCGATCCCATGCCGCACTGCGACGGCCGAAAACGTCGGCCGCGTGAGGGCCGGGAATTCCACGAGCAGGCGAGCGAACTCGTTCGCCGTCGGGAGGGCGCACGCCAGTTCGGTCGGCGCGGAGCTGCTCATCGTGCACGCCAGGGAGCTGAAGGTCTCGGCGTTGACAAGGCGACGATGTTTGACGTCGACCAGCAGCCCGTGCGCGCAGAGGAAGTCGGCGCCCAGCAAAGCCATGGGGACGCAGGCGGTCACAAAGGTCCACTGAAAGTGCTGGCTGCCGAAGCAGAGGGTGATGTCGCGCGGGCCGAAAGTGCGTATGGCCGAGCCATTAGCAGCGACCAAAGAGGGGCCGCAAACGGCGTCCCGCCTGTCCTGCTCGGAGGCGGGTATGACGCTCAGTTGGGCGCCGGTGTCACAAAGGAAACGCCGCCTGGATGCTTTGTCCCGAATAAAAAGCAAGTTGCCCGAGTGGCCGGCGCTCATGGCTGGGAATGAACGCCGGCCCGGCCGTTTCCCGACTTGCCGAAAGTGCACGGGGGTCGGCACGTCCGAGCCTTGTGTCCGAACCTGGCGTGGTAATAACATCACGCCTGGTCAGGTGGAGGCCCCGGCCATCGTGTCGGAAGCGGTCGGCGCGGCGTGGCGGCCGCCAGTTGCACCGGCAGTTCGGCCTCCAACCACGCAGGGCGCTCGGGCGTCGTGGGCGTCGTGGGCGTCGCCTCGGACGGCGGCAGGCTCCAGGTAGCCGCGCCGATGTGTTGGCCCGCCGAGGAGATCCTATCGGCTTCCCTGGCGAGGGCGCGGGGATCGGTGATCGACGTGCCAGCCAGGGTGAGGCGTACCGGGTGAGGCAGCTGGTGAAGGAACAGCTCGCGGAACAGAAAATCCGGAGAGTGCTCACCGAGCAACGAGAGCATATAGTCCATGCGCTCGGACGGGCGCGTGTCGCCGAGCTCGGGCAGGTCGAGCAGGCGCCGTGCGCGTGCCGCCGGTGAGAGGGCGAAAGCGTCGAGGAGGAGCGTCTTCAGCGTGTCATACTTGTCGGCAGCCGGCGGGTGCTCGAGGAGGCTCAGGGCGCGGGCCGCGGTGGCGGAACCGAGCGCTGCCACGACGTGGTGGAAGCGGGTGTCGTCCGTGGTGATGCCTCGCAGGGCGAACTGGGAGTCCGTCTGGGCGAACCAAACAGCCACGTGAGGTTCCCAGAAGCTAGGCAGTTTAAGAGTCACTGCCGTGTCCATGTCGGTAGGACACCAGTGAAGGAGCTGCGCTCCAACGCGAGTCGAAAGAATTGACGCGACCAAAGACGGAATTCGTCCGAGTTGCTTTATTGAAACAAAACAGCTCAGGTATTCTGACAAGCCCGTTTATCGGGCAGCAATATATATACACATTTATGCCGGGCCGTTTGCCCGGGAAAACTGAGACCGGGCATGCCCGGGCGTCAAGGGCGAGTCCTGGAAAGGCGAGTCTGGACATGCCCGGGCGTCCTGGCTCGGCCTGGCAAGTCGAGGCTGGGCGTGCCCGAGCGCTCTGGGCGAGCCCTGGAAAGGCGAGAGCGGGCATGCCCGGACGCTCTGGGCGAGCCCTGGAAAGGTGAGTCTGGACATGCCCGGGCGTCCTGGACGCGGCCTGGCAAGTCGAGGCTGGGCGTGCCCGGGCGCTCTGGGCGAGCCCTGGAAAGGCGAGAGCGGGCATGCCCGGGAAAGACGAGACCGGGCGTGCCCGGGAGGTTCGGGCGTGCCCGGGAACAGCGAGTCCGGGCATGCCCAGGAGAGGCGCGTCTGGGCCTGTCCCGACGAGCCCGGCATGGCGATCGCGCCCTGGCCGCGTCCTGGCAGGTGCAAGGCGATTGTGTACATTCAGCGGGAACCGCTACAATAGCCTATTTTACTCCAGGGGGTCCCAGGAATACCCACCCAAAATATCGTTGCGATCGGTTCAGCCGTTTTTGCGGTACCTTCGAATGAACAGACAGACAGACAGACAGACAGACGGACGGACATTTGGTGAATTATCGTAAGATTATTTATATGGTACCGTGCAGCGAGCATTGTTTGTCCCTTGGCTACCTTTGAAGCTGTGAGGACGTCACTCTCGCATTGCCTTCATATCACTTCCTTGAGTCTTTTCATCAGGTCTTAAAAAAATAAAATCTCGAATCGGCTTATTTACGTTCTCTGCCGGATGAAGACCACCTTAAATTGACGTGGAGGAACGTTTTGCCATATTCGCCACATTATCCAAGTGTTGGTTGGTGACAACAGGCAGCCATGGGAAACGAACAAGTCTTTCACCCCACAACCAATCCGTCTGTTACGGGAGTTTTATTTATACGAGTGTATATATCAGACAGAACGATGGTATCTTGAGTGTCCACGTTGCAGACAAAATGGAGGAATAATATAATTTGTCAAAGCATGTGTCGGTCTGCATCGGCGGACAATTTCAAACGTTGTTTTTTTATCTCCTGAAGGTTGACAAAGGTATGCTAACCACAGTGGGAAGTAGAGTGGAGCTGATGATCTGGGAGTGGGCCCTTCGTCGATCTCTTTCTCGATCCAATCTCGTTAGCATGTCTTTGTGAACCTTCAAAAGACAAAACCTATCGTGTTGTAGCGGCTACCGCTGGGTTTTCACAATCGCCTTGCACCTATCAAGGACGCGGAGCGATCACCATGCCGGGCTCGTCCAGGACGCCCGGGCAGGCCCGCGCTCAACTTGCCAGGCCTCGGTCGGGACGCCCGGGCAGGCTCGCCCTCAACTTGCCAGGCCGCAGCCAGGATGCTGGGCCACGCCCCCTCTCGCCTTTCCTGGGCAAACGCTCCGGGATAATATGTATATATATTGCTGCCCGATAAACGGGCTTTTCAGAGTGCCTGAGTGTTTGGTTTGATTAAAGCAACTCGGATGAATTCCAGCTTTTTGTCGCGTCCATTCTTCCGATCGACGTGGGAGCCTCAGCTCCTTCATTGGTGACCTACCGACATGGACACGGCAGTCGCCCTTAAACTGCCTACCTTCTGGGAGGCTCACGCGGCGGTTTGGTTCACACAGGCGGATTCCCTGTTCGCCCTGCGAGGCATCACGGCCGACGACACCCGCTTCCACCATGTGGTAGCAGCGCTCGGTTCGGCCACCGCGGCCCGCGCCCTGAGCCTCCTCGAGAGCCCGCCAGCTGCTGACAAATACGGCGCGATTAAGAAGCTTCTCCTCGACGCTTTCGCCCTCCCATCGGCGGAACGCGCACGGCGCCTGCTCGACCTGCCCGAGCTCGGCGACACGCGCCCTTCCGAGCGAATGGACTACATGCTTTCACTGCTCGGCGAGCACTCTCCGGCATTCCTGTTCCGGGAGCTGTTCCTCCGTCAGCTGCCTAACCCGGTACGCCTCGCCCTGGCAAGCACGACGATCACAGATCCCCGGGCCCTTGCCAGAGAAGCCGACAAGATCTCCGCCGCAGGACAGCGCATCGCAGCGGCGACATGGGACCCACCGCCGTCCGACGCAACACCCATGGCGCCCGAGCACCCGGCACGGTCGACGACCGAACTGCCGACGCAATTGGCGGCCACTACACCGAGCCGACCACCTCCAGCACGACGACCGGGGCCTCCACCTGACCAGGCGTGGTGTTACTATCATGCCAGGTTCGGACAGAAGGCCTGGACATGCCGACCCCCGTGCACCTTCGGCAGGCCGGGAAACGGCCGGGCCGGCGTTCATTACCAGCCATGAGCGCCGGCCACACGGGCAACTTACTGTTCATCATGGATAAAGCGTCCGGACGGCGCTTCCTGTGCGACACCGGCGCCCAACTGAGCGTCATACCCGCCTCTGACCAGGACAGGCAATCCGCGGTTTGCGGCCCCTCCTTGGTTGCGGCCAACGGATCGACCATCCGCACCTTCGGCCCGCGCAACGTCACCCTCTGCTTCGGCGGCCAATGCTTTGCTTGGACGTTTGTAACCGCAAACGTGCCCATGGGTCTGCTAGGCGCCGACTTCCTCTGCGCACACGGACTGCTGGTGGACCGTCGTCCAACGGCGTCGTTTAATCAACGCCGAAACCTTCAGCTCCCTGGTATGCACATTGAGCAGCTCCGCGCCGACCGAGCTGGCATGCGCCGTCCCGGCGGCGAACGAGTTAGCTCGCCTGCTCACGGAGTTCCCGGCCCTCACGCGGCCGACGTTTTCGGCCGTCGCAGTACGGCATGGGATCGAGCACCACATACCAACCACGGGCCCGCCGGTCTACGCCAGGGCCCGCCGCCTCGACCCAGCCAAGCTCGCCGTGGCGAAGGCCGAATTCGACGCGTTGGAGCACCTCGGCATCGTGCGGCGCTCCGATAGCGCGTGGGCCTCGCCACTGCACATCGTGCCAAAGCCGGGGGGTGGATGGCGCCCGTGTGGCGACTACCGCCGTCTCAATGACGCTACCACCCCCGACAGGTAGCCGATCCCGCATATCCAAGACTTCTCCGCCCGTCTGGCGGGACGGGTCATTTTTTCGAAAATTGATCTCATATGGGGATATCACCAGGTACCTGTCAGGGCGGCCGACGTCCCTAAAACGGCAGTCATCACGCCGTTCGGCTTATTCGAATTCTTGCGGATGCCGTTTGGTCTCAAGAACGCGGCTCAGGCGTTCCAGCGCTTGATGGATGGCGTGCTGCGTGACCTGCCGTTCCTTTTCGTTTACCTGGACGACATCCTCGTCGCCAGCACGTCCCGGGCCGAGCACCTCCTCCACCTCCGAACACTGTTCGGGCGCCTCAGCGAGCACGGCCTCATCGTCAACCCGGCCAAATGCCACTTCGGCACGACGGCCGTTGATTTTTTGGGCCACCACATCACCAAGAACGGGGCCGTGCCGCTGCCAACCAAGGTCGAGGCCATCACCACGTTCCCGCGTCCCCGCACCATAAAGGCCCTGCAGGAATTCCTGGGAATGGTGAATTTTTATCACCGCTTCGTGCCCCGCGCTGCTCAACTCATGCGGCCCCTCTACGAAGCCCTCCGGGGCAAGCCGGCCAAGCACGACATCGCCTGGACCGCAGCAATGGATGCGGCCTTCCAAAGCTCAAAGCAGGCCCTCGCCGACGCAACACTGCTCGCTCACCCGGTGCTCAACGCTCCCATCGCCCTCACCACGGATGCCTCCGACTACGCGGTGGGCGCCGTACATGAGCAATGGGTGAACGGGGTTTGGCAGCCACTCGCTTTTTTCAGCCGGCAGCTCCGGCCGAACGAGCTCAAATACAGCACGTTTGACCGGGAGCTCCTCGGTCTACACCTGGCCGTCCGCCATTTCCGCCACCTCCTGGAGGGCCGACCTTTCACGGCGTTCGTCGACCACAAGCTGTTGGTTTACGCCATGGCCAAGGTCACGGAGCCGTGGTGCGCCCGCCAACAGCGCCACCTCTCCGCCGTGTCGGAGTTTACCACGGACATCCGGCACGTCGCCGGCAAAAACAACGCCGTGGCCGACTGTCTTTCCCGGGCCAGCGCGAACGCGGTCCACCTGGGCGTGGACTTTGCGCTTATGGCGGCGGACCAAACCACCGACACCACGGTGCAAGCCCTCCGTGCGGCGGACACGGGCCTCCGCCTGGCCGACATCCCCTTCGCGGACACTGTCCTGCTCTGCGACGTCTCCCAAGGCCAGCCTCACCCCATCGTGCCCGTCACCTGGCAACGCCGCATCTTCGCCTCCCTCCACGGCCTTTCCCACCCGGGCCGGAAAGCTTCCCAGAAGCTGGTGTCGGCGCGATTCGTCTGGCACGGCCTTCGTCGGGACGTCCGCGATTGGACCAGCACCTGCACGGCCTGCCAACGGGCCAAGGTCCACCGACACACCCAGGCCCCGCTGGCACCTTTCACCGTGCCCGAACGACGTTTCGACCACGTCAATGTGGATCTGGTGGGCCCCCTCCCCCCGTCACGGGGGTTCACACACCTGCTCACCATGGTGGACAGGACCACCAGGTGGCCGGAGGCCGTTCCCCTCGTCTCCACCACCACCGCCGACGTGGCGCAGGCTTTCATCGCCACCTGGGTCGCCCGCTTCGGCGCACCGGCGGACATCTCGTCAGACCGCGGACCACAGTTCACCTCCGAGCTGTGGGGCGCGGTCGCCCGCAACCTGGGGGTCAAGCTCCACCGTACTACGGCCTACCACCCCCAAGCAAACGGGTTGTGCGAGCGATTCCACCGCTCCATGAAGGCCGGCCTTCAAGACGGCGGTTGGGCCGACCGGCTGCCGTGGGTCCTTTTGGGCCTCCGCACGGCCCCCAAGGAGGACCTCCAGGCATCCACCGCCGAGCTTGTCTATGGCCAGGCGCTACGCGTCCCGGGCGAATTCGTGCCCGACGCTACCAGTCCCTGGTCCGCAGCTCACCAGCACTCGGACCTCCAGGAGGCCGCCCGACGGTTTGCCCCCGTGCCAACATCCCACCACGGTGACCCCCAGTCCTATGTCCCCCCAGCACTTCGCACAGCGGAGTATGTTTTTGTGCGTCACGACGCACATCGGGGGCCACTCAGGCCGCCGTACGACGGGCCCTTCCGGGTGCTGCGACGGGACGACAAGTCGTTCGTCATCGACATCGGCGGCAGGTCGGACCGGATTGCGGTGGACCGCCTCAAGCCGGCGCACGTGGACGTCGACCACCCACCACGGGTGGCCCTTCCGCCGCGGTGAGGCCGCCCCCCGTCCACGGTGCCCCCCACTCGACCGCCCACCACCACACCGGACCCCCTCCCACGACCCGCCAGGGGTCGTTTCGGCCGGGTCATCAGGACCCCCCTCAAATTGACCCTGCCGGTGCAAGTCGATTCTGGGGGGACGTGTGTAGCGGCTACCGCTGGGTTTTCACAATCGCCTTGCACCTATCAAGGACGCGGAGCGATCACCATGCCGGGCTCGTCCAGGACGCCCGGGCAGGCCCGCGCTCAACTTGCCAGGCCTCGGTCGGGACGCTGGGCCACGCCCCCTCTCGCCTTTCCTGGGCAAACGCTCCGGGATAATATGTATATATATTGCTGCCCGATAAACGGGCTTTTCAGAGTGCCTGAGTGTTTGGTTTGATTAAAGCAACTCGGATGAATTCCAGCTTTTTGTCGCGTCCATTCTTCCGATCGACGTGGGAGCCCCAGCTCCTTCAGTGTGGACAAAACAGCAAGCTTACTGTCCCCTATGATTTGTGAAGATTCATGTACTCCATGATGTGTTACCTCCTGCTGGCATTTTCACCTCACCTGGACACTATTTATGGCCAGTATTCCTGATGTGGTCTGAGACTTTCGTCCATCACCAGCAATACTTCCTTTTGCGTAATTTGCATTATCCCCATTTTCTTACTCCGAAGATACTATTTGTAAGAACCTGTCGGGGGTGGCTATCACATGTTTGATGGAGGTTATACTGGACCAGGTGTTTGTTGGACATTGCAGTGGAGTTCAGGCATATAAGAAGGTTTTTCCATTCAATGACTATCTTAACCTGGATCTGTGGACTTTATTTTCATACCAAACCAACTCCATTGGCTCAGTGCTTTTGATCTGTGGTTCATGCAGCTAATGACGATGGGGTGTCAGGGTTTCGTGATGAAGAGTCGTGCAATTGACATAATTTGGGGGCGATGATAGTATTCACCCCTCACACGGTAAAGTGCCATATCAAGGGCATTTCTTTGTTTCTTCAGGAATGCCACTGTGTCATTTAACTGTGCTTTTTCTTCTTTCGTATGCAGTACAAGGCTGTGGGGTAGTATCATTAGCTGAGGGTGTGGCTGTGCCGCTGATGCAATGCCCACAATAGGTTAGGCCAGGGATTCTGAATTTGTTTATAGGTTTTTTTTGTATTTTTTTGTATATAAGATCGAGGCTCGTGTAAGAGCTAACATCAATCACAAAAAACAAACAAATGGATACACAAAACATACAATAAAGGGACCGGGAGACGAGATGGGGAGAGAGAGGGAAGCACACAAGTACAACAGCAAGAAGTTTCCAATCCACTGGAATGCGGCTTTCATTATGAGAGCATGAAGCAAAATATTCTGTGGTCTGATGAGATGAAAATTGAACTCTTTGGCCTGAATGCAAAGTAAAGCACTGAGTATGGCAGAAAGCTCATCACCGAGCACAGCTCATCACCCATCTACCACCACCCCTACCGTGAAGTATGGTGGTGGCAGCATCATTCTATGGGGATGCTTTTTAACGGGAGGGAGTAGGAGACTTGTGAGGATAGAGGGAACAATGAATGGAGCCAAATGCAGATGAATCCTTGAGGAGAACCTGCTTCGGAGTGCAAAAGACCTTCGATTGTGGTGAAGATTTACGTTCCAACAGGACAATGACCCCAAGCATACAGCCAAAGCAACACTGGAATGGCTTCAGAAGAAAAACGTGAAAGTCCTTGAGTGGCCCAGCCAAAGCTCAGAATCTGTGGAAAGACTTGAAGTGCCGGTGATAGCTCGCCTACTCTTCATAAAGGACACAGTGGGAGCATTTACATCCACCAACTAATGCTGGCAGACGGGACGCCCAGTTTAACAACCATCCGAGGGACGGCATTGATGAATAACCACTCAAATTCGAACCCAGGCTAGACATCTTAGAGGTGAGTGTGCATATCTCCAGGCCGTTCTGCCATCCTATTTAACTGTGTTCTTAACTTCACTCTGGTGTGGCTGGCTGGGAAGAATCTCAGTGTGGCTGGCTGTGATTATCAATATGTTGATAATCAATAAATTGTTCAAAATGTTTTTGCATTTAGGCATCCATGGGCACAGACATGTTTGTATATTACTCAAGCAAGATGCTGTGAAATATGTCACAAGTCAAGTATTACCACAAAGGTTTGTAGTATGATACATCCTGGATAACAAACTGGACTTTCTCTGTCTCACCGAAACCTGGCAAAAACCTCTGGACTACTACACACTCAACCTCACCACACCCAATGGATATTCCTACGTCAATAAACCACGCTCGGAGGGCCGAGGTGGTGGAATTGCCGTTATCCACCGTCAAGACATCAAGACCAACCTCATCTCCATCTCATCTGCTCCATCATTTGAACACCTGGCTTTAAAACTCTCTGGTCACACGCAGTCAGTCATGGCTGTCGTCTACCGCCCTCCCAAACCACACCCATCATTCCTGTCTGACTTCTCCTACTTTCTGACCCAGCTATGTTCCCTCTCCCCCTCAATCCTCCTCCTTGGTGATTTCAATATCCACATGGACTCCACTGACTCCACAATAACCACTGACTTCACTGATTTACTCACCTGCTTTAACCTCACTCAACATGTCGACTTTCCTACCCATATCCGTGGTCACATTTTGGACCTTGTCTGCTCCACTGGATTAAATTTGCACCATCTCTATGGCTCCGACCTCACCCTCTCTGACCACTTAGCCATCACTCTGACCATCAACATCCCCGCCCCAACACCAAGGCATTATCGCACAATCAACTTCCGTAAGCTAAACGCTCTTTCACCTACCTCATTCTCATCCACCCTCTCTGAAAAAATGTCCACTTCTCCCTTCATTGACCTCCACACCCCTTCCGACCTCACTGACTACTACAACCACACTCTCTCCTCCTGCCTTGACCAGCTTGCGCCTGTAAAAACCAAAACAGTTTCTTTCACCCATTCTGCTCCCTGGTTTACCCCTGAACTCCACCTGATGAAAACTCGTGCTCGCCAACTTGAAAGACTCCGCAATAAAACGGGTCTCACAGTTCACTCCCAAGCCTACAAGGACCACATACAACACTACAAAGATGCCCTCTCCCGCGCCCGCTCTGCCTACTACTCTCAAATTATCCACTCTGGCTCCGGAAACCCAAAAGCACTCTTCTCGACAATAAACAAACTCCTCCGCCCCCTGAACACCACCACCCAGTCATTCACAGTAGACAACTGCATCTCCTTCCTCTCTTTCTTCCAACGCAAAATTGACAACATCTACAACAGCTTGACCACCGCCGCACCCGCTCCCCCTCCAACCACCTGCCCCCCCTTGTCCTGCCATCCCCTGTCTCGGTTCTCCCCAATCTCTCCTACTGACCTCTCTGAACTCCTCATAGGAATGAAAACTGCCACCTGCACTCTTGACCCCATCCCCTCCAGCTTTGTCAAAGCCTCCCTCCCTGCTCTCTCTCCACTTATCATTGCAACAATAAACTCCTCCCTGTCTACAGGCATCGTCCCACCTTCCCTCAAAATTGCTGCTGTTACCCCCATTCTAAAAAAACCTGGTCTAAACCCTGACACCCTAAACAACTTCAGACCCATCTCCAACCTACCCTTTCTGTCAAAAGTTTTGGAACGCGCTGTAGCCACTCAACTCAAACATCATCTCTCTGCCAATAACTTGTATGAAACATTCCAATCCGGATTCCGCTCCAACCACAGTACTGAAACTGCTCTCCTCAAAATCACCAACGACCTTCTCCTCTCCTCTGACGCTGGCAACCTCAACATTCTCGTCCTCCTCGACCTCAGCGCTGCCTTTGACACCATCGATCACACTATCCTCCTCACCCGACTTGAATCCACCTTTAACGTCACCGGCACTGCCCTCTCTTGGATTAAATCATACCTCTCTGACAGATGCCAGTTCATCTCCATCAATAACTGCAAATCCCCCACTGCTCCCCTCCCCCAAGGTGTCCCCCAAGGTTCAGTTCTTGGCCCCCTCCTCTTCATCCTTTACCTGTCCCCGCTCGGTCACTTAATCCGCCGTCATGGTCTCCAATTCCACTGCTTCGCCGATGACATCCAGCTTTTCATCTCCACCAAGTCCGTCTCCACCGACACCCACTCTATCCTGACAAACTGCATCACTGAAATAAAATCCTGGCTTCAAATCAACTTCCTCAAGCTTAACTGTGATAAATCTGAAATAATCATCATTGGCCCAAAAACGCTCACAAAATCCACCCATAACTTTGCCCTCAACATCGACGGTATCCCAGTATCCACCTCCCCTCACATCCGGAATCTTGGCGTCATCTTTGACCAAACCCTTTCCTTCGACAAATACACTAAACAGATCACAAAGTCAGCCTTCTTTCACCTGAAAAACATTGCCCGTCTCCGCTCATCCCTCTCCTCCACGGCTGCAGAAACCCTCATCCACGCCTTCATCACCTCCCGTCTGGACTACTGCAATAGCCTCCTCTATGGTTCACCCTCAAAAATCACCAATAAACTCCAATACATTCAGAACTCCGCTGCCCGTCTACTCACTCATTCCCGGACCCGTGACCACATCACCCCCGTCCTTTACAAGCTTCACTGGCTCCCCATCCCCCAGAGAATCCAGTACAAAATCCTCCTCTTGACATACAAAGCCCTCCATAACCTGGCCCCATCCTACCTGGCTGACCTCCTCTCCAGACACACTCCCACCCGCAACCTCCGCTCTGCTGGTACCAACCTCCTGACCCCCTCCATCCGGACCAAATTCAGATCCTGGGGGGACAGGGCCTTCTCCATCGCTGCTCCCACCCTCTGGAACTCACTACCTCACACCATCAGAGACTCCTCCTCACTCACCACATTCAAAACATCACTAAAGACCCACCTGTTCAACGCTGCATTCAACATTCAACCCACAGCATTTAACCCCTGACTATCTCTTCTCCTTCTCCCTCCTTTTGCTTTAAATATTTCCCTATTGATTCTTGTCTTGTCTTTTTGATTCTTGTCTTATATATATGCCGTATATCGCTGCTGTTTGTTTTCTTGATTCTTGTCTTTTTGCAATTGTTGTTTTCATGTATTGTTATGCATTATGTTTTCCACTCTGTCAAAGCGCCTTTGGGCTTCTGGAAAAGCGCTATACAAAATAAATGAATTATTATTATTATTATTATGAAAAGTATTACATGGACCATTATTTCTTTTGAGATTATGATATACGGTTCTTTGACAATCCTTAAAGGCCAGAAATTGCATTGCTTGCACAATCGTGGGTTAAGCGTCAACATCGGCCATCGGTATCGCACATATACTTCCTAGCATCGATATCGCACATATACTTCCTATTGTTTTAGAACTCAAATGCGACAACCATGGGTATTGCAGTGATGGAGTAGAGTGTGAGACAGATTCCGTAACTGAAAACAGCAGTTGTAGTAAACTGATGCAGCGATGTCATCACGGCGAAAGAAACACAGATGGCCTTCTCCTTCAAGCTGCCTCTCATCACTTGTACCATGGAATACCGAGGTCTTTTCATGAGGTCTTTGAAGTGCAAGATGTACATGCAGTATCGTATGTTCTTCTTAGATATTGGTTTCTACAACATCTGAGGTCATCGTCAGCCTGTTCAGACCACCACACAATAAACACACCACCCATGGCGGTAACAGGCAAGCACGAAGAAAGCCAATGAGAAGCCAGAAATTCCCACCGCACCCCACACTCATCACATCTCTGTTAGGAAACACGGTTTAAACCCCTGATCTGCAGGACAATCCTCGAAGACAATCCTGATTTTGTCCCAAAAGGATCCCACTTGCTGACTTCTCTCAGGTGTTGTGTAACTTGCTGTTTGAAAATGAGCCATGTTTTTTTTACCTTTTATATCTCTTCTTTTTGTGCAGTTTCGATGGAGTAAGTATTTACCGTACATGTTTACATCGAGGATCTTGTGCATGCGCTGAACCAATTTATCTCTGGCCAGCCATGCAGACACTGCATTCCAAAATTGCAACCTCAATCGCTTGAAATGAAAAATTCTTTTTTTCCATATGAGGCCAAGATGATTTTGAAGTTTGTTACCCCTTTTTTTTTTTGGATACAACATCGAGGCTCGTGAAAGAGCTAACATTAATCACACAAAAAGTCAAACCGACACATAAAACACAACATAAGGGGAGCGGTAGACAAGATGGGGAGAGAGGGGGAAGGACACAAACACAACATTGAGAGCAGGAACATCGGGAGATCTGTGGGAGGGAGAGGGCTTGGGGGGAGGTGGGAGAGGTATAAAACACATGGACTCTGCAAGGACTTCCAGGAAAGAAGTTGCAATTTCAAAAAGGTGTATCTGGGGTAAATTAGCGGGGGTAGAAAAGATCAAGGTTTTGGACGGGGGAAGATAAGAGATGGTGGTGAACAGCTGTTTTAAAGACCTGGAGGGAGGAGTGGGATTGAAGAGAGTGAGGGAGTTTGTTCCAGAGGCAGGAGAAAAGAGGAATGAAAGAGTGAAGGTGAATAGAGAGCCTAGATTTTGGCAGTTTAACCATAAGAGGGTTGCTGCAGATCTTGTGCGACCTGAAGGAATATTTGGGGGACAGAGCCCAGAGAGAGCCGGGGGAGCAAGGCCGGAGAGGAGTCCCTTCAAAAGCTTTTTCCACCTTGGGCTGATCCACAATCCACCAGGCTTGTGTACTTTCCTTTTATAGACAAGTACTACAGGCTCATTAAACCTGAGGTTGGCTTAACGGGTAAGGTGGCTGGCTTGAGATCTTGGGGTCCTGAGTTTGATCCCCTGTTATCCTTTGAATTAACACCACGTGGGTTGACTCAGCCTATCACCATTCCGAGGTCGGCAGAATGAGTACCAGCGGACTGTTAATAGAGGGCACAGCCATGCCCCCAGAAAATGATGCAGCCACAGGCTCATTGAAGATCTGAAGAGTCAATCTGAAGATCTGAATGTGAAGAATCTGAAGATCAGACACCAGAGAAATTTGGATAACAAGATTTACAGATTTACAGAGGGCAAAATGGGAACTGGCAGCCAAAAATGCATTCACACTTCACCAATGACGGTATTCAGGATTGCGAAGCAGATAGCGGAAGAGAGGTGTGATGTGATGGGGGTGAGTTGCTTGAAGGATGAAGTGGGACAAATCGTTGTGGACCCAGATGGAATTAAAGGAAGATGGAAAAGATATATGGAAATGCTGTTGAATACAGAGAATGAATGGGATGGCAACATAGAGAGTAACCCAGTTTTAGGACCGGCAGAGAAGATAACTGAGAAGGAAGTTGAGGAAACGATAAAAGCAATGAAGAGTAGAAAAGCGGGAGGGCCGACGGGAGTTGTGGGAGATATGTTGAAGGCAGCAGGAAGTTTGGGTGTGAAGAGAATGACAGAGATCTGTAATCTGGTGGTGAAAGAAGGCCGCATTCCAGTGGTTTGGGAACTGAGTACTCTCGTCCCTCTATACAAGGGGAAAGGTGACCCTCTGGAGTGTGGCTCGTACCGAGCGATAAAGTTATTGGAGCATGGAATGAAGGTATTGGAAAGGGTGTTGGAGAGGAGGATAAGGAAGGTGAGGATCGACGAAATGCAGTTTGGATTTATACCAGGAAGAGGAACGACAGACGCGCTCTTTATTGTGAGGCAGTTGCAGGAGAAGTACATGTAGAAGAGGAAGAAGTTGTTTCTTGGGTTTGTTGATCTGGAGAAAGCATTCGATCGGGTTCCACGCAAAGTATTGACATGGGCATTGAGGAAGTTAGAAGTGGAGGAATGGTTGATCAGAGTAGTGATGGCAATGTACAAAAGAGCGCGCACAGCTGTAAGGACGAAGGACGGGAACAGTGGTGAGTTTGAGGTGAAGGTGGGAGTGCATCAGGGGTCGGTACTAAGTCCACTACTATTTGTAGCTGTGATGGAGGTGCTGGCTCAGAACGTAAAGGAGGGTTTACCGTCGGAGTTGTTGTATGCAGATGATCTGGTGTTGATTGCGGAAAGTATGGATGGACTGAAGGAAAAGATGAACAAGTGGAAGGAATGTATGGAGACGAAAGGTCTGAAGGTGAATATAGGAAAGACGAAGGTGATGGCAAGTGGTAAAGCATGTGGTGAGGTGGAAAGAACTGGGAAGTGGCCCTGTGCTGTGTGCAGGAAGGGTGTCGGAGTGAACTCCATTCGATGTACAATGTGCGCTGAGTGGGTTCATCAAAAATGTAGCGGTCTGAGAGGGTCATTAACCAGTGAGGCAGCTACATTTAAATGTAAGGTGTGCACAGAGGGAGCTGCAGATGGAGGAAATGTTGAGTTGGATCTTGGAGACGGCGTGAAGCTGGAAGGTGTGAAAACATTTTGCTACCTCGGAGACATGCTGAATGGAGAAGGTGGATCAGACTCTGTAACGGTTGCTCGAGTGAGATGTGCATGGAAGAAGTTTCGGGAACTGAGTGGCGTGCTGATGAGGAGGGGAGTGTCGTTGAAGCTGAAGGGAAAGGTGTATGCTGCATGTGTGAGAAGTGTTATGATTTATGGGAGCGAGACATGGGTGATGAATGTAGAGCAGCAACGAAGGCTGGAAAGGGTGGAAATGCGAATGGTTCGGTGGGTGTGCGGAGTATCGTTGAGAGAGAGGAAGACAAATGATGAATTGCGAAAGATGATGGGAATAGAGCCTGTGATTGATGCTGTGAAGATGAACAGGTTGAGATGGTTTGGTCATGTGTTGAGGAAGGATGAAAGTGACTGGTTGAGAAGAGTGATGGAAATGAATGTAGAAGGAAGTAGAGGACGGGGAAGACCGAGAAAGACTTGGCTAAAGATGGTGGAAGAAGAAATGCGGGCAAGGGGGTTAACAAGGAGAGATGCAGAAAATAGGGCAAAATGGAGAAGATTGTCATGGGGACCACAAGGCTAACCCCCGCTCTGGCAGGGAAAATGGCCTTCAAATGCATGTTGTGTGTTGTTGTACACTTCACCAATGAGTGGCAAGAATGTAAGACAGAGAAGGGGAAGTGGGGGACGACACCAATTTCAGATTTCAGATTTCTCAGATTTCTCCAAACATCCTTATCCTGCACTGCTTCCTGAAGCTCGGTTGCATCCTCTACAAGACAGCTTGGTTGTGTCCTTTCCCCAAGATCTGCCTCTTCCTCTTCTTCCCTCAACCATACCCAGCATTGGTGATTTCTCCAGACTTTTGTTTTCTGCATACATGAGGGTGGTTCTTTGCTACATAAGGCAAAAAAAAAAAAAAAATTGAATTGTTTTACTCCTAACCTTTAATTTTTTTGGTATTGAGGTAAAACTTCTGCCTGTGAAATATTTTTGATACAAGTTTTAGTTTTAGGGTTGCACAGTGACTCATGGTTGCCAGCCACGCAATGTTTGTGCCCAATAAGCGTTGATTTCCTGCAATCGGGAAACCTCTTGCAATGTTCTGTCACAACTTGAAGCAGATACTGGGTTTGCTGTTCATCCCTCATCAGGAGACAATGGTACTCTTCAATGAGAGCAACTGCATACACCAGAGTACAGCTGTACTGTATTCAATTAACTTAAAAACAACTTCAAAATGTGCAGTGCATAGCAAGGTCCTAGGTCATCTGTAATGGTCAAAATCACAAGTATAGCAGTGGAGAATAAATAATCAACTCCAAACATTTATGCGAACCAAATATGTAAAATTACAAACTCCGTGTGCAACCCCTAAATTTAGTCCAAATGGCTTGAAATTTCACCACAAGGGTTTTTTCATAGATACAAAAAAGTTTAAGTGTTAGGAGCATGACTTTTCTAACTTTCATTTCTAAGAACCACCCTAGCGTACGTACATGTTTCTAAAATATCACTATCTCAGAAAGTTATGGATGGATGACAGTTTCTATTAATTATAGTTAGTTGTTATAGTTAGTTATTAGTTTAGCATCAGCGCTTCTAAGGTACATGGTGGTTTAATTTCTTCAAGCACTTCTTTGTTTGTTACCTCTGCCACCACAGGTGGATGGAGGTTGTGTTTTCACCCCTGTCTGTCTGTCTGTTTGTTTGTGAACAAGATATCTCAAAAAGTTGTGGACGGATTCGGACGAGATTTAGCAGAGCGGTAGTGTATGTAACAAGGACGAAATGATTAGATTTTGGTGCAGATCCGGATTCGGATCCGGCTATTAGAATTTCTAAAGTGATTCTTCACCATTTGGAGATAGGGCCAATAACGATACACCACGGGATATCTCAAAAAGCCATGGACGGTTTTTGATGAAACTTGGTGGACCAGTTGGATGTGTGACAAGGACAAATAGATTCGATTTTGGTGAAGTTCAGAATATGGATTCAGATATGAGAATTATTTAATTTTTTAAGTGTTTCTTCACAATTGAGAGATGGGGCCAAAAACGATACACAGCAGGATATCTCAAAACGTCATGGACGGTTTTGGATGAAACTTGGTGGACCGGTTGGATGTGTGACAAGGACAAATAGATTCGATTTTGGTGAAGATCGGAATATGGATTCAGATATGAGAATTATTTAATTTTTAAAGTGTTTCTTCACCATTGAGAGATCGGGCCAAAAACGATACATAGCAGGATATCTCAAAAGTTATGGACGGTTTTGGATGAAACTTGGTGGAGAAGTTGGATGTGTGACAAGGACAAATAGATTCGATTTTGGTGAAGATCGGAATATGGATTCAGATATGAGAATTATTTAATTTTTAAAGTGTTTCTTCACCATTGAGAGATCGGGCCAAAAACGATACATAGCAGGATATCTCAAAATTTATGGACGGTTTTGGATGAAACTTGGTGGAGAAGTTGGATGTGTGACAAGGACAAATAGATTCGATTTTGGTGAAGATCGGAATATGGATTCAGATATGAGAATTATTTAATTTTTAAAGTGTTTCTTCACCATTGAGAGATCGGGCCAAAAACGATACATAGCAGGATATCTCAAAATTTATGGACGGTTTTGGATGAAACTTGGTGGAGAAGTTGGATGTGTGACAAGGACAAATAGATTCGATTTTGGTGAAGATCGGAATATGGATTCAGATATGAGAATTATTTAATTTTTAAAGTGTTTCTTCACCATTGAGAGATCGGGCCAAAAACGATACATAGCAGGATATCTCAAAAAGTCATGGACGGTTTTGGATGAAACTTGGTGGAGAGGTTGGATGTGTGACAAGGACAAATAGATTCGATTTTGGTGAAGATCGGAATATGGATTCAGATATGAGAATTATTTAATTTTTAAAGTGTTTCTTCACCATTGAGAGATGGGGCCAAAAACGATACATAGCAGGATATCTCAAAAGTTATGGACGGTTTTGGATGAAACTTGGTGGAGAAGTTGGATGTGTGACAAGGACAAATAGATTCGATTTTGGTGAAGATTGGAATATGGATTCAGATATGAGAATTATTTAATTTTTTAAGTGTCTCTTCACCATTGAGAGATGGGGCCAAAAACGATACACAGCAGGATATCTCAAAAAGTTGTGGACAGATGATTTTGATTAAATGTGATTCTGTATTGTGATTTTCTGGTCTACTCTGGGATACCAAACGTAAACTGTTCACCTGGCGGAGGTATGCTCTCTACTGAGTGCCGTTCTAGTTGTCTCCTGTATTGCGTGGTTTTGTTGTTACAAACCGAGGATGGTTTGTTGTCGGAAACGGAGAGTTGGACATGTGAAGTAACAAGAAAACCGATAAGAGCAAGAAGGGTGGTATCTGTGAGGTCCACGTTCTGCTGTGTTTTGAAAAGCGGAAATTGCTTTTAATGTTTGGCAAGAGCACATTGTGTCCCATTGAAGGACTTGCTTATCTTGTGACTTTCTTGCTAAATGGTCATCCGGAGAAAGCTTTCCTTGTTACTTGCGAAAATCGAAGATTTTTCAAGTACATTGGTTGGTCTTGTGCGTTGTCCTGGCTGTTTGTTTGTCTGGTTGTCTGTCTGTCAATCGCCTACAGGTCACATTTTAAAAGCGATCTTCGCGAAACTTCACCAGATGGTAGAGTTGGTCATAAGGAAGAAGCCAATTGATTTTGCGGTCAAAGGTCATCTTTAGGTCAAATTCCAAAAATGGCATTTTTCATTCGAATGACTTGAAAATTGAGCAGCATTTGCATATTGAGTCACTAAATTGGGAAACCAACAATTTTTGAGGTCAAAGGTCAACTCGAGTTCAAACATCCAAAAGCATCAATTTTCATCTGAAAAATCATCAATGTTCATCCCATTGACTTGAGAATTAAACAGCAATTGCATCGTACATCACTGAATTGGGAAACCAACTATTTTGAGGTCAAAAGGTCAAAGGTCAACTCAAGGTCAAATTTCTAATATAAATTTTAATCTGAAAAATCATCCATTTTAATCTTTATGAAATGGACAATTTGATGTATGCCTGGCAACTTTTTTAGGGGTGGATTTGTGGACGGATTCGGGGGGAGGGGTGGATTTTGCAAGTATCATGCTCTGCATGATGTCTTCTTCTTTTTTCTTTGATTTTTACGTCTTTCTTTCCCTTTTTATTTCTTTTTTCACTCATGTCATTGCTCTAGTTTATTTCTGACACTGTCCATTCTTCCCTATATTGGTCCACAGTTCCTTTTGAGCTCACTTTCCTTTGTTGACTTGTTTGTCCAACAAAACTGTCATTGTTACCTCCACCATCGAAGTTGGACAGAGGTTATGTTTTCTTCCATGTTATGTTTGTCTGTCTGGGAGCAGGATGTCTCAAAAAGTTATAGACCGATTTGGACGAAACTCGATGGGCAGGTTGGGTGTGTGACAAGGACGAATTGATTCGATTTTGGTGAAGATCCAAATCCAATAATTTTAAAATATTTTCAAGTGATTTTTCGCCATTGAGATATGGGGCTAAAAGCCACATATAACACGATGTCTCCAAATGTTATGGACGAGTTGTGACAAAACTTGGTGGATCAGTTGGTCAGGTGACGAGAACAAGATTTTGATAAAGGTCCGGGACAAAACGTAAATTGTTCAGCCTGGTGTGGGTATGTGCTCTACCAAGTGCCGTTCTAGTTACCCCCGCCAGAGGAGAGGGTGTTGCATTCGAGTCCGTTTGTTTGTTTGTTTGTCTGTTTATCTGTTTGTCTGCACAGAATAAATATGATTTTCTCTGCAACCGTTGGTCCGATTGACAGGAAATTTTCACCATAGGTGCAACTCCACCTGTATAATTTTTTAATGATAATTATGATGTCATAGGTCACGTGGTTTGGCCACCCTCTTGGAAAAATAGAAAAACATTTGCACCTCTATATCTCCGAAAGTGCTGAATACAAAAAATTGAGAAATGGCGCATTGTAAAAAACTCTCCATGGGGAATAAAAGATGTCAATGAAGATGTCATAGGTGCCTCCATTATGACGTCATAATTCGACAAGTACAAAACTTCATCCGATGAAGATGAAATTTCTTGAGCATAATCTAGGAATAAATTAGTTTAGAAAAAAAAATAATGATGTCATCGGTCACGTGGTTCGGCCGCCATATTTGTTTGAACACAAAAGCCTTAAAAACCACTGAAAATACATCCTGGCGAGGGTTTGCAATCTCTGATTGCTCTTTTTCTTGTTTTTGTTTTGTTATCTTCCTTATCTTCCCCTCTGTGAATAAAACAGGTGAAGTTCATCCTCGTTAAGAAGAAACCATGACGATGGCTACTCCAACATTGATTTCCTCTGCCCTTCCGTCTTGGTCGCATTATACTTGATATTCTTCTTCTTCATCATTGGCCACATCGCTCACACAAACTCTGAGGACCTTATTGCAGCTCCTATAACTGCGGCTTTTTAAAACATCTTTCCCTCTGTGGAAACTGCCATGGCAACAGATGTAGCTCCACTGCCATCTCCAGCATGTTCACCTGGCAAGTCCTCTTGTAAAGTAACCACTCCTGAAGAAGCTGGTTCTGGGGCTGAAAGTGGGGGACAAGGGAGTGATGGGCCCACCAGTGACTCTCCTCCAACTTCCCCCGATGAGGCTTTAAGTCCAGATGATCTCCAACTGCTGGCCAAACTAGAGGAGCAAAACAGGTGAGTGGATTGCTATCTTTATGCCACTTCTTCTGATGCTTTATTCCTTCTTAAATTGCTCATTTATCAAATGCTTTCATTTATTTTTTTAAAAAGTTTGCCCTCTTACCATACGTGCCATTTCTATTATCTTTTTTGCACTTCCTCTGCCAGGCTCCTGGAGTCGGACAGTAAGCTGTTGGCATTTTCTGGCTCACGTAGGAACAGCGGTGCCTCGCTGGTATCCAGCTCATCTGGTTCAAGTGGACAGAGTCATGGGGAAGAAGAAGCAGCTTGGCCACTCTGGGGGCAGCTTGTAGCAGAGTGGGAGGAGACAACACGCAAGGGCAGCCGTGGCGTGAAGGTGGGCATGGGTGGTGAAGACTAGAGGGATGACTGATTAATGCTTGAAGTACAAGCTGGGACATTATAATGTAAGAGGGACGCATATATTCTCTGCCAAAAACGTAATCTTATGTGTCCTTGTCTGCCTTTCATCTTTAGGAGCTTGTCCGCAAAGGTATTCCACATCACTTCCGTGGCATTGCATGGCAGCTGCTGTGTGTTGCACAGGCCCTGCCCGTGAAGGCACAGTATTCGGATTTGCTAAAGACGCCATCGCCCTGTGAGCGGCTAATCCGCAGGGACATCGCACGTACATATCCTGAGCATGGCTTTTTCAGGCAAAAGGATAGCCTCGGACAAGAAGTTTTGTTCAATGTCATGAAGGTGTGAACACAAATATATATATATTTTTTTTTTCTGTGACTTTAAATGGGTGATCCTTGACTAGAATTTCAGCAATGATGAATGCTTACTTAGGCATTGTAGCAATGTAAAGATGTGTTCACAACATTAGGAATCAAATTTGCAAACAACTGTCACACTTTTGTCTTGCTTTAGGCCTACTCACTGGTAGATCCTGAAGTTGGCTACTGCCAGGGCAGCGCCTTCATCGTGGGCCTACTTCTAATGCAGGTGCACCATGGTGTAGTCCAAATCATCCATCACCATTTTTGTCATATGTGCAGCAATTTGTTGCAGCAATTGCCTTGCATCATACTGATTATGCTGATTGTAAGCATTATCTGCTTATTTAGTGCATTGAATTCCAGAACCTGAATTGCCCGCTTGCTGACACTGATTACGATTAAAAGCTACCGTGCTGCTCCTTTTCATACTTAAAAAGTCTTAACCTTGTCTGATTAACTGTTAGAGATCTTTTGATACTCCTTTGGAGGTTGCCACTGTCTTTTTTTTTCTTTTTCTGATCACCCTGCACACGAAGCGCAAAGCGTGGTTAGGCAATTTGTTCACTCTGTCTGTCGTTCTACAGACATTTGTCTATTATCGAAGAACAACTTGATTTCAATTCAATATCATATTTTAAACACTTTGAAAAACAAATGGGAACACAAACCTGCAGTTGAGGTTACTTTGTCTCTGAACTTGGAAAATTGTGCGGAATCACGTCCCGATCGCGCATTCACAGATAGGAATAAGGTAATTGTTCTAGTCTGTCTGTCTGGCAGTCACAAAATTTGAAAATCATTCCAAACAGGAAACTTTGTGATTTAGGGACGTCATAAAGGACACAAACAACAGGCACAAATAACTAATACACCATGTTAAATAAGGTGGGGTAAAAGATAGTGCATCAACGGTGGCAAACCTCTGAAAAAACAACAACAATTTCAGCAGCCTTTAAAACCTTTATTGTATTTCAATTGAATTGCATATAATTGAACAATGTAGAACACAAATAGCCTTTTTACACTTTCAAACACCTCCATTTTAGCAGTATTTGGAAAAAATATTACGCCATTTTGCACCATCTTGAGCAATCAAATTTGCTGCTCAAACGCTCAGTGTTAAGGAATATCGATATTCAGTCAAAATTGCGTTTTGTCGGAAATATATGTTCGGAAATGCAAAGCAAGTGCTGAATAGACCCTTACCGTGTCCTTTTTCTTAAGACTGCTTGGGGCAAGGTGTTCTATGAACTCGTTGTTATTTTACTTATCATTTTTTGTATACATAATCGAGGCTCATGGAATTGTGAGAAAAATGGAAGGGACCAAATTGGAAATGAGGAAACACCAACAACAGAGTATAAGTGAGAGTGAAGGTGCGATCAAGGGGAGTGGGAGGACACATGGGGGTGAACATGCTGTGCACACCAGCTGGATGAAATGTAGCAAGGAGAGGAAGGGGAAAGCTGGGATGAAACGGAAAAGGAGCAAACCAACCCAAAACGAACAACCAAAAAGAGGTGAGGGTGGGGGGAATTAAATCACAATAATCTGGAAACAGAAGGTATAAGGTAATAATTAAAGTGATGGTGATGTATAATGGGATAAAGCGGATGGAGATGGTGAGTGGGTATGCAAAACAGTTGGGGGAAAAAACAACAATTTTAAAAACGGGTAGGCCCAAAACTATCCGAGCCTGAGTCGCTGGATCCAAATAAATAGTGAGCACTCAATATGAAGAACAATCGACACAAACAGAGAACATAAAATCGATGGGAGCAAAGCCGAATCCGGAACGATTACTTGGCTTTTTGGAAACGGATCACTCGGAGGACCATGAGTACCGACCATGACCAGGAAATGGGGGAAAATACTCTTCTGGCCTAAAATTCACTTTAAACAAGAAATCGGAGATTACAGTCCCTCATCAGGACGTGTTTTTACTGGTTTTTAAGATTTCTGTTTTAAAACAAATATGGCAGCCGAAACACGTGACCGATGATGTCATCATTATGTTTTTCTCCACCAATTTATCCCTAGACGACGCTCAAGAAATTTCATCTTTATCGGATGAAGTTTTGTACTTGTTTAATTATGATGTCATAATGGAGGAACCTATGACATCATCATTAACATATTTTATTCCCGATGGAGAGTTCTTTACAATGAGCCATGTCTCAATTTTTTCTATGCAGCGCTTTCGGAGATATAGAGGCGGAAAGTTTTTCGTTTTTTTCCAAGATGGTGCCCGTACCACGTGACCTATGACATCATAATCATTTTAAAAAATCTACAGGTGGAGTTGCACCTATGGTGAAAATTTCCTGTCAATCGGACCAATGGTTACAGAGAAAATCATATTTATTCTGTGCAGACAAACAGACAGACAAACAAATGGACTCAAATGCAATACCCTCTCCTCTGGCGAGGCTAACAAACAGTCTGCATTTATTTATTTTTTGCCATTGATTATTGAAATACTTTGCTGGTCTGGCATTGTCTGACGAATAGAGAATACTGAAAATAGTGGCCTTTAAGACATTAATTAGGCCTATCAGGGCAGGCCCTGACATCACAATCAACCTATGAATTGTTCACATTCTTACTACTAGCAACGGTACCCGCCCTATGGGCGGGGCTTCAATTGGGAGGCCCAAATGAAAAGGCAAAATATCGGAAATTGAAGCCTTTTTTTATTTTAAAAGATTTATATAAACATCCGTTAAATCATATCACACACAAATCATCAAAATCTAAACAGTATTTGTAGAATTTCAATAAAAGCCACATCACTGTTCATATCAGTAAATATTATTCTTTATTCCATCGTGTTTGGAAAAACTGGAAAATTGGAAAAATTGGAAATAGAAAATATTGGAAAAACAATATAGCCTATTTTACTCCAGGGAGTCCCAGGATTACCCACCCAAAATTTCATTGCGATCGGTTCAGCCGTTTTTGTGGTACCTGGGAACAGACGGACGGACATTTGGTGAATTATAGTAGGACTAGTAACGGTACCCGCCCTATGGGCGGGGCTTCAATTGGGAGGCCCAAATGAAAAGGCAAAATATCAGAAATTGAAGGCTTTTTTTATTTTAAAAGATTCATATAAACATCCGTTAAATCATATTACACGCAAATCATCAAAATCTAAACAGTATTTGTAGAATTTCAATAAAAGCCACATCACTGTTCATATCGGTAAATATTATTCCATCGTGATGGGAAAAACTGGAACATTGGAAAAAAATTGGGAAAACAATATAGCCTATTTTACTCCAGGGGGTCCCAGGAATACCCACCCAAAATTTCATTGCGATCGGTTCTGCCGTTTTTGCGGTACCTGGGAACGGACGGACAGACGGACATTTGGTGAATTATAGTAAGATACTGACTTAGCGTACCTAAGATTTGCTGCATCGCTTGTGTAACACTTTTTTTTTTTCATGTATATATATATATATTTTCTTGTGTTGTTGTTGTTGTTGTTGTTGTTGTTGTTGTGTTGTGTTGAGTGTAACACAGATGTTTATTCTTTTTCGAGATGAAGTGGTTGGAAATAAGAAAGGTTTTTGTGTTAAACCATGTGTTAAACCAAACCTCAAAGGTAGCTGGAAGTGGTTGGAAATATGAAAGTTTGAGGAGATGAGGCAAATGTAGACCGTTTTGTAGATGATTGTCAAACCTTTTTGTTTCCTTGCTATTTATTTCCCATTGTAGATGCCAGAGGAGGATGCATTCTGTGTCTTTGTAAAACTCATGCAGGAGTATCGATTGCGTGAGCTCTTCAAACCCAGTATGGCGGAGTTAGGCCTCTGCATGTACCAGCTGGAGAACCTCATTCAGGTATCTTGATCGGCGCTCTCGTCTCACCTGTCGGTTTCGGTGGTGGACACCGTGCCAACACTTCAGTTGGTACCAGTTGTCAAGTGGAATTGTCGTTCTCCTTGCAGTGCAGAAATCTTTGCAGTTATTTGTAAGCCAATGATTATTGGTCTTTGCTGCACGTAATTCAGTGTTTATTATCGACAAATATGGGACTTTAAAATACCGCAAAAGCTTTTGTAGGATGTTTGGAAATTTGACATCAAATAGGGTGCAACTTTGCGTCCTGTGGTTTGCTTTGTAAAATTGAGCAGGTATATCCTGTGGTTGAGCATTGTTTATTAACTTTGCCACCGAAGGTGGATGGAGGTTATGTTTTCACCCCTGTCTGTTTGTCTGTTTGTTTGTGAACAAGATATCTCAAAAAGTTGTGGACGGATCGGACGAAATTTGGTAGAGATGTTGCGTATGTGACGAGGACGAAACGCTTAGATTTTGGTGAAGATCCGGATCCGGATCCGGCTGGTAGAATTTTTAAAGTGATTCTTCACCATTGGGAGACAGGGCCAAAGACGATACATAGCAGGATGTCTCAAAAAGTTATGGACAGATTTGGACAAAACTTGGTGCACAGATTGTGTGTGACAAGGAAGAATCGATTCGATTTTGGTGAAGATCTAAATATGGATTCAGATACAAGAATTATTCAATTGTGCAGTATTTCTTCTCTATTGAGAGATAGGATGAAAAACGATATATATATATATATATAACATGATATTTTAAAAAGTTATGGACGACTTATGACTAAACTTGGGGGATGAGCTGGTTAGGTGACAAGAACAAGCCGATTCGATTTTGGTTCAGGGTCCGAATCCAGATCCGGCCTATCAGTAGGATAGAAACCATCAACTGTTCAGCATGGGGGAGGTGTGCGCTTTACCGAGTGCCGTTCTAGTTTATTTTTTGTGAACAAACGAGTCAGACTGCGGCAATCTCGTTGATTTGTAAGATGTTTATTTTGTCATGGACGGACCTGAATTAAGATTGTTAAAATTGATTGTTTTATTGTACAGGTCAATGTACATGTACGTAAACAGCTGGGTCTTAAACCGTCCATACACTAAGGTTCCATTTCATCTGCTCCGGCTCTCTGGGTTCGATTCCTGACCCGACAATAAATTATTGTCACCCCGGTGTTTCACAGGGAGGGCCTTCCCTCAATGAGTGTGCCATATTATTGGTTGAAGCGTTGATCTGGGGATCCGTCTGCCAGCATTAGCTGCTGCTGATGAGGCGTTAAGGACCCCACAATGACTTTAGCAAGGTTTTTTTTGTTCACATCGTTGAGGCTCGTGGAAGAGCTAGTACTAGTACACTGAATAGAACAGGATGCAACAGGCCAAAAGGAACAGCAGTGAGGTGTGGTATCAATCTTGGGGGGGGGGGGGGGGGGGGGGAGGGTAGGGGACCATCAACATGGCAACAGCAGTGTCAACATATTCCATCAACATCATCCATCAACATAATCATCATCATCATCATCATCATCATCATCCATCAACATATTCCATCAACATCATCCATCAACATAATCATCATCATCATCATCATCCATCAACATATTCCATCAACATCATCCATCAACATCATCATCATCATCATCATCATCCATCAACATATTCCACCAACATAATCATCATCATCCATCAACATATTCCATCAACATCATGCATCAACATAATCATCATCATCCATCAACATATTCATCATCATCCATCAACATATTCATCATCATCCATCAACATATTCATCATCATCCATCAACATATTCATCATCATCCATCAACATATTCATCATCCATCAACATATTCATCATCATCCATCAACATATTCATCATCATCCATCAACATATTCATCATCATCCATCAACATATTCCATCAACATATTCATCATCATCCATCAACATATTCATCATCATCCATCAACATATTCCATCAACATATTCCATCAACATATTCCATCAACATATTCCATCAACATATTCCATCAACATATTCCATCAACATATTCCATCAACATATTCCATCAACATATTCCATCAACATATTCCATCAACATATTCCATCAACATATTCCATCAACATATTCCATCAACATATTCCATCAACATATTCCATCAACATATTCCATCAACATATTCCATCAACATATTCCATCAACATATTCCATCAACATATTCCATCAACATATTCCATCAACATCATCCATCAACATAATCATCATCATCATCCATCAACATAATCATCATCATCACCCATCAACATATTCCATCAATATCATCCATCAACATAATCATCATCATCCATCAACGTATTCCATCAACATCATCCATCAACATATTCCATCAACATCATCCATCAACATATTCCATCAATATCATCCATCAACATAATCATCATCATCAGCCATCAACATAATCATCATCATCCATCAACGTATTCCATCAACATCATCCATCAACATATTCCATCAACATCATCCATCAACATATTCCATCAACATATTCCATCAACATAATCATCATCATCCATCAACGTATTCATCATCATCCATCAACATATTCCATCAACATAATCATCATCATCCATCAACATATTCCATCAACATAATCATCATCATCCATCAACATATTCCATCAACATAATCATCATCATCCATCAACGTATTCATCATCATCCATCATCATCATCCATCAACATATTCATCATCATCCATCAACATATTCATCATCATCCATCAACATATTCATCATCATCCATCAACATATTCATCATCATCCATCAACATATTCATCATCATCCATCAACATATTCATCATCATCATCCATCAACATATGCCATCAACATATTCATCATCATCCATCAACATATTCATCATCATCCATCAACATATTCATCATCATCATCCATCAACATATTCCATCAACATATTCATCATCATCCATCAACATATTCATCATCATCCATCAACATATTCCATCAACATATTCATCATCATCATCCATCAACATATTCCATCAACATATTCCATCAACATATTCCATCAACATATTCCATCAACATATTCCATCAACATATTCCATCAACATATTCCATCAACATATTCCATCAACATATTCCATCAACATATTCCATCAACATATTCCATCAACATATTCCATCAACATATTCCATCAACATATTCCATCAACATATTCCATCAACATATTCCATCAACATCATCCATCAACATAATCATCATCATCCATCAACGTATTCCATCAACATCATCCATCAACATATTCCATCAACATCATCCATCAACATATTCCATCAATATCATCCATCAACATAATCATCATCATCAGCCATCAACATAATCATCATCATCCATCAACGTATTCCATCAACATCATCCATCAACATATTCCATCAACATCATCCATCAACATATTCCATCAACATCATCCATCAACATAATCATCATCATCCATCAACGTATTCATCATCATCCATCAACATATTCCATCAACATCATCCATCAACATAATCATCATCATCCATCAACGTATTCATCATCATCATCATCATCATCATCCATCAACGTATTCATCATCATCATCCATCAACAACAGCAGCGTTGGAGTCAACAGAGGTAGACTTGGACAAATAATGGGTTTGGGGAGAAATTGAGGTCGGAGAAGATGCATGGGGTGGAGGGGGGGGGGGGGGGGGAGGGTGGGACAAGATGGACACAGAAAGAAGCTCTCGGGAGGGAAAACTGAAAATTTGGAAGGAGGAGGAATTGGAGTGGGGAGTTGAGGGGGTTAATGAGTGTAGATAATTTCAAGGTTTTGGATTTGAGACAATCTGAGATGGTGGTGAACAACTGTCTTGAAAACCTAGAGGGAAGAATGAGAATGAAGAGAATGTGGAAGTTGATTCCACAGGCAGGAAAAAAAGAGGAACAAATGAGTGGCAGTGAGCAGTGATCCTGGATATAGGTAATCTCACCAGAAGTGGATTGATGGTGGACCGGGTGTGCCCTGGAAAAACCTTGGTGGGGACAAAGCACGGAAGGAGCAGAGGGCGCAAGACCAGAAAGGAGGCATGGAAGACAGAGAGTCCCCCGACCTGTCTGCGATGGGAAAAGATAGACCCATAGACTGAGCTTCATCGTTTGAGATTCCAACGATCATGAAGCCCTTGTTTCTACAGCATCAAGCAGAGCAAGAGGTGATGCAGGGGAGAGATGAAAGATTAGGCCCCAAACATCAGCTTCTCTTCTCTCCACGGCATATTAATCGCCATGTAAGGTATTAATGCGGTTTTGAGAACCCACACTCTTGTAAATATCACATTATTAAAGGGTTAAAGGTGCACCCCATAGTTAGGCCACAAGCAACACGTAGGTCATCATAGGACTTCAGTTATTTCATTAGTATGTGTATAGGAAAGGCCATGTTTCCAATAGTTGAATCTGCGTTGTGTCAATCAAATAAGGAGTAGGTCCCCATTCCGTCCATTTTGCAGCCTCCCTCTCCAAGCGACGCCATTACGCGCCCTCCAGTCAATGCCCCATGGCCCTCCCAAATTGTTACGCGCCTCGGCCAGCAGCGGCAGCCTTAGCTGCCCGTGAGTTTGCTCAACGCCGCCATAAGCCACGAGGTGAGACCCGAGAAAGGGGGCGGAGCGCCAGGAAGAAGGTGTGGCCACGTCAACCCACCATCAGGGCGTGGCCGGTAAGCGATGCCCAGCCAACCAGGGCTGAGGTAGGATCGCCTGATAGGCGTGGCTTTTGGGCTCGCGGAGCGATCGCTGCTTGATTTATAAAAGCACGAACGCAAAGACTTTTTACAGGACTGCGCGTGGAGGACTGTCGTGATTGAAAGAGAACTGTTTGGGAGAGCACTCATAAGGGAGGACTGTGAGGACTGCAAGGAAGCGCGCTGATGAAGAGGACATTGGAGAGGGGGCGTTTGGCGCGAATAGTACGCATATTACGTACGCAGCACACCAGCCTTCCCCCCGTTATATAATTGTCCGTTCGCGTTCCACGACACGCGAAGCTGCCTGCCGGGTTTCGTCCGTTGGACCGGAGCCTGGATCGGAGCCTGAACTGGAGCCGGGCTGGAGCCTGGATGCGTTGGTGACCATCAACCATCTACAATCCCCGTGTGAGTGTCTGAGAAGGGCCCGTTTGTCCTGGGGTATTAAGAATAAGACTGTTTAAGGCTGCCCTGTGTGCTTCTTCTTCGTCTTCCTATCCTGTACATTTCTTTCGTTTCCTCTTCTTCTTTCTTTGTACATAATTAATAAACCAATCTGTTCTTCCTATTTTCTGGGTTTCCTCTTATTCGATCGCATCCGTCTTTTCTCTCATTGGGTAAACGTGGCACAATCGGAACCGCCATAATCGGGTTTAGTCCCTGTTAATGGCCCGAATCGCGGCTCGCTTCGCTCGGCATGTCCACTAACCCCGTGGTTCGGGCGGGAGTTATTTCCTTGCTTCACGGTCGGTGTTGGTAATTAGGTATTAGGACTAAGTCGACCAATAACCCTACCTAATACCGACCGGAAGGAACGTATAACTTCCAGGACTCGGGTTGGCCAGATAAAAGGACAAGGGGATTAACCCCCTCCCCTTGATAAGGGGAGAGCCAACGTTCGAGATCCGCAACAGTACTATCTATATATATAAAACACAGTTTGTGTGTGTGTGTGTGTGTGTGTGTGTGTGTGTGTGTGTGTGTGTGTGTGTGTGTGTGTGTGTGTGTGTGTGTGTGTGTGTGATGTTACCGATAGACTCCTAAACGGAGAGGCTCACGTACTTGATATTTGGCACAGACATGGCCATTGAGCCTGGTAAGAACATGGCCGACCTAAAAATTTATTTCATAATATTTTTAAACCATATTTTTACCTCAGCGCATTTCAGCGAGGAATATTATGCACGGAATCTGACCGGTCGCAGAGCAGCGCGCTGATTCACTCAGAGCGATCACGTGATGTTCCTTGCCGCCATTAACTCAGTTACGCGTTCGCACGTATTTCAGAGCGAAAAGCGATTGCCTTTTTTCACATTTGAGCGAGGAACATTGCCATTCACACCACATAGGTTTTTTTTCGCTTTCATCTTTAGATCCATATTTTTTGCCATAACGTAGCGCATTATGGCTCTCTCGAGCTCGAGTTAGCCAATCACCTGGGAGCATGAGGCCACGTTGGCCACGCCCACGACAGGACGCAGAGTTGCAATCGATCGCTCAGAGCGATCACGTGATGTTCCTTGCCGCGCGATTGCGTTTTTTCACATTTCAGCGAGGAACATTGCCATTCACACCACATAGGTTTTTTTTTCTTTCATCTTCAGATCCATATTTTTTGCCATAACGTAGCGCATTATGGCTCTCTCGAGCTCGAGTTAGCCAATCACCTGGGGGCATGAGGCCACGTTGGCCATGCCCACGACACGACGCATTGTTGCAATCGTGCGTTTGCGTCGTTTCTTACCACGTGTAAACGTGGTATTTTGTCTAGAGTATTTTGAATTTGGTATTTTGAATTTGTCTACGAGTGAGTGACTGGAAGACTGACTGTGATAAAGGCAGTGGCACCGAAGAAAAGAAATTTGTCACGTTCAACCTCCCGAACAAGGAAAATCGCTGATCGGAGACTCCATGAAGCCGATGAAGGTACTTTTCACCATCGACAAGCCAATCAAGAACGTGTCTCCAGATTCAGACAGCGAGAGACAGAAGATGAGACAGTGGCACGTCTAAACGCCAATCAACAACGTGTGGCGAGGGCCAGACAGCGAGACAGAAGATGAGACAAAGGCACGTCTAAACGCCAATCAACAAAGTGTAGCGAGGGCCAGACAGCAGGAGACAGAAGAACAGCGCCAAAAACGACTCAAACGGCACAGAAAACGCTGAAGCAACCGCGTAATGTTGCGGTGCTGTTTAACTCTGAGTGAGAATAGTTCTAAATTTTAAAAACGTTCATCTGATATTTGTGATTTATTTCAAACAAACTGTATTTCCCATCTACACGGCCATGTATTCCTATTAAACACGGCACCCCTCCCCCCCCTCCCCCCCCTCACCCCCCTCACCCCTCCCACCCCTCACCCTCCCATCCCTCACCCTCCCATCCCTCACCCTCCCCCACCTCCCCCCTCCCCTCCCCCTCCCCCTCCCCCTCCCATCCCTCACCCTCCCCCTCCCCCTCCCATCCCTCACCCTCCCCACCTCCCCCCTCCCCTCCCCCTCCCATCCCTCCCCCTCCCATCCCTCCCACCCCATTAAGGCCATTAAAAGGCCAGTGGTTCCCAAACCTTTTTGTCCACGACCAAAAAATTCAAATCCCAATAGAGTTCAATGTAATTTCAAATCTTCAACCTGAAATACAGAGTGAATTAAATAATGTAATCTCGTTGTAAAATCCCTTTGCTGGTTCTTGGGATTTTCACCTGCACTGTTTACTGATAAATGTTCAAATAATTTGTCAATATCGTAATCTGAATGATCGCCTGCGATTTGCGAGGACCAATCCACCTCAGCGAATGGCCGGCTTGAGTAACGAGTGGTGAAGTGTTTGATGTTTGTGTTCCTCTTTACACAGGAGCAGTTACCGGAATTGAACGTTCACTTTCAAGCTCAAAGTTTCCACACAACGATGTATGCCTCCTCGTGGTTCCTAACGCTGTTTCTTACGACCTTCCCACTGCCACTTGCTACGCGCATATTTGACATCTTTCTATCTGAGGTAAAGGAGCTATATATATATATACAGTGCATTCAGAAAGTATTCAGACCCCTTCACTTTTTTCACATTTTGTTATGTTGCAGCCTTATGCTGAAATCGTTTAAATTCGTTTTTTCCCTCATCAATCTGCACTCAATACCCCATAATGACAGAGAAAACAGGGTTTTAGAAAGTTTTGCAAATTTATTAAAAGGAAAAAACTGAAATATCACATTGGCATAAGTATTCATACCCTTTGCTATGACACTTGAAATTTAGCTCAGGTGCCTCCCATTTCTCTTGATCATCTTTGAGATGTTTCTACACCTTGATTGGAGTCTACCTGTGGTAAATTCAATTGATTGGACATGATTTGGAGAGGCACACACCTGTCTATATAAGGTCTCACAACTGACAATGCATATCAGAGCAGGGGAGAAGGGCCTTGGTAAGAGAGGTGACCAAGAACCCGGTGGCCACTCTGGCTGAGCTCCAGAGATCCTGTGTGGAGATGGGAGAAACTTCAAGAAGGACAACCATCACTGCAACACTCCACCGATCTGGTCTTTATGGCAGAGTGGCCAGACGGAAGCCTCTCCTCGGTGAAAGACACATGAAAGCCGCTTGGAGTTTGCAAAAAAGCACCTAAAGGACTCTCAGACTGAGAAACAAGCTTCTGTGGTCTGATGAAACCAAGATTGAACTGTTTGGCTTCGAAGGTGTAGAAACAGCTCAAAGATGATCAAGAGAAATCGGAGGCACCTGAGCTAAATTTCAAGTGTCATAGCAAAGGGTTTGAATACTTATGTCAATGTGATATTTCAGTTTTTTCTTTTTAATAAATTTGCAAAACTTTCTAAAATCCTGTTTTCTCTTTGTCATTTTGGGGTATTGAGTGCAGATTGATGAGGGAAAAAATGAATTTAAACGATTTCAGCAGAAGGCTGCAACATAAAATGTGAAAAAAGTGAAGGGGTCTGAATATTTTTGGAATGCGCTGTACATATACGTCATTTGAAGCTGAACGTTGAGCTTGCAAATATATCACATGCAAAAGAAGGACATTAGGCAACGATAAATGCATCAACATGTTTTTTTTTTATGCCTCCGCTGACTAAGTCGCCAGCAGCATTATTGTTTTGAGTTGTCCATCTGTCCATCCGTCCGATAGGTTTTCGTTACCACGATAACTTGAGAACCGCTCAAGGGATCTAAGTCAAATTTGGTACATGTACATATAATGATGTAACGATTAACTGATTAGATTTTGGGGTCAAAGGTTGGAGGTCATGGTAAGTTAAAAAAAACAAAATAAGAAAATCCTCTTGCTGCGCACGGTAACTTTTGAACCAGTGATGGGATTTTGACCAAAGTTGCTACAAGTAAGTATTATGATGCACAAATGAATGGATTCGATTTTGAGGTCAAGAGGTCAAAGGTCAGAGTCCGTAATACGTTTTCGTTACTACAATAACTTAAGAACGGCTGAAGAGCACCAAGTCAAGCTTGTTACATACAAGTATGTACTTTGATGAAAAGATGAACTGATTCGATTTTGGCATCAAACGTCAAAGTTAATGTCAGGTAAAAGTGTGATACTTGAGAACAGCTGAAGGGATTTAAATCAAACTTGGTAAATGTATGCATAATAATGATGTAATAATGTGGAGGCCCTGACCATGTTGAAACCTGTTCCTGCAGGGGCTGGAGATCGTGTTCCGCGTTGGACTGGCTGTGCTCCAGGCCACGCAGTCCGATCTGCTTCAGTTCGACATGGAAGGGATGCTGCAGGTACTATTGATCCATTGTTTTGCATTTGATAGTAAAACACTGCTGACTGTTGAGATTTGGGGGGGGGGGGGGGGGGGGGATTGGCGATGGCACGCCACCGACTTCACTCTCGTTAGTTTTATCAAGAGTACCTGAGTAGTAGATCAAAATGTGTGGAGAGAATCACAAAATCAGAATGATCTAGAACAGCACTCGGTAGAGCACATACATCCACCAGCCTGAACTGTTTATGTTTTGTATCCCATTGATAGGCCGGATCTGGATTCGCATACATTTACCAAGCCGACAGTCACCGGAGGCATTATGTTTTCGGGTTGTCCGTCCGTCCGTCCAACCGTACGGGCTAAACCTCGTTTTTCTCAGCAACCATATGTGCGATTGAGACGAAGCTTTCAGGGTAGGAGTGACACCCATGCAGAATGTTTTTATGATAATTGTGACGTCATAGGTCATGTGGTATGGCAGCCATCTTGGATAGAAAAACTAACCTCATCCGATCAACACGAAACTTCACAAACGTGATCCCCTACCCATACATATGCAGAGTGATGGCATCTTCCCATTGAGACTATGCGGAGGCATATTGGCGACAGTCACATTGTTCTAGTCAAGTGTATCATGCTTTAGAGCTTAGAGCTTAGCGTTGGTTCTACCGAAGCAGTTTCTTGACTTGGGTAACAATCCTGGATGGGCTTCCACTCCGAAACAGAGTGCAAAAGAGGTTATTAATATGAATAATTGTTGATTTTCAAAATCGAGGCTCAAAAAACTCTGCAATCTATTTGGATAATACTGTACTTGGAATATAAGCAGTTAAGTAAGGGATTTATGCAAGGAATGATAACACGCTTAAATATCAAGCCATCCATGATGCTAACCCCGTAGTGCTGCTGTTGCACCCTGTGATAGACAAATGTTCTATTCGAACTTTTTTTTTCTTCTTTAAATCGGTCATGATTGTTTAAGAATATTTTATGCAGTTGAGTTGAAATTTTTTTTTTTTTTTTAGCAATGTTGATGTTTGCAATTTTGCAGCATTGCTGGTCGGTACATATAATCTGTCTATTGTTCTGGTACCACAGTACTTCCAGAAAAGTTTGCCCCACATGTTCGACAACAATCATGATCGTCTGATAAACCTGGCCTTCCAGGTTAAGTACAACCCTCGGAAGATGAGGAGGTGAGTACAATTAATAAATTGTCTTGTTTATTTACTTGTGTCAAGAACAGGATTGGTCCTCGAACGCTACCTTGAGGGACACCGGGCATCATCATGGGATATGATTCCACCCATAACAACCTGCTGCTTACAAATGCACAGGAAATCTGATAGCCAATCTAGGAGGAAATGCCAGATACCATAGCTGACAGTTTGGAAATCATGGTGAGGCACAATATAGATTAAAATCCACAGGTGGAGTCCAGTGAGATGGTCCTGACCTCTTGTTTGAGATTGAGGGCATCCATCCGTTGCTGACATTGCAGAAGCCACACATATATATATATATATATATATATATATATATATATATATATATATATATGTCATGGGTGGAAGCCAAACTGATGCTCGGAGATGGGAGAGTTGTAAAATAGTTGAGTCGGTAGGTCTGCTACAGTTATCGATTCCATCACTTTGTTGTTATGATGGATTGAAGGGTCACAGGTCTGGTGATTGATCAGGTGAGTTTTGGCACCATTCATATAAATTGGACCGAGGAAAAAGGCAAAGGAAAACTACAGGGTTCATAGAACACCTTACCCCATGCAGTGTCTAGGTCTGTCATTAAATTGAAATAAAATAATGATTTTAAAGGTCATATAAAAAATACATGCAAAGCTCTTATACCATACCACTACCTCTTAGCCGTTCCTTATCACCCATGTTTCGCATTACACTCGATAAAATTTGGGGAACAAATCCATTGAAACCCACCACAAATTGTGTATAATATAAAAATATATAACCACCTTTAGAGGCCATTTTTCCCCGCAAAACGGGGGTTGGCCTTTTTCGGTTGGGAACCGTGGTTGTTGTTGTTTTTTGGTCCCCCTTTTGAAGCAATGTTTTACGGCCGGATGCCCTTCCTGACGCCAACCCTTTTTGCCGCCTTTAACGACAAACAGGGAATTACCAGTGAACTGGTACTCAATTAGCCGACCTCGGAAGGATGACAGGCTGAGTCAACCCCCCTGGCGTTAATTCAGCGATCGACCGGGATTCGAACCCAGGATCCTAGGATCCTAAGCCGGCACCCTAGCCGCTAGCCCAACACCAGGGTTACGAAGGAAATGCACCCGACTGCTTACGTCATCTCGTGAAGCCAATGACTCATCCCATTAGCGTTTAGCGTCATAGCAAGCATCTCCTCACATGTGTCCCTATCCACCGGTGCCATCACCCATTTGTACGATCTCGGAATGATGTCTGGAAAATTGCCTGCAAGTTATGGTGCTGGGGATATTACCTGCACATCCAAGTTGATGAGAAAAAGCATATCCACAGCAGTAGCTCCCACCCTCGTCTCCCACTGCTGCCTTGTTGGAGGAGCAGGAGCGGAGGCAGTGGTTCTAAATATGAAAAGCTCCGATAATTCTTTACAGTAAAATTTATTTCTTGTGTTATTATTTTATGTTCTTATGATTGTTATTTACATGAACAAAGCCTTTGTTTACTTATAAAACTCCATAATAACATCTGTAGTGCTATTACTGATACCCAACTAAGCAGATTAAAGAGCTCATGTGCAAGATAACTCACTTGGGAACGTACATCTCCATAGGCACCATTTTATAATTACGTCTTATAGCGCTATTTTCTCATAACGCTCACTCCTGTGTTACACACCGTGAGCCTTATAAGAGGTATGCCTGTATTCGGAAGTTTACCGACGTTGATGCGGCATCTTTTACACCACCTTATTTAACACGTTACATTAGTTATTCGTGCCTGTTGTTTGTGTCCTTTATGACGGCCTTAAAAACAGTACATTTCCTGTTTGGAATGATTTTCAATTTTGTTTGACTGCCACACAGGCAGAGAGAGTAAAAATATTATGTCACTCCTCTCTGCGCATGTGCAATCAGGACAAATTCAGAGCCAAAATATTGCTAAACGACAGGTTCGTTTTCCAATTCGTGTTCAAAATATAACATTCAATTGAAATGAAGTTGTTCCTCGATGGATGGACGGATGGAGGGACGGACAGGCGGAAGTGAAACTATTACTTAACCCCGCTTTTCGCTTCGCGTGCGGAGGCGGAGAGGGGGTGGGGTGGGAGTTAAAGAAAGAAGAAAAGAGTATTCAAGGTAGATACATGCTTTTTTAGTGTTAAGGCACTCTTGCCACCTGGGCCAGTAGTGCTGAAGAGAATGAGCATGTATATATATATTGTTGCGGAACCCAACGTCGGCCTCTTCCCCCTTATCGAGGGGGGATTAATCCCCTCTTCTATGACTGACCGACGTGGTCCCGGGGGTATGACGTCACGCCCGGTCGGCGCTGGGTAGGGTATTAGGCCCAACCGTCCTATGACCTAAATACCAGCACCTCCCGGCACGCAAGGAAACACCCCTCGCTCATGGCCGCAGCATAATGGATGGATTGCGCCGAGCGAAGCGAACTGCGGCGTGAGCCGTTTACCGAAGACTAAGCCCGATTCCAGTGCGTCGGCCGAATCACGCCACGTACATCAATCTGGAAATCACTAAAGTGACCGAATCTGAAGAAGAATAACGTAGGAAGAACAAATATGATTTATTACCACTATTTACACAATTAAAAGTAACCAAGGAGGAAGAAGGATAAGAAAATAAATGCAGAAGGAGGGAAGAACCAGAAGACACAGTGAAACACTAGCTTACCTACTCAGTCTTACTTAAACCCCTGGACAACACAGAAGACGGACGAACAATCAGACTTACACGGGGGGGATGAAGGCAGGAACGAAGGCTGGAGGGAGAGGAAGGTTCAGTTCGGACCGGAGCACGGTCGGGCCAGGAGGGAGCAGCCGCCGCCCCCGTCTTGATCGGTCTCGCACGGCGCGTTCCTTTGCGGCTGGTGTAACTGCCGTCGAAGCCCAAAGCTGCTGTGGTTAAAGCTGCTCTGTGCTGGTGCGTCGCGTGCTCTCCAAGGACTCCGTTCGTGCGTCGCGTGCTCTCCCAGGGCTCATCTCTCGTATCTCATCTGAGGTGGGGGCGTCCCGCCGCGGGTTATATAGGCCACACCCTCAAACCTTTTCGAACCTCCTTGATCGTTCTCTCTACCCCTCTCTAAGCCAAACCCCTCGTTCTTGGTTGGTCGGCAAGGGCTCTCCTGGCTCCACCCTTTGATGATGAGGTGGAGACACGCCTTTCTTCTCTGCCCCGACCGCGTGCTCAATGGAGGCAAATGCAGCCAACCGCCCAATGCAATTGGCAATAGTGATGCCACAAACCTCATCCAAAGTTACTGGCACTTTGAAGATGCCATGGGGGCGTCGGAGGGACCTATCTTATTTAATTGATGCAACGCAATGAATTAGTGGACAACAGAGCCTTATACTGACATATATTAAGGACATAACTACCGAGGGGAAGTCTAAGATTTGCTACGTGTGTGCGATGGATTAACTAAGGGCGACCTTTGACCTTGATACTACAGAGGGTGATATTTACAACAAGTTTTACATCAAATTACAAAAAACACACAATTCCCAAATCCTCAACACTATATATATATATATATATATATATATATATATATATATATATATATATATATATACATAAATATATATTGTTACGGATTTCGGACGTCGGCTCTCCCCTTATCAAGGGGGGGTTAATCCCCTTGTCCTTTTATCTGGCCGACGCCGAGTCCTGGAAGTTATAACGTTCCTTCCGGTCGGTGGTAAATAGGGTTGTTGGTCAAGTCTTAGTCCAATTACCCAAGTACTACCACCGGCCGTAAAGCAAGGAAATAACTCCCGCCTGAACCACGGCGTTGGTGGACATGCCGAGCGAAGCGAGCCGCGATTCGGGCCGTTAGCAAGGACTAAACCCGATTCTGAGCGGTTTCTAATCGTGCCACATTTACCCAATTGAGAAAAGACTAATGCGATCGGATAAAGAGGGAAACCCAGAAAATAGGAAGAACAAAGATTGGTTTATTAACAATTTACAAGGAGAAGAGGAAACGAAAGGAATGTGCAGGGTAGGAAGAGGAAGAAGAAGAACACAGGGCAGCCTTGGACAGCGTTATTCTTAATATCCCAGACAAACGGGCCGGTCTCAGACACTCACACGGGGATTGTAGATGGTTTATGGTCACCAACGCGTCCAGGCTCCAGCCCGGCTCCGGTCCAGGCTCCGATCCAGGCTCCGGTCTAACGGACGAAACCCGGCAGGCAGCTTCGTATGTAGTTGGAACGCGACCGGACAATTATATAATGGGGGGAAGCTGGTGTCCTATGGCGTATGTAATAAATGCACACTCGTGCCAAACACCCCCTCTCTCCAAGGTCCTTTCGCACGGCGCGTTTCCAACCAGTCCTTTACAACGCCAATCGTACGACACCGTCTTGGACAGTTCTCTCATCAAGCGCGCCGTATATCTCTTCACAAAGGTGCGCTCTCCCGATAAGTCCTCCTTTAATAAGGTCCTCCTTTAATCAGCGCCACTGCACCAGTCCTTCGGTAAGTTCTCTCATCAAGCGTGCCGTATATCTCATAAGTCCTGTGAAAGGGCTTTGCGTTCGCTTCTATAACTCAACCAAGTGATCACTCCGCGAGCCCGAAAGCCACGCCTGTCGGCGATGTCACTTCAGCCCTGGTTGGCTGGTTATCGCTTACCGGCCACGCCCTGATGGTGGGTTGACGTGGCCACTCCTTCTTCCTGGCGCTCCACCCCCTTTTTCCGGGCCTCGCCTCATGGCTTATGGCGGCGTTGAGCGAGCGCTAAGGCAGCTGCTGCTGGCCGAGGCACGTAACACTTGGGAGGGGCCATGAGGTACAGACTGTAGGGCGCGTAATGGCATGGCTTGGAGAGGGAGGCTGTTAAAATGGACGAAAGGGCCTACTCCTTATTTGATTGACACAACGCAGATTCAACTATTGGAAACACGGCCTTATCTAAACACATACTAATGAAATAACTGAAGTCCTATGATGACCTACGTGTTGCTTGTGGCCTAACTATGGGGTGCAACCTTTAACCTTTTAATGATGTCATATTTATTTACAAGAGTGTGGGTTCTCAAAACCGCAACAATATATATATATATATATATACAGTGCATTCAGAAAGTATTCAGACCCCTTCACTTTCTTCACATTTTGTTATGTAGCAGCCTTTTGCTGAAATAGTTTAAATTCATTTTTTCCCTCATCATTCTACACTCAATACCCCATAATGACAAAGAGAAAACAGGATTTTAGAAAGTTTTGTAAATTTATTAAAAACAAAAAGCTGAAATATCACATTGACATAAGTATTCATACCCTTTGCTATGACACTTGAAATTTAGCTCAAGTGCCTCCCATTTCTCTTGATCATCTTTGAGATGTTTCTACACCTTGGTTGGAGTCCACCTGTGGTAAATTCAATTGATTGGACATGATTTGGAAAGGCACACACCTGTCTATATAAGGTCTCACAGCTGACAATGCATATCAGAGCAAAAACCAAGCCATGAGGTCGAAGGAACTGCCTGCAGAACTCAGAGACAGGATTATGTCGAGGCACAGATCTGGGGAAGCCTCCAAAAAAAATTTTCTGCTGCATTGAAGGTTCCCAAGAGCACAGTGGCCCCCATAATTCTTAAATGGAAGAAGTTTGGAACAACCAGGACTCTTCCTTGAGCTGGCCACCCGGCCAAACTGAGCAATCGGGGGAGAAGGGCCTTGGTAATAGAGGTGACCAAGAACCCGATGGTCACTCTGGCTGAGCTCCAGAGGTCCTGTGTGGAGATGGGAGAACTTCCAGAAGGACAACCATCACTGCAACACTCCACGGATCTGGGCTTTATGGCAGAGTGGCCAGACGGAAGCCTCCCCTCAGTGAAAGACACATGAAAGCCGCTTGGAGTTTGCAAAAAAAGAACCTAAAGGACTCACAGACTGTGAGAAACAAGATTCTGTGGTCTGGTGAAACCAAGACTGAACTGTTTGGCTTCCGCCCCGCTTCCTCGCTCCACCCTCCTTCCTTTCTCTCTTTCCTCTCTGCTCCTCCCCCTCCTCGCTCCCCCACCCCTCCTTCCCCCCTCCCTCCTCTCTCCCCCTTGCCCCCTCCCCCTTCCCTCTCTCTCTCCTCCCCCTCCTCCTCTCCTCCACCCCTCCTCCACCCCTCTCCCATCCTCCTTTCCTCCCCCCTCTTCATATTTCCGTCAGCAAGCGACGCATTGTTACCTGGCAACGCCGGGTACTTTTGCTCGTATATATATATATATATACTGTATATATATTGGAATTTTTCCACTGTGGCAGGAAGGAAGCTGTAGAATGATTTCATTGCTACGAACGAGGTAGAATGAGTTCTTGTCATTGTTTGGTTTGCACTCTTGTCATGTCAGAGGTCATGTGAGGTCATGTGAGGTAAAAATGTGATGCTTGAGAACTGCTTGAAGGGATTTACATCAAACTTGGTGCAAGGATGTAATAATGTCGCCTTGGCATATCGTTCGCAGAGTGCCATTCTAGTTTCCTTAATGCAGCTCAGAGCAGCACAGCATTAGTAGGGATCAATAATCCTCGTTGGAGGATGGCCATTAGATCAGGAATTGCAAGCAATTGCACTGCGTGCTGTGATATCAGCAAACTACATCAAAATGAGGATTTATCGTTCAATTGTTTGACTTGAAAAATATAAAAATTATCAAGTTTAGCTCATAAATAGATGTGAAAATTTTGGAAGTTATTATTTTTCAAACAAAAACTTCAAAGCTTACAGTTACATTTTTGTCAAAGTTTATACCGATATATTTTAATGGGACTGTCACTTGTCACCATCCATATAACTCGATGTGTCTTGGGAGAATAAGGGGTCAATGTATTGTTTCTAAAGACACAAGATGGAGGCTCATTGAAGAGCGAGAAGACGAGAGGCTAAAGTGGGAGTAGGGCCACGTTTGGACACAAGCAATGGAATGAACGAATGAACAGGAAGAGAGGGAAGGAAGACAGCAACGTGCAAGTAAGAGGGTTGTGTTAGGTAGGGTTAATGGGGAGGTGGGGAGGGCGGGAAGATATAATGGATACAGATGACATGAGATGGTCGTACATTGCTTGTTGAAAGTGCTGGTGGGAATAGTACGATTGAATTGCCTCTGGAAAGCCGTTCCACAAACGAGAGTAAATAGTGGAGGTAAGCCTGGATTTTGAAAGCTGGACCTGAAGGGGGTTGCTGGACCTGGAGGGGGTGGCTGGACCTGGAGGGGGTTGCTGGACCTGGAGGGGGTTGCTGGACCTGGAGGGGGTTGCTGGACCTGAAGGGGGTTGCTGGACCTGGAGGGGGTTGCTGGACCTGGAGGGGGTTGCTGGACCTGGAGGGGGTTGCTGGACCTGGAGGGGGTTGCTGGACCTGGAGGGGGTTGCTGGACCTGGAGGGGGTTGCTGGACCTGGAGGGGGTTGCTGGACCTGGAGGGGGTTGCTGGACCTGGAGGGGGTTGCTGGACCTGGAGGGGGTTGCTGGACCTGGAGGGGGTTGCTGGACCTGGAGGGGGTTGCTGGACCTGGAGGGGGTTGCTGGACCTGGAGGGGGTTGCTGGACCTGGAGGGGGTTGCTGGACATGGAGGGGGTTGCTGGACCTGGAGGGGGTTGCTGGACCTGGAGGGGGTTGCTGGACCTGGAGGGGGTTGCTGGACCTGGAGGTGGTTGCTGGACCTGGAGGGGGTTGCTGGACCTGGAGGGGGTTGCTGGACCTGGAGGGGGTTGCTGGACCTGGAGGGGGTTGCTGGACCTGGAGGGGGTTGCTGGACCTGGAGGGGGTTGCTGGACCTGGAGGGGGTTGCTGGACCTGGAGGGGGCTGCTGGACCTGGAGGGGGTTGCTGGACCTGGAGGGGGTTGCTGGACCTGGAGGGGGTTGCTGGACCTGGAGGGGGTTGCTGGACATGGAGGGGGTTGCTGGACCTGGAGGGGGTTGCTGGACCTGGAGGGGGTTGCTGGACCTGGAGGTGGTTGCTGGACCTGGAGGGGGTTGCTGGACCTGGAGGGGGTTGCTGGACCTGGAGGGGGTTGCTGGACCTGGAGGGGGTTGCTGGACCTGGAGGGGGTTGCTGGACCTGGAGGGGGTTGCTGGACCTGGAGGGGGTTGCTGGACCTGGAGGTGCACCATCAAGTTGCTGGAGTGGGTCGGAGGGCTGAGAGAGCAAAGGGAGTTAGATCAGAGGGGGACCTGGTAAGAAGATGGAGATGGCACCAACCTGTCTGAGAAGTGAGAGTAACCGGCCTCGAGCTTCAGCCTCATCACAGATGTCAATTAGAACGCCACTCAGTAGAGCGCATACTCACGCCGTGGGTCAAGTTGGAATAGTACGATTTCACAAAAGTTTGAGGGAGTAGTTCAGTGACAACACAAGACAAGACAACGCAAGACAGACACTGCACATATATATATTTAGAATATATATAGAAGATAATGTTTTTAAAAAACAAGGCAATTTCACTTACATTTTCGGATTCAGCGTTCAATTCTATATAAAGTGAGTATTTTGAGGCATGTGTGACTTCAAATAAAATTGTAAGCCGGGAAAAACGTTCGTTTCATTCCTTAGGGATACAACATGTAAAACTGGCCCAAACGTGAAAACAAAACTCGCTCATTTTAAGTCGTACAAGGTAATGCGACCACTCATTCTTCTGGGAAGAATCCTGTGCACATGCTTGTCACACTTACAAGTCACCTAAGTCTTTATAAGTTCATCAAATACTGACACCGCGATTGACATTCGCTGAGGTAAATGTTGATATCTCTTCTGAGGTAAAAAACAAAAACGAAACAGTTTTAAAGCATTATACGTATCAAACGATACATTTTATGAAACGGGGAAACCGAATACACACTTTGGTGGTTTTAAAATGACAGAATATGTCTTTATTAGAAAGAAGAAAAAAAAAAAAAGAACCTTGAAGATGACGCTGCTAAGAAAATACACCACTCTAATGCATAACCACGAGTTTAAACTACATTTACAACAAATATGAAAACTATTTTCATATCACAATGTTGAATATAGAATATATAGAAGATAATGTTAAAAAAAAAATGAGCCCTATCTTCCAATGGTAAAAAATCCTTCAAAAAATTCCTGGATCGGGAATAATATCCTGAGCTTCACCAAAAACTAATCAATTCTTCCTTATCCCAAGGGCAATCATCCCACCAATTTCATCCAAATCCGTTCAGAACTTTTCCAGATATCTTGTTCACGAACACACACGGACACGATCGAATGCATTACTCCCTGGCGGGAGTAATAATGTTGACTTTTAAATTCCAGGTGGAACTTGTTTTTATTAATAAATCCTTTTTACCCTCGTCAGAAGAGATGGTATTGCATTTGAGTCCGTTTGTTTGTTTGTCCGCACAGAATAAATCTGATTTTCTCTGCAACCGTTGGTCCGATTGACAGGAAATTTTCACCATAGGTGCAACTCCACCTGCAGAATTTTAAATGATAATTTTGACATCATTGGTCACGTAGTATGGGCGCCATCTTGGAAAAATTGAAAAACCTTGCACCAATATATCTCCGAAAGTGCTGCATAGAAAAAATTAAGACATGGCTTATTGTAAAGAACTCTCCATGGGGAATAACATATGTTAGTCATATTTGCCTCCATTATGACGTCATAATTCAACGAGTACAAAAGTTCATCCGATCAAGATGAAATTTCTTGAGCATCATCTAGGGATAAATTGGTGGAGCAAAAAAAAAGATGACGTCATCGGTCACGTGGTTCGTCTGCCATATTTGTTTTTACACAAAAGCCTTAAAAACCACTAAAGACACGTCCTGGCGAGGGTCTGCAATCTCTGATTGATATTTCTTGTTTTAACATGCATTTATGACTTGATGGCAGAAAATCTGTCAGTCAGGAATTTGTATTACTAGTGCGTGCCCATACGTGCGGGGAGGTAAGTATGTGGACATACGTACGTTGACGTACGTACCAAAAATAAGGCCTCACTGTCCGGAAGTTCGCATATCGCAGTTACGATTAATCGCAAATTAGTTTTAATGGCCAATTCTTCAATTAGCGCCAACATATTTTGCAATTTCATCGCAAGGAAAAGCACAAAGAGAAGAGAACAACAAGCACACACGCGGTTCCTTCGCTGTAGCTTGACCGTACGTGCAAAAAAAAATTAAAACTTTCATCGTTCCTTCGGTCTTCGCTCTCGTCCTTCGCCATTCCTTCGCTCTCGTCCTTCGCTGTTCCTTCGTTCACGTACAAAACGTATGTGTTTGCTAAATAAATGGCCATAACTTGGTAACCACTTGTCCGATTAATAGCAAACCTTGAAAAGGCACATCCTCAGGTCCCCAGCAATATACCTGGCAAATTTCACTTAGATCGGACCAGTGGTTGTCGAGAAACAGCGGTCACAGACATACACACAGACAGACACACAGACACACAGAGATTGCTTGCATTATAGAGAGACTAGGGCATTGCCCGTACGTGGGTGCCCGTTCCTTGCCAAAAAAAAAAAAAACGCTACCCGTACGCTCTACCCCGCCCGTACGCCCGTAAACAAAAAAAACAACGCTCTTCGCTTCCGCCCTTCGCTCTGACTGAATTGGGAGAAATAATGCGCATATGAAATCGAGAAATTATTATTTTCTCCGGAAGAAATCGAATTACGAACCGTACCGTAATGGCGGTCAGCTCGTAACGCGCTCAGCTCCGCTCGTTCTCACATCGGCCACGCCTACGCAACAAAGCGTTCTGTGATTGGCTGCCGGAAGTGAAGTCTTCACTGTCCGGAAGTTCGCAAATCGTCGCAGTTACGATGAATCGTTTTAATTTAATCGCAGTTTGAATTCGTTTTAAAACATAGTTTAACGGCAACATAGTTTTCCAACGTGAAATAAATGAATACGCTCTCAAATGTGCCGTCCGAGGTAGAGTCTGATCGCCACGTTCGGCACACGTGATAGCTCGCTGCTCTCTGATTGGTTGAAGCGTTTTTTGGACATAGCTCGGTAAGTACTTGTCCGATTAATTTAAAACCTTGAAAAGGCACATCCTCGGGTCCCCAGCAATATACCTGGCAAGTTTAAAGTATATCGGACCCGTGGTTGTCGAGAAACAGCGGTCACAGACAAACACACACACAGACACACAGACACACAGACACACAGAGATTGCTGGAATTATAGATAGATGATTGTGTTATTAATTGTAAGCAGGCCTCTGAGCCATCTATTTATCATGAATGCAAATATTATGGAATTTTAACCCCACTTCCCTCTCCCTCAACCCACCATGTACACGCCCATCTGAATGAATGGATAAACAACAGCGGCCTTCCAAAGCAATATAAGAAAATGCCAAAGATGAACAATAAATAATGCAGTGATCCAACTGGATGTTTGCTCCTGTGCTTGTGCTTGTAGGTTGGAGCGTGAGTACAACACGCAGCGCAGCAAAGAGATACAGGAGCAGGTGGAGATGAAGGTGAGTTGGTAGAATAGGGCCGTGTGCTTTTGATGCGAGTTGTATTTAACCGTGTCCGGGATATTGCAAGTACAGCTCCGGTCTCCTCACTGGATTGTATCAGTGGAATGCTCAGGGGAAAAAAAACAGGCCCTGGAGATTTCATAAATGGAGCAATCGCATTGAGAAAGTCTTCTTTTGCAGAGATTACGGACGGAGAATCGCCTGCTGAGACAGCGAGTGGAGAACCTTGAAAAGGTGAGATGGTTCTTTGACTACCCTACAGTTTCCTTGCCTTCCCTTAATTTGCAATATCAACTGCTTTGATTCCTAGTTCATTTTTTTCCCACTTTGTTTTTCATGAATTTTTTTCAATTTTTTAATTTATTTCCGATTTTTTCCCCCCATATTTCATTAATTTAAGCATTTATTAATTTGTTTATTTTTACAGCATGAGGGCATTATCAGTTGATTAGTCGAAGTAAACATTTTCTAAGCTGCTATATGGTTCAATTGGAAACGTGATCTCCAATTCTACGTGCATGCGTACATATACGCGTTAAGTGAGTTTTTTTTTTTAATAGTGGTTAGGGTTAGGGTATTGAAATCAAGAATGCTGTGTTTTTTCACACTCATTAATAACCATAGAATTAGGACCAACAACGTTTTTCAACACAATTAATACACAAAATCAACCACACCGAAGAACCTACCAATATCCCTAACGTATTGTGAGTAGTGTATCATCCTCTACACAGAGACTCCATTCTACCAAAACAGTGTCTTGGAAAAGAGGTCCAGTCCTGGACGGGTCACCACTCTGACGGAGAAATTATCTACAATCATTGGAAATGAAATTTGCATCCTCTTTTCATTCAAAATTATTCACCCCCATTGAGAAACTCTTACAGATTCAATTTCAAACTCTTTTGCATTAAGTGTACCAAATAATATGGGATAACGTTTATATTTGTTGCCTGTGATTTTTTTTTTTTTGTAATTTTTTTGTAAAGTTTACATTTGTTGCCTGTGATTTATTTTTTATATTTGTAAATTTTTTGTAACGTTTACATTTGTTGCCTGTAATTTTTTTTTTTGTAATTATTTTTTAAAGTTTTCATTTGTTGGGCTCAGAATTGGCTGAAAGCTTCACACTGCAATTAAACCTCTTATGAGACATGACGTTCGTAACTGCCAAAATATGCAATCAACGTTGGAAAATATTTATCAAAAACCAAACGTTTTTTTTTTTTTTTTTTTTTTTTTTTCTCCCTCGTTACCTCCACCACCAAAGGTGGATGGAGGTTGTTTTCACCTCTGTTTGTTTGTGAGCAGGATATCACAAAAGGTTGTGGACAGATTCAGATGAAACTTGGTGAAGATCCGCATCCGGATCCGAGAATCTTTTGAAATCTCCAAGTGATTCTTCACCATTGAACGATAGGGCCAAAATCGATATAAGAACCACCTTTAGAGGCCATTTTTCCCCGCAGAGCGGGGGTTGGCCTTTTTCGGGCACCGTGGTCCCCTTTTTTGAAGCAATGTTTTATGGCCGGATGCCCTTCCTGCCACCAAACACGTTGGTCGCCTTTTGCGACACACAGGGAATTACCAGTGAACTGGTACTCAATTTGCCGACCTCGGAAGGATGAAAGGCTGAGTCAACCCCCCTGGTGTTAATTCAGCGATCGACCGGGATTCGATCCTAGGATCCCAAGCCGGCATCCTAACCGCGAAGCCAACTCCAGACTTAGGGCCAAAATAGATATATAGCACGATATCTCAAAACGTTATGGATGGATTTGGATGAAACTTGGGGTGGAGGCTGTGTGTGTGGCAATGACGATTTGATTTGATTTTGATGAAATTCCTGATCCGAATACTAGAATTTTAAAGTGATTCTTCACGATTGAGCGATAGGGCCAAAAACGATACATAGCACGATATCTCAAAAAGTTGTGGACGAGTTATGACAAAAAGTGGTGAATGAGTCGGGTAGGTGACAAAAAAAGGTCGATTAGATTTTGTTTCAGGTCCGGATGCAGATCCCGGGCTATGAGGACACAAAACGTAAACTGTTCGGCCTAGCGGAGTATGCGAGTGCCGTTCTAGTTTACTACTGCCATACGCTACACCTTCTAAAGGATTTTACCTTTACTACCCCAACCCTACTGCTGCTCTTAAACTTCTTCTTCGTATTGTTCTTTTTCAACTTCTCCCTTTTTCCTCCAACCTCTCTATACCGGTCCTTTCCTCGGCCCAACGCCTTCTGCTCGGTTGTAGGAAGCAACGGCTCTGGTTGATAAGGTTGTTCAGGTTGGTACAGATTTTTCTTTTTCATCTTAACATATTGACGCAGTGCACAGTGCCTGTCTCTGTTGGTGACTGCATGCATTTCTATGTTTTAACATTGTTTTGTGCACAATGTCTTTCCTATCCACCGTGCACATTTTCCCTCACTGGCAAACGCCACCAGCACAAGTTTAACGGGAATTCTGTCGTCCATGTTCATTGGAGACTTAAATTGAGGTGAATGTGATTGGTGGGTTACATAATTTTAGAACAAATTGTAACGGCTTGTGAAATGTATTTTTTTCCCCAGGGCCAGGTTATTCGAGCGCAGGAGAGTGAGGAAGCGAGTGCACTTCGGAGAGAAGGAAGTCAACTGAGGCAGCGGCTCTCTCAATGTCAAGGACAGCTACAGCAAAAAGAGACCGAGCGAGCGTGCCTCTCACAAGAACTGGTAAGAGCAATTTTATTTGGCAAGAAAGATGCCAAGGGTGGAGATCCGGGGTGCATGCCGATGCCAAGGGTGGAGATCCGGGGTGCATGCCAATGCCAAGGGTGGAGATCCGGGGTGCATGCCGATGCCAGGGGTGGATATCCAGGGTGCATGCCGATGCCAAGGGTGGAGATCCGGGGTGCTTGCCGATGCCAGGGGTGGAGATCCGGGGTGCATGCCGATGCCAAGGGTGGAGATCCGGGGTGCATGCCAATGCCAAGGGTGGAGATCCGGGGTGCATGCCGATGCCAAGGGTGGAGATCCGGGGTGCATGCCGATGCCAAGGGTGGAGATCCGGGGTGCATGCCAATGCCAAGGGTGGAGTTCCCAGGGTGCATGACAATGTCAAGGGTGGAGTTCCGGGGTGCATGATGATGCCAATGGTGGAGATCCGGGGTGCATGATGATGCCAAGGGTGGAGATCCGGGGTGCATGATGATGCCAAGGGTGGAGATCCAGGGTGCATGATGATGCCAAGGGTGGAGATCCAGGGTGCATGATGATGCCAAGGGTGGAGTTCCGGGGTGCATGCCGATGCCAAGGGTGGAGTTCCAGGGTGCATGACGATGCCAAGGGTGGAGTTCCGGGGTGCATGCCGATGCCAAGGGTGGAGATCCGGGGTGCATGACGATGCCAAGGGTCGAGTTCCAGGGTGCATGTCGATGCCAAGGGTGGAGATCCGGGGTGCATGTCGATGCCAAGGGTGGAGATCCGGGGTGCATGTCGATGCCAAGGGTGGAGTTCCAGGGTGCATGACGATGCCAAGGGTGGAGTTCCGGGGTGCATGACGATGTCAAGGGTGGAGTTCCGGGGTGCATGACGATGCCAAGGGTGGAGATCCGGGGTGCATGACGATGCCAAGGGTGGAGTTCCGAGGTGAATGACGATGCCAAGGGTGGAGATCCGGGGTGCATGACGATGCCAAGGGTGGAGTTCTGGGATGCATGCCGATGCCAAGGGTGGAGATCCGGGGTGCATGATGATGCCAAGTGTGGAGTTCTGGGGTGCATGCCGATGCCAAGGGTGGAGATCCGGGGTGCACGACGATGCCAAGGGTGGAGATCCGGGGTGCATGACGATGCCAAGGGTGGAGTTCCGGGGTGCATGACAATGCCAAGGGTGGACATCCGGGGTGCATGACAATGCCAAGGGTGTAGATCCGGGGTGCATGACGATGCCAGGGGTGGAGATCCAGGTGCATGACGATGCCAAGGGTGGAGATCCGGTGTGCATGACGATGCCAAGGGTGGAGTTCCGGGGTGCATGACGATGCCAAGGCTGGAGTTCAGGGTGCATGACGATGCCAAGGGTGGAGATCCGGGGTGCATGACGATGCCAAGGGTGGAGTTCCGGGATGCATGACGATGCCAAGGGTGGAGTTCCGGAGTGCATGACGATGCCAAGGGTGGAGTTCCGGGGTGCATGACGATGTCAAGGGTGGAGTTCCAGGGTGCATGACGATGCCAAGGGTGGAGATCCGGGTGCATGACGATGCCACGGGTGGAGTTCCGAGGTGAATGACGATGCCAAGGGTGGAGTTCCGGGGTGCATGACGATGTCAAGGGTGGAGATCCGGGGTGCATGACGATGCCAGGGGTGGAGTTCTGGGATGCATGCCGATGCCAAGGGTGGAGATCCGGGGTGCATGATGATGCCAAGTGTGGAGTTCTGGGGTGCATGCCGATGCCAAGGGTGGAGATCCGGGGTGCATGCCGATGCCAAGGGTGGAGATCCGGGGTGCATGCCGATGCCAAGGGTGGAGATCCGGGGTGCATGACGATGTCAAGCGTGGAGTTCCGGGGTGCATGACGATGCCAATGGTGGACATCCGGGGTGCATGACAATGCCAAGGGTGTAGATCCGGGGTGCATGACGATGCCAAGGGTGGAGTTCCGGGATGCATGACGATGCCAAGGGTGGAGTTCCGGGGTGCATGACGATGCCGAGGGTGGAGTTCCGGGGTGCATGATGATGCCGAGGGTGGAGTTCCGGGATGCATGACGATGCCAAGGGTGGAGATCCGGGGTGCATGACGATGCCAAGGGTGGAGATCCGGGGTGCATGACGATGCCAAGGTTGGAGATCCGGGGTGCATGATGATGCCAAGGTTGGACATCCGGGGTGCATGACGATGCCATGGTTGGAGATCCGGGGTGCATGACGAATGCCAAGGGTGGAGTCCCAGGGTGCATGACGATGCTGCTGTCTCAAATCAGCACGTGGAAGTTTTGGACATGGTGAAAATCTCGGAAAAGGAACTTAGAAATACAACAAACAGTGCTGGCATATCAGAGTACAGTACATCACTTCTGAGCTTCTTTTTTCCGTGAAATCCCGAGTTGCCAGAAAACACTTAATTGCATTACGCGCTTTATCATATAGCTTACAGGTTGGGTTACCTGATCGAGATCAGGTTATTTAGATTTTAGTAAAGCATCAGGAAGATTCATGTTTACAGCTGAAGCAAAAATTGATCCGGGAGGGCGCCACGGCAATGATGGGCCAAATGGCCTCATTTGAGGTCGTACAGGATCGTGCAATGACTACTTACACTCAGTGTAGTCAGTCCCGTGGGGACTGTGGACCCTTTGTATGTTAATTTCCATTCTGCATCCGGGATATGCAAATACAATTTGTTTGATCCCCGACAAAATAGGTCACCTTTGAATGGGGTATGGAAGGGTCAAGGTGGAAGCCAAGCTCCGCCCTCTCCCCACGGAGGGAGGCACCTGACATACTATGCTCAATCACCCAGAGAGTCGTTATTTCTTGTTTTAACAACACTTTGATTCAGAATTGCAGTTGTTATTGTGATGTTGACCCAGCACGTGTTGCAATATTTCAATATTTTTGGTACAGCAAATTTCGGGCAATTGATCCAGAGGTATGGAACTAACAACACATTAACAAACCCAACAACTAACAACTAACAACTAACTAATTAACAACAACTAACAAACTAACACATGCGCCAAACCAACACATTCACGAAACTAACACATGTGCCAAACCAACACATTCGCCAAACTAACACATGTGCCAAACCAACATATTCGCCAAACCAACACATGCGCCAAACTAACACATTCGCCAAATTAACACATTCGCCAAACTAACACATTCGCCAAACTAACACATGCGCCAAACTAACACATTCGCCAAACTAACACGTGCGCCAAACCAACACGTGCGCCAAACCAACACATTCGCCAAACTAACACGTGCGCCAAACCAACACGTGCGCCAAACCAACACGTGCGCCAAACCAACACATGCGCCAAACCAACACATGCGCCAAACCAACACATGCGCCAAACCAACACATTCGCCAAACTAACACATGCGCCAAACTAACACATGCGCCAAACTAACACGTGCGCCAAACTAACACGTGCGCCAAACCAACACGTGCGCCAAACCAACACGTGCGCCAAACCAACACGTGCGCCAAACCAACACGTGCGCCAAACCAACACGTGCGCCAAACCAACACGTGCGCCAAACCAACACGTGCGCCAAACCAACACGTGCGCCAAACCAACACGTGCGCCAAACCAACACGTGCGCCAAACCAACACGTGCGCCAAACCAACACGTGCGCCAAACCAACACGTGCGCCAAACCAACACGTGCGCCAAACCAACACGTGCGCCAAACCAACACATTCGCCAAACCAACACATGCGCCAAACCAACACATGCGCCAAACCAACACATGCGCCAAACCAACACATGCGCCAAACTAACACATGCGCCAAACTAACACATGCGCCAAACTAACACATGCGCCAAACTAACTCATGCGCCAAACTAACGCATGCGCCAAACTAACGCATGCGCCAAACTAACGCATGCGCCAAACTAACGCATGCGCCAAACTAACGCATGCGCCAAACTAACGCATGCGCCAAACTAACGCATGCGCCAAACTAACGCATGCGCCAAACTAACGCATGCGCCAAACTAACGCATTCGCCAAACTAACGCATGCGCCAAGCTAACGCATGCGCCAAACTAACGCATGCGCCAAACTAACGCATGCGCCAAACTAACGCATGCGCCAAACTAACGCATGCGCCAAACTAACGCATGCGCCAAACTAACGCATGCGCCAAGCTAACGCATTCGCCAAACTAACGCATGCGCCAAGCTAACGCATGCGCCAAACTAACGCATGCGCCAAACTAACGCATGCGCCAAACTAACGCATGCGCCAAACTAACGCATGCGCCAAACTAACGCATGCGCCAAACTAACGCATGCGCCAAACTAACGCATGCGCCAAACTAACGCATGCGCCAAACTAACGCATGCGCCAAACTAACGCATGCGCCAAACTAACGCATGCGCCAAACTAACGCATGCGCCAAACTAACGCATGCGCCAAACTAACGCATGCGCCAAACTAACGCATGCGCCAAACTAACGCATGCGCCAAACTAACGCATGCGCCAAACTAACGCATGCGCCAAACTAACGCATTCGCCAAACTAACGCATGCGCCAAGCTAACGCATGCGCCAAACTAACGCATGCGCCAAACTAACGCATGCGCCAAACTAACGCATGCGCCAAACTAACGCATGCGCCAAACTAACGCATGCGCCAAACTAACGCATGCGCCAAACTAACGCATGCGCCAAACTAACGCATGCGCCAAACTAACGCATGCGCCAAACTAACGCATGCGCCAAACTAACGCATGCGCCAAACTAACGCATGCGCCAAACTAACGCATGCGCCAAACTAACGCATGCGCCAAACTAACGCATGCGCCAAACTAACGCATGCGCCAAACTAACGCATGCGCCAAACTAACGCATGCGCCAAACTAACGCATGCGCCAAACTAACGCATGCGCCAAACTAACGCATGCGCCAAACTAACGCATGCGCCAAACTAACGCATGCGCCAAACTAACGCATGCGCCAAACTAACGCATGCGCCAAACTAACGCATGCGCCAAACTAACGCATGCGCCAAACTAACGCATGCGCCAAACTAACGCATGCGCCAAACTAACGCATGCGCCAAACTAACGCATGCGCCAAACTAACGCATGCGCCAAACTAACTCATGCGCCAAACTAACTCATGCGCCAAACTAACGTATGCGCCAAACTAACGCATGCGCCAAACTAACGCATGCGCCAAACTAACGCATGCGCCAAACTAACGCATGCGCCAAACTAACGCATGCGCCAAACTAACGCATGCGCCAAACTAACGCATGCGCCAAACTAACGCATGCGCCAAACTAACGCATGCGCCAAACTAACGCATGCGCCAAACTAACGCATGCGCCAAACTAACGCATGCGCCAAACTAACGCATGCGCCAAACTAACGCATGCGCCAAACTAACGCATGCGCCAAACTAACGCATGCGCCAAACTAACGCATGCGCCAAACTAACGCATGCGCCAAACTAACGCATGCGCCAAACTAACGCATGCGCCAAACTAACGCATGCGCCAAACTAACGCATGCGCCAAACTAACGCATGCGCCAAACTAACGCATGCGCCAAACTAACGCATGCGCCAAACTAACGCATGCGCCAAACTAACGCATGCGCCAAACTAACGCATGCGCCAAACTAACGCATGCGCCAAACTAACGCATGCGCCAAACTAACGCATGCGCCAAACTAACGCATGCGCCAAACTAACGCATGCGCCAAACTAACGCATGCGCCAAACTAACGCATGCGCCAAACTAACGCATGCGCCAAACTAACGCATGCGCCAAACTAACGCATGCGCCAAACTAACGCATGCGCCAAACTAACGCATGCGCCAAACTAACGCATGCGCCAAACTAACGCATGCGCCAAACTAACGCATGCGCCAAACTAACGCATGCGCCAAACTAACGCATGCGCCAAACTAACGCATGCGCCAAACTAACGCATGCGCCAAACTAACGCATGCGCCAAACTAACGCATGCGCCAAACTAACGCATGCGCCAAACCAACGCATTCGCCAAACCAACACATGCGCCAAACCAACACATTCCCCAAACCAACACATTCGCCAAACCAACACATTCGCCAAACCAACACATGCGCCAAACCAACACATTCCCCAAACCAACACATTCGCCAAACTAACACATGCGCCAAACCAACACATTCGCCAAACCAAACAAAGAGCGCGACACACATGCAGCAGGTGATAACTTGTTCATATATATCCATAGATTCTGAAGTTTATTTTGGATTTATAATTGTGTTTTATTCAGGAACAAAAGTTGGGCTGTGCAGATTTGAAACAGGAAGCACTCCAGGCAGCGCTGAAGGCAGCCCAGGACAGGGCCGCTGAGCTCGAGAGGGTGAGAGGATGAATATGAGTGTGACAATGGTATATTGGTACAACTTCCATAAAAACGCTTAATATTCTGTAATGTGATGTTTATTTTCAGTTGGCAAGTGAGAGAATGCCTACGTGGTCACAGCTTGTTTAAGCCGTCATGTTGTTACCTCCGCCACCGTAGGTGGCTGGAGGTTGTTTTCACCCCTGTCTGTTTGTCTGTCTGTCTGTCTGAACAAGATTTCTCAAAAACTTGTGGACGTATTCGGACGAAACTTGTCGGACTGGTCTGGTGTCTGACAAGACCGAATTGATTCGATTTTGGTGAAGATCTGAAGATGGATTGGGATGTGAGAATTATTTCATTTTGTAAGTGATCCTTCACCATTGAGAGATGGGGCTAAAACCCATTTATAACATGATATTTAAAAAAGTTGTGGACGAGTTATGAAGAAACTTGGTGGATGAGATGGTTCAGTGACAACAACAAGCAGATTCGATTTTGGTTCAGGTCCGAATCCAGATCCGGCCTATCAGTGGGATACAAAACTTAAACTGTTCAGCCTGGTGGAGGTATGCTCTCTACCGAGTGCTGTTCTAGTTTTTTCTGTGTCTTCTTGAGTCAGAGAGAGTGAGGATAGCAGTAGTTTTTAGACCTGTCCATTTCGTATTGATTTTCTTTGGCGATCATGTGACCTCGGGTTCAAATCCCGGGTACTGTTGTGTTAATTTTTCTTTCTCTCCCCAATGTCATGGTCATTCATTTTTAAGTACCATGCTCTATCCTTTTGAAATGCTGCACATCAAGCAAGGAAGCAGCACGTACCATTTCGAGTCTTTGGAATGACTCAAGCAGGGTCGGGTTCGAACCCCAAACCTCCCGGATTTAGAGCGATCTTACCATTATGCCCCCGAGTCTGGTCATGTAGGTTCTCTTTGCTTTGACCAAAACCAGTCTTGAGATTCAAGCACAGAATGGTCGAGAACAACACGATGTGCATCATCATCACTGTTTCTTGTCCGTAACGAGTGATTTTTCTCTCTTTGTGACTCTCGTTAAGAACTTGGCCTCTTCAGCTGTGGATCAAATGAATGCGTTCAACTTTCATCCACATCAGGATGTGCTCCAGGAACATGTCACCCTGTCCTTGTCAACGCTGCACATGAGTCATGGCCAGTTGAACACCCTTGAGATCATGCGGAACAAATTTCGCACAAGTCTTCCTCTTTCCCAGATTCAGAACACACTTGTAAAGGAAATGCCTGTTTCCTGTGTAATTCTACTACAGGCAATATGAATCTTCGGTATTCCACATCCAACTCGTGCAACTAGTTTGTCACGTGGATGATCATCCTCTTCTTCACGACCAATTTTAGATATTGTTCACCCACCAGTTCACCAGTATTTCCTTCACATGAAGGAAATAGCCCAAAACCTTTTGTCGTAAGCATTTGAATCTCCTCTTGAGGTTGTTCCAGCAGAACATCAAATCGTATAAACTAGCAGCGGTACCCGCCGTACAGGTGGGGCTTCAATTGGGAGGCCCAAATGAAAAGGCAAAATATCAGAAATTGAAGGCTTTTTTATTTTAAACGATTTATATAAACATCCGTTAAATCATATTACACGCAAATCATCAAAATCTAAACAGTATTTGTAGAATTTCAATAAAAGTCACATCACTGTTCATCTCGGTAAATATTATTCCATCGTGTTTGGAAAAATTGGAAATTGGAAAAATTGGAAAAACAATATAGCCTATTTTTACTCCAGGGAGTCCCAGGATTACCCACCCAAAATTTCTTTGGGATCGGTTCAGCCGTTTTTGTGGTACCTGGGAACGGACGGACAGACGGACGGACATTTGGTGAATTATAGTAGGACTAGTAACGGTACCTGCCCTATGGGCGGGGCTTCAATTGGGAGGCCCAAATGAAAAGGCAAAATATCAGAAATTGAAGGCTTTTTTTATTTTAAACGATTCATATAAACATCCGTTGAATCATATAACATGCAAATCATTAAAATCTAAACAGTACATGGCACCCGTTTTGAAAAAAAGATTGAATTCTGCAAAACGGAGGCCGCTACACGTCTTTCTTAGTCGCACGTTTATGTGTGAAGAGTGCGCGCCGAATCTGTAACACGGAAGCGGCCGCTACACCTGTTTCTCAGTCGCTTTGCACACGCTGCCATGTTACTTCGGAGCCGCACGTTTATATAGGAAGAGTTCGTCAGGAGTCGATCTACTCTCTCCTGGTGCGTAGAATTTCAACAAATGCCACATCACTGTTCATATCGGTAAATATTATTCCATCGTGTTTGGAAAATTGGAAAAACAATATAGCCTATTTTACTCCCAGGGGTCCGAGGAATACCCACCCAAAATATCGTTGCGATCGGTTGAGCCGTTTTTGCGGTACCTTCGGACAGACAGACATTTGGTGAATTATAGTAAGATACACTTGTGTCTCTAGGCAAAAGCTTTGATTGCAATTCCTCAGTCAATTGCTTAGCTGTAACTGTTAGCAACACCTCTACCTTACTGCCACTTATGAGTGAGGTTGATATTGCTATAATAATTTTGTGGCACACTATGCACTCTTTGCCCTAATTGTACCATGCCTGCAAAACCCCTTTAGCAAGGACGTGCCTTGCCGGATGAGAGCAACGTGGCACGTCTGACCGACGAGGTTCGTGCGGCAAGGCAACGTGAAGCGGCAGCCGTCTCTGCACTGGAGGAAATGCAGGAAGTCGTACAACAACTACAAAGAGAATGCAAGGTGGGTTATGCCTTTGCACTCCACCTGTGCAACTCAGCATAACCTATTTTCCTATTCGAGATTGTGAATAGGAAGTTGGTATCTCCGAGGTTATGTTTTCACCCCCGGCTGTTTGTCTGTGAGCCGGATATGTCAAGAAGTTATGAACGGATTCCAACAATCTTGGTGGGCAGGTTGAGCGTATGACCAGGAAGATCAGATTGGATTTTGGTGAAGATCCAGATCTGGATAATACAATTATTTAAGGAATTCCTCACAATTGAGAGATAGGGCCGAAAACGATATATAGCGGGATATTTCAAAAAGTTGTGAACGGATTATGACAAAACTTGGTGCATGAGTGGGTAGATGACGAGCGCAATAAACCATCACATGTAGGAACCATGCTGTTGTTTCCATCCATTTCCATGAAGTTTGTGACATTATAATCGGCTGGATAGGGGAGGGTGGAAGAGTTAAAGAATGTATTCCACTATTTTAATGAGATTATGAAGAAACAACATGTAATGATGCAAGAATTCCCTCTTGCTTTGAAGAAGGGGAGAGGGAGAGGAAGTATAGTTGGGAGGTGGCAGAGGTGGGACAGAGTTGGGAGAGGGAGGTTGAGGACTCGGGGAGAGGATTGAAGCTTTGATGGCTTGGAGCGTTTCCAATTATGAAAATTCCATTGGAAGACTATATTCATTCCCATGAGAGTTTACAGTAATTGGGAAGACTGATGTTTATGAAGCTGCAAAAGGTTTTCGGGCCCTTTACTCCATATCTCCATATCTGATCCGTGCATTCCCTGAAGGTATCTGTGCATATCATCCCGGCCTCTCGTGCATGCATATAACCTGATATTGTGCATTCTGGTGCCAAATCGCTCATGGTTCATTCGTCTTCACGGCAGCAGAGCTTTGTTGACGGAGCCGGAAGGCGGAAGGCAGGCCACACAGCTGCACAGCAGCAGCAGCAGCAGGAGGTGTTGGGATTGCGATTTTCCGAGGCGCAGAATGAGGCAGAGCTGAAAATCACCCAACATCGCTTGCGCCAGCTTCAAATTGAGGTGTCAATAGGCGAGGCAACAATCTGCCATCCTGTTACTTGCAATTTTCTCTTCCTGGCATATTTTGCATCCAATGTTGATCCTTGTCTGTCTTTTTGCACGAATACTTTGCATCCTCAATCTGTGTTTCCCATCCCATTGCTTATTACTATTACTCGAGGGCACTCCTGCCCTCTGGGTGGGATTACCATTTTCGATTTTTATCATTTTAAAAATGAATTTTATTGATCACGAGATAAACTGATAAAGGATGACTTGTAATACCGACTGCCACCAAAGGGGGCGATTTTCCAACCATGTGTCCATTTTGGAGTTTCGGTGACATCCACGTTTGCTCCATTAAAGTAAGGTTATTATTTTTCCTGTCCAGAGTGAGTTGCAGAGCTCCCGATTGGAGAGAGCGGAGAAACTTGCTGAGAGAGCCAAGGAGGAGGCACAGCGAGTCGAGGGGGAAAAACTTGCCGTGTTGTCTCGGCTGGAGCAGGCTCAGCGCAGACTTTCGGAGGCCGAGTGCAGGGTATACTCGTACTTTGGGTCTGCTTTCTCCCTTGACCTCGTTATTTAACTTTTAACCCCTTTCCTTTTCATCTAATTTCCTTTCGTTTTTAATACCCTGACAAATGGAAACTGTGGAAAAGGTGTGCTGTCACTTGAGAAACTGACTTGTTCTGATATGATCCGCTCCCTGTTTCATCTTAATAATAATAATAATAATACATTTATTTTATATAGCGCTTTTCAAGAAGCCCAAAGACGCTTTGACAGAGTACAAAAAAACAAGTGCAAAAAGACAAAAATCAATAGGTAAATAATCAAAGCAAAAGGAAGGAGAAGGAGAAGGAGAAGGAGAAGAGATAGTCAGGGGTTAAATGCTGTGGGTTAAATGTTGAATGCAGTGTTGAACAGGTGGGTCTTAAGTGATGTTTTGAATGTGGTGAGTGAGGAGGAGTCTCTGATGGTGTGAGGTAGTGAGTTCCAGAGGGTGGGAGCAGCGATGGAGAAGGCCCTGTCCCCCCCCCCCCCCCAGGATCTGAATTTGGTCCACATGGGGGGGGGGGGGGAGGTCAGGAGGTTGGTACCAGCAGAGCGGAGGTTGCGGGTGGGAGTGTGTCTGGAGAGGAGGTCAGCCAGGTAGGATGGGGCCAGGTTATGGAGGGCTTTGTAGGTCAAGAGGAGGATTTTGTACTGGATTCTCTGGGGGATGGGGAGCCAGTGAAGCTTGTAAAGGACGGGGGTGATGTGGTCACGGGTCCGGGAATGGGTGAGTAGACGGGCAGCGGAGTTCTGAATGTATTGGAGTTTATTGGTGATTATTGAGGGTGAACCAAAGAGGAGGCTGTTGCAGTAGTCCAGACGGGAGGTGTTGAAGGCGTGGATGAGGGTTTCTGCAGCCGTGGAGGAGAGGGATGGACGGAGACGGGCGATGTTTTTCAGGTGAAATAAGGCTGTCTTTGTGATCTGTTTAGTGTATTTGTCGAAGGAGAGGGTTTGGTCAAAGATGATGCCAAGATTCCCGATGGAATCCGGAAATCTTACCCCAAATGGAATCTTACCAAAAATCTTATCCCAAATAAGAATTTATTCTTATAATAAGAATTATATATTAGAATTAGAATCTTATAATAAGAATAAAATAAGAATTAATAAGAATATTCTTATAATAAGAATAAGAAAAACAAATAAGAAAATAAGAATCTTCTCAAATAAGAGGAATAATCTTATCACAAATCTTACCCCAAATGAAATCTTACCCCAAATGAAAGTCAAATGGATTGTGCATTGGTGTACTTCCATGTTGGTGTAGTAACGCTTTGCGTACCATTCGCATTCAAATCGAATTGTTGACATGCATATTTATGACCATTTCTGTGCTCGTGCAGAATAAAGAAGAGGTGATGGCGGTGCGTCTGCGTGAAGTGGACGGCATAACGGCCGTCCTGGAGCTCCAACAACGAGTCGCAGAGCTGGAAATCCAGGTATTTCTCAATTTTTGAGAACGTTTTAATTATATATATATATACAGTGCATTCAGAAAGTATTCAGACCCCTTCACTTTTTTCACATTTTGTTATGTTGCAGCCATATGCTGAAATCGTTTAAATTCATTTTTCCCCTCATCAATCTACACTCAATACCCCATAATGACAAAGAGAAAACAGGATTTTAGAAAGTTTTGCAAATTTATTAAAAAGAAAAAAAAATGAAATATCACATTGACATAAGTATTCAGACCCTTTGCTATGACACTTGAAATTTAGCTCAGGTGCCTCCCATTTCTCTTGATCATCTTTGAGATGTTTCTACACGATGATTAGAGTCCACCTGTGGTAAATTCAATTAATTGGACATGATTTGGAAAGGCACACACCTGTCTATATAAGGTCTCGCAGCTGACAATGCATATGAGAGCAAAAACCAAGCCATGAGGTCGAAGGAAATGCCGACAGAGCTCAGAGACAGGATTGTGTCGAGGAACAGATCTGGGGAAGCACATGAAAACCCGCTTGGAGTTTGCAAAAAAGCACCTAAAGGACTCTCAGACTGTGAGAAACAAGATTCTGTTTTTTTTTGTTTTGTTTTTTTGTATACAAGATTTTTTTTTCACGAGACTCGTGAAAGAGCTAACATTAATCACACAAAAAGTCAAACCGACACATAAAACATAATAAGGGGAGTGGTAGACAAGATAGGGAGAGAGGGGGAAGGACACAAACACAACATTTGAGAGCAGGGACATCGAGAGAACTGTGGGAGGGAGAAGGCTTGGGGGGAGGTGGGAGAGGTATAAAACATATGGACACCAAGAGGTCTGATGAAACCAAGATTGAACTGTTTGGCCTCAATTCTAAGCGTCATGTCTGGAGGAAACCAGGCACCGCTCATCACCTGCCCGCCCAATACCATCCCAACGGTGAAGCATGGTGGTGGCAGCATCATGCTGTGGGGGTGTTTTTCAGCAGCAGGGACTGGGGGACTGGTCAGGGTTGAGAGAACAATGAACGGAGCAAAGTACAGAGATATCCTTAATTAAAACCTGAAACAGAGCGCTCAGGACCTCAGACTGGGCCGAAGGTTCACCTTCCAACAGGACAATGACCCTAAGGCCTAAGCAGACAGGCAAGACAATGCAGGAGTGGCTTAGGGACAACTCTGTGAAGGTTCTTGAGTGGCCCAGTCAGAGCCCTGACTTGAACCCAATCGAACATCTCTGGAGAGACCTGAAAATGGCTGTCCACCAACGGTCCCCATCCAACCTGACAGAGCTTGAGATGATCTGCAGAGAAGAATGGCAGAAAATCCCCAAATCCAGGTGTGCAAAGCTTGTAGCGTCATACCCAAGAAGACTCGAGGCTGTAATCGCTGCCAAAGGTGCTTCAACTAAGTACTGAGTTCAGGGTCTGAATACTTATGTCAGTGATATTTCAGTTTTTTCTTTTTAATAAACTTGCAAAACTTTCTAAAATCCTGTTTTCTTTGTCATTATGGGGTATTGAGTGTAGATTGATAAGGGAAAAAATGAATTTAAACGATTTCAGCATAAGGCTGCAACATAAAGCTGCAACATAAGGCTGCAAAACTTTCTAAAATCCTGTTTACCTTCGCAAAAGCGGAAGGTTATGTTTTGATCGCTGTGTATTTACCTTCGCAAAAGCGGAAGGTTATGTTTTGATCGCTGTGTATTTATTTGTATGTCTGTGTGTGTGTATGTTAATCGCATAACTCAAAAAGTATTCAACCGAATTGCATGAAATTTGGTGGGATGATTGGTTATTATACGGGACACATTTGATTAGATTTTGGGAAACAGATTTGCTCAAATTCTGACTATTTTTAACTCGATCGTATTTCACTCAAAGTCATGAGCGACTGAAGAAGAAGATGTCCATCCAGGACGTCATCACTATAACGCGATCTCCCGCGATCATTTCAACCTCAAAAAAAATTATAATTGCAGATTTGACAATAGATGAGGCATATTAACAAACGAATGAAACAGATTTGCTCAAATTCTGACTATTTTTAACTCGATCGTATTTCACTCAAAGTCATGAGCGACTGAAGAAGAAGATGTCCATCCAGGACGTCATCACTATAACGCGATCTCCCGCGATCATTTCAACCTCAAAAAAAATTATAATTGCAGATTTGTCAAGAGATGAGGCATATTAACAAACGAATGAAACAGATTTGCTCAAATTCTGACTATTTTTAACTCGATCGTATTTCACTCAAAGTTATGATTTGTATGTCTGTGTGTGTGTGTGTGTGTGTGTGTGTGTGTGTATGTTATTCGCATAACTCAAAAAGTATTCAACCGAATTGCATGAAATTTGGTGGGATGATTGGTTATTATACGGGACACATTTGATTAGATTTTGGGAGCAATCGGGTCAAAGGTCAAGGTCAAGGGCAAGTACAGAACAGTAGCTGCGGCGAAGGTATGCGCTCTACCGAGTGCCCGTTCTAGTTACCTTCGCAAAAGCGGAAGGTTATGTTTTGATCGCTGTGTATTTATTTGTATGTCTGTCTGTGTGTATGTTAATCGCATAACTCAAAAAGTATTCAACCGAATTGCATGAAATTTGGTGGGATGATTGGTTATTATACGGGACACATTTGATTAGATTTTGGGAAACATATTTGCTCAAATTCTGACTATTTTTAACTCGATCGTATTTCACTCAAAGTTATGAGCGACTGAAGAAGAAGATGTCCATCCAGGACGTCATCACTATAACGCGATCTCCCGCGATCATTTCAACCTCAAAAAAAATTATAATTGCAGATTTGACAATAGATGAGGCATATTAACAAACGAATGAAACAGATTTGCTCAAATTCTGACTATTTTTAACTCGATCGTATTTCACTCAAAGTTATGCGCGACTGAAGAAGAAGATGTCCATCCAGGACGTCATCACTATAACGCAATCTCCCGCGAAGGTATGCGCTCTACCGAGTGCCCGTTCTAGTTATTTGTATGTCTGTGTGTGTGTGTGTGTGTATGTTATTCGCATAACTCAAAAAGTATTCAACCGAATTGCATGAAATTTGGTGGGATGATTGGTTATTATACGGGACACATTTGATTAGATTTTGGGAGCAATCGGGTCAAAGGTCAAGGTCAAGGTCACGAAAAGGTCAAAATCGTATTTTTACCATAGCGCGGTCAATTTTTATCCAATTGGCATGCAACTAATGCCAAAATGTTCAGAATTCAATGCCCGATCTTGTGATATACGACATGACCCAGTGAAGACATTACCCTTGTTAGCGGTTGGGGGTCAAAGGTCAGGGGGGTCACGACCTTGCAAAATGTGCGTTTTTTGTCATAACTCGGTCAATTCTTATCCGATTTGCATGAAATCAGCACCAAACTGTTCACTGTTCTGTTCCCTACACTCCCATGCCAAGTACAGAACAGTAGCTGCGGCGAAGGTATGCGCTCTACCGAGTGCCCGTTCTAGTTTCTCTTTGTCATTATGGGGTATTGAGTGTAGATTGATGAGGGAAGAAATGAATGAAACGATTTCAGCATAAGGCTGCAACATAGCAAAATGTGAAAAAACTGAAGGGGTCTGAATACTTTCTGAATGCACTGTAGATGTTTCATTTTTTGCAAAATGCCACAATGCCTTCTCGGGGTTCGGAATTTTCTTTGAGCCCTTTAGTTGTGTTGCTGTGCTTATGACAAGCATTCCTAGGTAATGTGCCTGTGTGTTAACATTCCATTTCATGTCGGTATTGATAACGTTCCGTGTGATTTATCTTTTTCTTTTTTTTCAGAAGCCTGGTGTTGGCGTAGCGGTTCGGGTGCCGGTTTGGGATCCTAGGATCCTGGGTTCAAATCCCGGTCGATCGCTGAATTAACACCAGGGGGGTTGACTCAGCCTGTCATCCTTCCGAGGTCGGCAAATTGAGTACCAGTTCACTGGTAATTCCTTGTGTGTCGCAAGAGGCGACTAACAGGGTTGGTGGCAGGAAGGGCATCCGGCCGTAAAACATTGCTTCAAAAAAGGGGACCACAGTGCCCGAAAAAGGCTAACCCCTGCTCTGCGGGAAAAATGGCCTCTAAAGGTGGTTCTTTCTTCTTTTTCAGAAAGAGGAGCGGCAGTTGCAGCTCGAATTGGAGGGAAATGAAGGAACCCCACGCATCCAGGCACTGACAGCCAAAATTCAGGAGCTACAGACGGAGGTATGGATCAAAGGCAATAATGGCATTGCCGCGCTCGTGTAGGAGAGGATGCACAAGCAGCAATATAGGAAGGGGGACGGCTGGGGTTGAGAGAGAGAAGCAGGTTCAATTGCAAGTAGCCTGGGAGGAGCATTTCTGGTTTATCAGGAAGTTCGGGACTCTTAAGGAAAAGGGCTTCTGGGTAAGCAACAAGGGGGGTTCTTTGATTTAAGTATAACTGTGGTATGTGTGAATGTCGTGCTGCTTGGTTAGGTTGCAAGACTGGGGGGAGAGTCGGGCCTTGACCCCTCGATGACCTCCCCATTATCCGAGGAGGACTTTTTATCGAACCCTTCTCTGTCGCTCCTGGCTGAGAACGGTTGTCTCTTCGAAAACGGCGACGTAGCTCACGATGCTCATTCCCCCTCCAAGTGATGTGGGAATTGGTTTGGAGGACAGCTTGCCAAGTCCTCTCACGACTCGCAAGCACAAAGGCTTCCCATTCTCAGAAATACCATCTGCCTCTTCCATTGCACTCCTCACTTTGACTCTTCACTATAAGCTAATTGTGCCATCGTTGTTCTCGCTCCTCCCTCCCATCGTCCCCATCCTTCGTGTCACGTTCCTTGATGATCCGGTTGTTTGCGACTCCTCACCCTCACTCCTCCAACTTCCTCACTGTGCAAGGTTGTTGTACCATAGTGAATGCAAACGAGCAGCACCGCTAGTTGTTCGAGCCAATTCAAACTCATGCAATATCCTTTAATAGATAAATTGCCAATTGAGGTAAATTGTTCAATCCAGGATGGAATGGTGCATGCTCATGCCAGACTGTTGTGGAGTCTTCCTGTGTGGGCACGCAGTCCATCGGAAAGTCTCGTGTCGTCTCTCTTCTTCCGCCCACACGCTATCCTCTTCCCCGCTCCTACTTCTCACCTACGCATGTCCTCTCATCCTTTAGTCTGCCAGCGGTCTCCTGAACTGCCGCCACGTGCCAAAAACAAAAAGGACAAAAGCTTGAAACTTCAGAGCAACAACAAGGATAGGTGTTTTAATTACTGATAGCACCTCATCTGTATATATTTATACCTTTCAGTATTTTAATATAAAATTATGTTGAACCATCTTGAGACGACCGAAGGCAATTCGTTTGCGTTTGCGTACGCGATGCAATGCGCAATTGGCTGACCGGTCGTGTTGCCTTGCGACCAGAAAGGAGTCGCGTAGTTCGACTCCAGGGCCCGGATCTATCGGGCGTAGAATCGACTGTCCGGTTTAGCTCGCGAGTGCTCAAGCTTGAAAATGGCTGTCCAAAGTTGGCACGTGTCAGCTTTCGTATTCCTCTGCGATTGTTTTACATTCCCCTTTTGGGTGGAGGCCTGTGCCTCCTCTTGCATGGCGGCGGAACCACCTCCAAGCGGCATCTCTTACACGCGACGGAATCACCACCAGCTACTAAAGTGCGGAAGTGTTGCTATTTGGCGTGGCACGTTGGCTTCACGAACGCACGGTCCCATTTCAGTGGGCCCCACAAGCTGCACCAGTCTTTAACATTCAGCAACCTTCACTAGTAAATCAGAAACGTAGACACAAACAAATCAGAAACGTAGACACAAACACATTCCACTAGTCAAACTTCAGTTGCCTCTGTACGATAACTTCCCTTCCCATCACCTCTTCTTCATGTAGCATCACAAAGCAGATACATTTTGGACTTTCTTTTATTTATTTATTTTCTTAGTATCGGTCACTTATTCTCCTAATGTTTATTATTATTATTTCCAGTTTTTTTGGGGGTTTTTTTTTGCCTTTCCTGGACATACGTTAAGCTAAGTGGTGCCAAGCAGGTCTTCCCACCACTGACGTGGCGAATCGACAACCCGGGTCTCTCAAAATGCCAAACCTGCGTCTCTTGTGCAGATTTGAGAAATTACATCTGAGTGTTGTCTGTGATATTTTTAAATATGTGTATGCCTACCTACCGACCTATCTATATATATATATATACATATATATTTATGTACGCAGAGTCCATGTACATACTTTGATCGTGTATAGTCACACACACATTTCGTGTAAATATTCCACAACAGTTGCAACCCAAAATCCAGGACATTGTTAGACTGCCATACATCCAGTGGTTTATTCGGCATATTTTTTTGTTTCAATTTTTATTTTTTTACCTTTCAGTATTTGTGAATGCACTACTTAATGTATCCGAGAGATCCTGGTAGGTATCAAAACGTGGGACCAAATGGTGCGGGGGGGGCCTCGGATCCCTACGCCGCCGTTCGCCTTCACACCGGAGAGTTCCATTCGTGTTACTGCGACGACGTCCGAGGTAGCGGCCACGTGACGGGAACATTTCTTTGCGCGTGACATTATTTTTAACATTTGTTGCTCGCATGCTTGACAACCAAATTGCTTCGATTAATAGTTCGTAATTTGAAATCTCCGCCAAAAATCGAAACTACTTTAATTTGCAGACGCGTTTGCCGAATACAGTATATCTTCCAAACTCGCTTTGCTCTGCTCCGCTGAAGCTTTGCAGGCAGGTGTATATATTTAAATCTTTACCCCCTACCCACATTATTTATTAAAAAGACTATGCAGGATTTTTTTGCATAATGATTTCGCGGAAGGAAAGTCGTCTCCATTTAAGTGTTGCTGTTCCATGCCAATTTCTCTTTCCTCTTGTCGTTATCCTATTACCCATTGATACCTCTATGCTGCTCTCCTTGAATCGTTTGCTGTTGCTCTACCGTTTTCGAAAGCCGGATGTGCTGTAATTGCTGAATTGCATTTTGTTTGTTGGTGAAGATGCAAATAAAAGTGAAACGTTTGCTACTGTTGATCATTTGTTACCTCCGCCACCGATGCTGAATGGAGGTTACCTTTTCACCCCTGTCTGTCTTTAGTTGGCGAAATAATTTTGCCAAGTATGTTGGTCTGTCGCGTCTGTCTGTCTCAATTTTTGTCCAGTTTTCAAATAATTGTTCTGAATTTTTGTGTGTGGGTGACCAGCCAAGGACTGCAACGCGCATTTTTGGTCAGGATCCGGCTCCAGATACTAGAATTATTAGCCCTCGTTGGACTTTATTTGAAACGGGGACATATGGATTTGGTCTAGTCCGGCCGCAACCGTATCACGGAGATGTATGGACCGATTTTGTTTATACTTGGCACAAAGACAATGCATGATTGTATACATATGCACATCATTTTCTTTCATGATGCGATCAACGATGGCCGGCTGGCGGCCATTTTAGTTGCAAAAAAAGAAAAAACCGATATTGAACACATCCTCAACCATTTCTCAGACATGCATTTACCGATATTGTTCAAACTTGGCACACTGATGACGAATGATGAATTACATAAGTACGTCATTTCTTTTCGAGAGCAGATCCAAGATGGCCGACTAGCGGCCATTCTTTCCTTAAACGTGTCCCCAACTATTTATTCAACATGCATGATCCGATTTTGTTCAAACTTGGCACAAGCACAGCACATGACGGCATGTACGTGCATCTCACTTTGTTGCGATCTGATCAAATATGGCTGACTGGTAACTGGCGGCCATTTTAGTAAAAAAAAAACTTTAAAAAAACCTACATTTACCACGTCCCCAACTATTTCTCGGACATGCATTTACCGATCTTATTCGAATTTGGCACACAGATAATGAATGATGGGTTATATATGCACGCCATTTTTTTTCGCGATCATATCCAATATGGCCGACTAGCAGAAATTTTGTTACTTAAATGTGTCCCCATCCATTTCTCAGACATGCATGGTCCGATTTTGGTCAAACTTGGTACAAAGACGATACATGAGATATACATATGAGGTAGATTTTGTTTTGTCACCCAACCAAAAATGGCCGACTAACCACCTTTAACTTCATGCAGCAAAATTACTAAAACCATGGCGGTGGCTATGACATTTTATGGTTTTTTTTCTTCTTGTTTAAGTGATTCTTCACCATTGAGAGATAGGGCCAAAAACTATACAGGGTGTTTATAAAGTCCCTGTCTATTTAGTTACCCGTTATTTCTATGAAATACATAGAGACTTTATAAACACCCTGTATGTCGCATGATATCTCAAAAGTTATGGATGGATTCGGATGAAATTTGCAGGATGAGTTAGGTGGCCAAATTGAGTGGATTTTGGTGAAGATCCGAATACGAGCATTTATTCAGTGATGGGAGGGGGGATACCTGTTGAAGTGTGGAAGGTGTTGGGTGAAGAGGTTGTTGACTGCTTGCTGCAGCTGTTCAGCAATATTTATGAAGAAGAAGAAATGCCGAACAAGTGGAGATAAAGTACATTTGTCCCGATTTACAAGCAGAAAGATGTGCAAGCGTGTGACAACTACAGAGACATCAAACTTATGTCGCACACAATGAAGATCTTGGAAAGAATTATTTAGAGAAGAATGAGGGAGGAAGTGATGGTCGGAGAAGATCAATTTGGATTTATGCCAGGCAGGAGCACTGTGGACATTATTTTAGCCCATAGACAGATGGTTGAAAGGTGTAGAGAAGGACAGACAGATCTACATTTGGTGTTTATTGTTAATTTGGAAAAGGCCTATGACAGAATACTGACAAAAGTTGTGGATCCGTGCCAGAGAAGTTTGTGAAGCTGATCCAGGATATGTACAATGGATGCTCTACACAAGTGAGGAGCAGCGTTGCAGTGGCGGATAGTTTCATGGTGGAAGTTGGTGTACATCGAGGCTTTGCATTGAGCCCAATTTTGTTTGTTATTATCGTGGACGTTTGTCATCTGATGTGAGAACACCGGCCCAATGCCTGCTGTTTGCAGATATAGTATTGTGTGCCAAAAGTAAGTGAGAGGTAGAATTGAAATTGGAAGAATGGATGAAGTCATTGGAAGAACTCTGCTTGAGGATTCGTCCATCAAAGACAGAATACATGAAATGTACAGGGAGTAATGTACAGGGATACAGGGAGGATGGAGTAACTGGAAGAAGGTTTCAGGAGTGCTTTGTGATAGAAATATGCCGATGAGTCAAAAGAGAAAGGTGTACACAACGGTAGTGAGGCTGGCGTGGAGACATGGCGGATAACAAGGTTGGAGCAAAGATTAGACGTGACCGAGATGAGGATGCTGAGATGGTTGTGTGGTGTAACGCAAGAAGACGACGTGAGGAACGGCTACATCAGAGAAACTGTGAAAGTGGGTGAAGCATCTAAGAAGGTACAGGGAAGTAGGTTGAGATGGGATGAAGAGTATGTGGGGAGAAGGATGAGGAGAGTGATACCACCTGGACAGAGACAGTAAGGCAGACCGAAGAGGAGATGGAGTGATTATGCGGAAGCAGACATGATGGAGAAAGGTGTGGATAAAGAATTGGCAGCTGATTCGATTTTGGTTCAGGTCTGGATCCAGATCTGGCCGATCAGTGATAAACTGTTCAGCCTGGCATCCGTCTCCCTCACCATATTTAAAAATTGGCAATCTTCTTCCTTTCTCTCTTTTTTACTGTCCCTAAAACATCCATACATTGCAACTGGAAATCCCAGAGCATCCACGAGCCTCCTCTTGGTTCGTATTGTCACATCTTTGTCTTTCCCGATCTCCCCAACATGAACAGTCTATTAATTTCTTCTCCACATTCTCCATTCACTTCAATCGTATAACCCGGAAAGATGAAACTTTCCACTATTTCCAAGTGATCGTCTCCCAATCAGAACACTTCGATCTCAGTTGACAAGATTCTAGTTTGTTACAGACGGCGCCTGTGGATAACTCGACGGAAATACGTCTGCAACACAATTCTGGCAGGATCTTCACGCCCAAAGTCGGTTTACCATGCCGGTGAGTTGAACGAGGCAGATAGGGAACCGTGCCGGAGACTGTGCGGTGGTAAATTAATTGGCCAAGTGAACCAAGGCCGTTTACCACATTATGTGGGCTACCATTATAATTACAACCTCAGTCCAATTGCCCCGGAAACACTTTCAGATTAAAATAGCAGAATAGTGGAAATCGGATAGCATTGCAAGCAATTCAAGCTCATATAAAAGCACGTACATTTTCCCTACCGATCATTCCACCCTGGAAAACTTGCAACAATCGTTTATCACAAACTAGCAGAAGTACCCGGCATTGCCGGGCGGGGGAGGGGAACAGGGAGGGGGGGAGGGGGGAGGGAAGGGGAACGGGGGGGAGGGGGAGGGGAGGAGGGGGGTGGAGTGGGGGGAGGGAGGAGGAGAGGGGGGAGGGGAGGAGGAGAGAGGGGGGAGGAGGGGAGAGGGGGGAGGAGGGGAGAGGGGGGAGGAGAGGGAGGAGGGGGGGAGGAGAGGGAGGAGGGGGGGGGAGGAGAGGGAGGAGGGAGGAGAGGGAGGAGGGAGGAGAGGGAGGAGGGGGGAGGGAGGAGGGAGGAGGGGGGAGGGAGGAGGGAGGAGGGGGGAGGGAGGAGGGGGGAGGAGGGGAGGGGGGAGGAGGAGGGGGAGGAGGGGGGAGGGAGAGAGGGGGGAGGAGGGGGGAGGGAGAGAGGGGGGGAGGGATGGGAGGAGAGGGGGGAGGGGGGGGAGGGGGGAGGTGGGAGGGAGGAGGAGGGGGGGAGGGGGGAGGGGGGAGGAGGGGGGAGGAGGGGGGAGGAGGGGGGAGGGGGGGAGGGGTGGAGGGGTGGAGGGGGGGAGGGGGAGGGGTGGAGGGGGGAGGGGGAGGGATGGAGGGGGGAGGGGGAGGGATGGGAGGGATGGGAGGGGGGAGGGAGGGGGAGGGGGGAGGGAGGGGGGAGGGAGGGGGAGTGGGGAGGGAGGGGGAGGGATGGAGGGGGAGGGATGGGGGGGAGGGATGGGGGGGGAGGGGGAGGGATGGGGGGGGGAGGGGGAGGGATGGAGGGAGGAGTGGGAGGGGTGGGGGGAGGGAGGAGTGGGAGGGGGGAGGAGTGGGAGGGGTGGGGGGAGGGAGGAGTGGGAGGGGTGGGGGGAGGGAGGAGTGGGAGGGGTGGGGGGGAGGAAGGAGTGGGAGGGGTGGGGGGGGAGGAAGGAGTGGGAGGGGGGGGAGAGGAGGGAGGGGGAGGGGATGGGAGGGGGAGGGAGGGGTGGGGGGAGGGAGGGGGAGGGAGGGGGTGGGGGGAGGGAGGGGGAGGGAGGGGTGGGGGAGGGAGGGGGGAGGGAGGGGGAGGGAGGGGGAGGGAGGGGTGGGGGGAGGGAGGGAGGGGTGGAGGGAGGGAGGGGTGGGGGGAGGGAGGGAGGGGAGGGGTGGGGGGAGGGAGGGAGGGGGAGGGAGGGGGAGGGAGGGAGGGGTGGGGGGAGGGAAGGAGGGGTGGGGGGAGGGAGGGAGGGGTGGGGGGAGGGAGGGGTGGGGGGAGGGAGGGGGAGGGAGGGGTAGGGAGGGGGTGGGGGGAGGGAGGAGTGGGAGGGGTGGGGGGAGGGGGGTGGGGGGAGGGGTGGGGGGAGGGGTGGGGGAGGGGTGGGGGGAGGGGAGGGGTGGGGGGAGGGGTGGGGGGAGGGAGGGGTGGGGGGAGGGGGAGGAGTGGGAGGGGTGGGGGGAGGGGAGGGGGTGGGGGAGGGAGGAGTGGGAGGGGTTGGGGGGGAGGGTGGGAGGGGTGGGGGGAGGGAGGAGTGGGAGGGGTGGGGGGGAGGAGGGTGGGGGGGAGGGGAGGAGTGGGAGGGGGTGGGGGGGAGGGGGAGGAGGGAGGGTGGGGGGGAGGGAGGAGTGGGGGGAGGGGGAGTGGGAGGGGTGGGGGGGAGGGAGGAGTGGGAGGGGTGGGGGGAGGGAGGAGTGGGAGGGGTGGGGGGAGGGGGGGTGGGGGGAGGGAGGGGTGGGGGGAGGGGGGGGAGGGTGGGGTGGGGGGAGGTGGGGGAGGGTGGGGTGGGGGGGGGAGGTGTGGGAGGGGTGGGGGGGGGAGGGTGTGGAGGGGTGGGGGGGGAGGGTGGGAGGGGTGGGGGGAGGGGAGGAGTGGGAGGGGTGGGGGAGGGAGGAGTGGGAGGGGTGGGGGGAGGGAGGAGTGGGAGGGGTGGGGGGGGGAGGGTGGAGGGGTGGGGGGAGGGTGGGGGGGGGGAGGGAGGGGTGGGAGGGGTGGGGGGAGGGAGGGGTGGGAGGGGTGGGGGGGAGGGAGGGGTGGGGGGAGGGAGGAGTGGGAGGGGTGGGGGGTGGGGAGGTGGGGGGGAGGGTGGGGGGTGGGAGGAGTGGGAGGGGTGGGGGGAGTGGGAGGGTGGGGGGTGGGGGTGGGGTGGGGGGAGTGGGGGTGGGGGTGGGGGGGTGGGGGTGTGGGGGGGGGTGGGGAGGGTGGGGGGTGGGGGGGTGGGAGGGTGGGGGGTGGGGGGAGTGGGGAGTGGGAGGGTGGGGGGGTGTGGGGGTGGGGGAGGAGTGGGAGGGGGGGTGGGGGGAGGGTGAGGTGGAGGGGGGAGGGCGAGGTGGTGGGGGTGGGCGAGAGGGGTGGAGGGGGGAAAGGGAGGGGAGGAGGGAAAGGGAGGGGGAGGAGGGAAAGGGAGGGGGAGGAGGGAAGGGGAGGGGAGGGGAGGGATA